>NC_135327.1:21063784-21390034 GCF_023851605.1 Tamandua tetradactyla | reverse complement strand
AATCCTGCTATGAACATTGGTGTGCAAATGTCTGTTTGTGTCATTGCTTTCAGCTCTTCTGGGTATATACCAAGTAGTGCTATTGCTGGGTTATAGGGCAACTCAGTAGTTTCCTAAGGAACTGCCAAAGAATCTTCCGTATTGGCTGCACCATTATACATTCCCATCATCAGTATATAAGTGTTCCAATTTCTCCACATCCTCTCCAACATTTATAGTTTCATGTTTGTTTAATAGCAGCCATTCTTATAGGTGTGAGGTGTTATCTCATTGTAGACTTGATCTGCATTTCCCTTATAGCCAGTGAAAATGAGCATCTCTTCATTGCTTTTGAACCAGCTGTATTTGCTCTTCAGAAAAATACCTATTCATGTCTTTAGCCCATTTTATAATTGGATTGTTTATTCTTTTTCTGTTGAGTTGTATGATTTCTTTGTATGTACAGGAAACCAAACTTGTCTGATATGTGATTTCCAAATATTTTCTCCCATGGAATTGGCTGCCTTTTCACCTTTTTAACAAAGTCTTTTGAGGTGCAGAACCATTTGATTTTGAGGAGTTCCCATTTATCTATTTTTTCTTTTGTTGCTTGTGCTTTGAGTGTAAAATTTGTGAAGCTACCTCCCATTGCTAGGTCACAAAGATGTTTCCCTACATTTTCTTCTAGAAGCTTTGTGGTGCTAGTTCTTATATTTAGGTGTTTGATCCACTTTGAGTTGATTTTTGTGTAGGGTATAAGATAGGGGTCCTCTTTCATTCTCTTGGCTGCTGATATCCAGTACTTCCATGCCCAATTATTGAAAAGACTATTTTGTCCCAATTCAGAGGATTTGGGGGCCTTGTCAAAAATCAGTTGACCATAGATTTGGTGGTCTATTTCTGCATTCTCAATTCAACTCCATTGGTCAATGCTTCTGTTTTTGTGCCAGTACCATGCTGTATTGACTACTGTGGCTTTATAATAGGTTTTAAAGTCAGGAAGTGTTAATCTTCCCATTTCGTTCTTTTTTAGGATGCTTGTAGCTATTTGGGGTCTCTTTACCTTCCAGATGAATTTGGTAGTTAGCTTTTCCAAATCTTCAAAGTAGGTTGTTGGAATTTTGTTTGGTACTGTGCAGAATCTGTAAATCAACTTTGGAAGAATTGAGATCTTAACTATATTTAGCCTTCCTATCCATGAGCACAGAATGTCTTTCCACTTATTTGGATCTCCTTTGATTTCTTTTAGCAATGTTATGTAGTTTTATGTGTACAAGTCCTTTACATCCCTAGTTAAGTTCATTCCTAAATATTTGATTCTTTTAATTGCTATTTTGAATAGAATTTTTTCCTTAACTGACTGCTCAGCCAGCTCATTGCTTGTGTGTTACTGATTTTTACACATTAATTTTATGTCCCACCACCTTGCTGAATTTGTTTATTAGTTCAAGTAACTTTGCTGTAGATTTCTCAGGATCTTCCAAGTATAATATCATATCATCTGCAAATAATGAGAGTTTTACTTCCTTTCCAATTTGGATGCTTTTCTTTTTTGCCCTGCCTGATTGCTCTAGCTAGAATGTCTAGCACAATGTTGAATAATAGTGGTGACAGTGGGCATCCTTGTCTTGTACCTGATCTTAGGGGAATGCTTTCAGTCTCTCTCCATTGAGTACGATTCTGGCTATTGGTTTTTCATATATTCTCTTTATCATATTGAGGCAGTTATCTTTGATTCCTATCTTTTGGGGTGTTTTTAATCAGAAAAGGTTGCTGAATTTTGTCAAATGCTTTTTCAGCATCAGTTGAGATGATCATGTGATTTTTTCCCTTTTGAATTGTTAATGTGCTGGATTACATTAATTGATTTTCCTGTGTTGAACCATCTTTGCATTCCTCATACAAACCCCACTTGGTCATGGTGTATAATTCTTTTAATGTGCTGTTGGATTCAATTTGCTAATATTTTATTGAGAATTTTACATCTATGTTCGTTAGGGAGATTGGCCTGTAGTTTTCCTTTCTTATAGCATCTTTACCTGGTTTTAATATTAAAATTATGTTAGCTTCATAAAATGAGTTAGAGTTCCTTTTCCTTCAGTGTTTTGGAAAAGGTTGAGCAGGATTGGTGTTCTTTCTGGAATGCTTGATAAAATTCCCCTGTGAAGCCATCTGACCTTGGACTTTTCTTTGTAGGAAGATTTTTGTTGACTGATTGAATCTCTTTATTTGTGACAGGTTTGTTTAGATCTTTTATTTCTTCCTGAGGCAGTTTAGCTTGTTTGTGCATCTCCAGGAATTTGTCCATTTCATCTAAGTTGTTTAATTTGTTGGCATATAGTTGTTCGTAGTATCCTCTTATGATTTCTTTTGTTTCTTCAGAGTCTGTGGTAGCACACCCGTTCTCATTTCTGATTTTGTTTATTTGCATCCTCTCTTTTTTTCTTTGTCAGTCTTGCTAGTAGCCTTTCAATTTTATTGATTTCTCAAAGAACCAACTTTTGATTTTATTGATTCTTTCTATTGTTCTTTTGTTCTCCCATTCATTTATCTCTGCTTTAATCTTTGTTATTTCTCTTCTCCTATTTGCTTTGGGGTTAGTTTGCTGTTTTTACTCACGTTCCTCCAGGTTTGCTGTTAAGTCCTCAATTTTTGCTCTTTCTTGTTTTTCAATGTAGGCATTTAAGGCAATAAATTTCCCTCTCAGCACAGCCTTTGCTGCATCCCATAAGTTCTGATAAGTTGTATTCTCATTTTCATTCATCTCCAGATAGCTACAGATTTCTCTAGCACTTTCTTCTTTGACCCACTGGTTGTTTAAGAGTGTGTTATTTAATCTCCATATATTTGCAAATGTTCTCATTCTTTAGTGGTTCTTGAGATCCAGCTTCATCTCATTGTGATCTGAGAAAGTGCTTTGAATAATTTCAGTATTTTTAAATTTATAAAGACCTGTTTTGTGCCCCAGCATATGATCTATCCTGGAGAATGTTCCATGAGCACTAGAGAAGAATGTGTAACCTTGTGCTTTGGGGTGCAGTGACCTATATATGTCTGTTAGGTCTAATTCTTTCATCAAGTTATTTAACTTCTGTATTTCCTTGTTGACCTTCTGTCTGGTTGTTCTATCTATACAGGAGAGTGGTGTGTTGAAGTCTTCTACTATTATTGTTGAAACATCTATCACTCACTCCCTTCAGTTTTGCCAGTGTCTTTCTCATGTACTTTGGAGCTCCTTGATTGGGAGCATAAACATTGATTATTGTTATTTCTTCTTGGTGAATTGACCCTTTAATTAGTATATAATGTCCTTCTTTGTCTGTTATGTCTTTACATTTAAAGTATACTTTGTCCAATCTTGGTATAACTACTCCTGCTTTATTTTGTTTAGAACTTGTGTGGAAAATCTTTTTCCATCCTTTCACTTTCAATCTATTTATATCCTCGTGTCTAAGATGGGTCTCTTGTAAACAGCATATAAGCTGGATTATGTTTCTTAATCCATTCTGCCAGTCTGTATCTTTTAATTGGTAAGTTTAGTCTGTGAACATTCAAAGTTATTACTGAAAAGGTGTTTCTTGAATCCACCATCTTATCTTTTAAGTTTTTTTTGTCAGATCTATGTATTCTTTTTCTGTTTTCTCTTTGTGTTCTTTAAATTACCCTTAGTGCTTCTCTTTAGTTCTGTGCCCTCCTCCAGACCGCCCCTCCTGTCTTTTTTTTTTTTTTACACCCGACAGAATTCCTTTTAGTATTTCTTGTAGAGCCAGTCTCTTCTTGAGAAATTATTTCAGGACTTCTTTGTCTGTGAAAACTTTAATCTCTCCCTCAATTTTGAAGGACAATTTGGCTGGGTATAGAATTCTTGTCTGGAAGTCTTTCTCTTTCAGGATCTTGAATATATCATACCACTGCCTTCTCACCTCCAGGGTGCTAGTTGAGTAGTCTGAACTCAGTCTTATTTGGTTTCCCTTGAATGTAGTAGATTGTTTTTCTCTTGCTGCTTTCAGGATTTTCTGCTTCTCTTCAACATTTGACAGACTGATTAGTATGGGCCTTGGGGAAGGCCTATTTGGATTTATTCTGTTTGGAGTTCGTTGTGCTTCTGTGACTTGTGTATTTATGTCCTTTATGAGGGTTGGGAAGTTTTCCCCCATTATATCCATAACTACTTTTCCTAGCCCTTTACTCCTCTCTTTTCCTCCTGGGACACCAGTGATTCTTATATTTGTGTGCTTTGTTTTGTCTGTCATTTCCCTGAGTTCCCATTCAGTTTTTTCCATCTTTTTTGCCATTTGCTGTTTTGAGTCTTCAAAGTCAATTATTCTGTCCTCTAGATCACTTATTCCTTCTTCTGTCTTTTCAAATCTGGTGTTGTATGCTTCTAGTTTGATTTTATTTGGTCAACAGATACTTTTATTCTCTGTGATTTCTGCTATTTTTCTATTTATTCTTTCAATTCCTCTTTGTGCTCTTCTGCTGTCTTCTTGATTTCCTTTATGTCATTTGCTATCCCACTTATTTTATTAGGTAGAGTTGTATAAACATCTTTGATTTGTTGTTCCAATGTCCGTGTCTCCTCTGGTGTTTTAATTTGGACATTAGGCAGGGGTATAACTGTCTGCATTGTGATATCATTAGTGATCCTCTGCTATCTTTGTGTCATGTGAATATCTTGATTGATTTACTTTGGGAGTTGATTTCTTTGAGCAGTCTAAGGCCTTGTGTTTGCGTGACGATTGTACAGCAGGGACCAGGGTATGTGGTACAGCACTCAGTATAGTGATTTGTTTCAGGGCAGATATGAATACTTGTTGGGGTTGCTAATGCTAATTTGTGAACGTGGGCACCCAGCAGCCAAGGAGAATGTAGCTGTGCAGGTGCACCAGTCTGCGGGGCATAACCCTGGTGTGTGCTGGTCTGAGGCATGAGGCCCTTTGTGTGCATGCATAGAGCTGTGGCCGCAGGTCGGCATTAGGCCTTCATGGATTGAGGGCAGATGTGACCTGGCTGTGCAGGCGGCACTTTCTCAGACCTTAGAAGTGAGGGTGAGGGCTTTGCTTATGTACGGTTCTAGGACTGCTGTCAAGTGTGGTTCCCCGTGCTGAATGATGTGATTGGGGCCTGTGTACATGTGTGGGCCTGGGAGTGCCATAAAGGGATGTGCTGTGCTCAGGGGGAGTCTGTGTGACACTATGGACGGGAGCCAAAGTAGCCCAGGTGTTGAGGTTAGTGCCTGCAACATTTATGCTCTGGCATCAGCCTGCAGGGAACAGGGAAGGGAAGGTAGTGCTCAAAAGGTATGCAGGAGACGTGGGTTGGGGTGCATTTGGGGTAGGGGTGTGGAGCAGGTATGTGCACCAGAGGCTGGTGGAGTTGGGGCGCCTGGAGTGTGGGGAATGGGAGAGGGTGATGGGGTTCAGGTGCATGGGGTATGGGGTAAGTCGCTGGTCATGGGATTGTGCTGGTGAGGGCAGCGCGCCTGAGGAATGCAGCCCGGTTTACTTTCTAGTCCCGCGCTTCAGTCCGTGCACTCCTGCGGGCTCTGTGTCTCCACGCCAGGCTCCAGCCTTCTGTTTCTCAGTTCCTTGGCTTCCACAACCAGGACTGCCTCATGTGGTACAGAAGGCTCTCCCAGGTCAGCCACACTCCCATCGACACCCCAGTTGCCCTCCTGTCTCCTCTAACCTTTCTGTGGAGCACGGTTAATCTCAGCCACTCTAGTCGGCCACCTTCCTTGAAGTCTCTATGTGTATTTTAAATATCCATGTGCTTTTTCCTTGAATGTTTTAAAATTTCTATAAGGTTTGTTTGCTTTGAAAATTTGCAGGTTGTTTTTTTAAAATAAATTGCTTATTTGTAATTGTGGTTAGATATACAAAACTTAAAAGTCATTTTAACCCCCATAAGAGTGGGAGAAAGATCAAAGGTGATGATGAAGTTATGCATAGACAGTAGGGTTTAACAAATGAATGTGATTGCTGAATCATTGTATTGATGTTTCTTTTAGTCTCCAGTATCTCAAAGGAGTTAGAAGTAAAAACCTAAAACTGTGGAATTGTAACCCATACCAAACTCTGAAATCTGTTCTACAACTAATTGTTGAGATATGCTTTGAAATATATTGCTTTTTTTGTATGTATGTTATTTTTCACAAAAAAAGGGTGGGGGAATTAAAAAAAATTTTTTAAGTCATTTTAATCATTTTAAGTGGACAATTCCTTATAAGTATATTAACAGTACTTCATAACTTTCACTTCTCTGTTTCTAGACTATTTTCATCATTATAAACCACAATTCATGTAAGAGAAATACATTTGTCCATTTGTGTCTAACTTAATTCACTCACATGATGTCTTCAAGGTTCATCCATGTTGTAGCATGTCCAGCACTTCATTTCTTTTTGCATTTGAATAATATTCCATTTTATGGATATACTGAATTTTCTTCATCCATTTTTCTGTTAAGGGACACTAGATTGCTTCCACCTTTTAGCTATTGTGAATAATGCTACAATGGCCGTTAGTGTTCACTGCTTTTAACTCTTTCAGGTATATTCTTAGGAGTAGAATTACCAGGTTATAGGGTAATTCTATGTTTAACTTTTTGAGGAACACCACAAAACCGTTTTCCACAGTGGCTGTACCATTTTCCATTCTATCAGCAATGTATGAGGGTCCCTATTCTTCAGTATCCTCACCAATACTTCTTATTTTCAAATTTTTAAATAACTGCCATTCGTGAATATGAAGCAGTATCTTCATATCTGTAGTTTTTTTTTAATTGACAAATCTTTGCACACATACAGTCCATATATGGTATATAATCAGTGGCTCACAATGTCATCACATAGTTTTGTATTCATCACCATGATCATTTTTAGAACATTTGCATCACTCCAGAAAAAGAAGTAAAAAGAAAAAATTCATCCTATGCCTCTTACCCCCTCCCTTTGATTGACCGCTAGTATTTCAATCTACCCAATTTATTTTAACCTTCATCCCCCCTATTATTTATTTTTTATCTATACATTTTTACTCATCTGTCCATACCCTGGATAAAAGAGCATCAAGCACAAGGATTTCACAATCACGCTGTCACATTGTAAAAGGTATATCATTATATAATTGTCTTTAAGAATCAAGACTACCAGAGTACAGCTCGTTTCAGGGACTTCCCTCCATCCACTATAATACACTGTAAAGTAAAAACGGGTATTTCATTGTAGGTTTAATTTGCATTTCTTTAATTGCTAATGATATTGATCATCTTTTCATATGCTTCTAACTACTTTGTATGTTTGTACCTTAAGTTAGTCTCTTGTAAAGAGCATTTAATTGAATCATGTTTTTTCATCCAATCTACCATCTCTCCCTTTTAATAGGGGAGTTGAATCCATTGACATGTAAGGTAATAATTGATAAATAGGGTAATAAACCATTTATCTGTTTGTTTTTTGTATATCTTGCAGGTTTTTTGTTCCTTGTATATTCTATTACTCCCTTTTTTATTTAGTTGCTGTTATATATAGTCCTCCCAGTCTGTGACTTTCAGACTCATTTCCTTAAAAGTGTTTTTTAATGAGTCAGAGTTTATTTATTTATTTATTAAGTATGACAGCATACAAACACCAACATTCTTACCATATGATCATTCTTTTTTTAAATTTTTTTTAATTTTAAAATTTTTTTTATTAATAAAAAAAGAAATTAACACAACATTTAGAAATCATTCCATTCTACATATGCAATCAGTAATTCTTAATATCATCACATAGATGTAAGATCATCATTTCTTAGTACATTTGCATCGATTTAGGAAAAGAAATAGCAAAACAACAGAAAATCATTCCATTCTTGGTACATAAACAATAACTTGCAATATTATCACATAGTTGTATATTCATCACCACAATCACCTCTCAGAACATTTGCATCAATCCAGAAAAAGAAATAAAAAGAAAAAAGAAAAAAATTCGTACGTACCATACCCCCACCACTCCACCTCACCGATCACCAGCATTTCAATCTACTAAATTTAACATTTGTTCCCCCTGTTATTTACTTATTTTTAATTCATATGTTTTACTTATCTGTCGATAAGGTAGATAAAAAGGAGCATCAGACACAAGGTTTTCATGATCACACAGTCACATTACAAAAGCTTTATCATTATATATATATAGTCATCTTCAAGAAACATGGCTACTGGAACACAACTCTACATTTTCAGGCAGTACCCTCCCGTCTCTCCATTACACTCTAACTGAAAAAGTGATATCTATATAATGCATAAGAATAACCTCCAGGATAACTTCTTTTTTTTTTTTTTTTTTTTTTTTTTTTACAAACAAACAAACAAAAAACTATATTTCAGGTGCAGCTTCATTCAGTGTTCCAACATAGTTACATTACACTTAGGTATTATTGTGCTGTCTATTTTTGAGTTTTTGTATCTAGTCCTGTTGCACAGTCTGTATCCCTTCAGCTCCAATTACCCATTATCTTACCCTGTTTCTAACTCCTGCTGGTCTCTGTTACCAATGATATATTCCAAGCTGATTCTCGAATGTCGGCTCAAATCAGTGGGACCATACAGTATTTGTCCTTTAGTTTTTGGCTAGACTCACTCAGCATAATGTTCTCTAGGTCCATCCATGTTATTACATGCTTCATAAGTTTAGTCTGTCTTAAAGCTGCATAATATTCCATCGTAGGTATACGCCACAGTTTGTTTAGCCACTCGTCTGTTGATGGACATTTTGGCTGTTTCCATCTCTTTGCAGTTGTAGATAATGCTGCTATAAACACTGGTGTGCAAATGTCCGTCTGTGTCTCTTTGCCCTTAAGTCCTTTGAGTAGATACCTAGCAGTGGTATTCCTGGGTCATAATCCATTCTGCCAGTCTATGTCTTTTGATTGGGAAATTCAGTCCATTAACTTTCAGTGTTATTACTGTTTGAATAATATTTTCCTCTACCATTTTGCCTTTTGTATTATATATATCATATCTGATTTTCCTTCTTTCTACACTTTACTCCATACCTCTCTCTTCTGTCTTTTCGTATCTGACTCTAGTGCTCCCTTTAGTATTTCTTGCAGAGCTGGTCTCTTGGTCACAAATTCTCTCAGTGACTTTTTGTCTATAAATGTTTTAATTTCTCCTTCATTTTTTTTTTTACTTTTTTTTTATTAATGAAAAAAATTAACTAGCACAACATTTAGAAATCATTCCATTCTACATATGCAATCAGTAATTCTTAATATCATCACATAGATGTATGATCATCATTTCTTAGTACATATGCATCGATTTAGAAAAAGAAATAGCAAGACAACAGAAAAAGAAATAAAATGATAATATAGAGAAAAAATAAAAATAAAAAAATATATAAAAAAACAACTATAGCTCAGATGCAGCTTCATTCAGTGTTTTAACATAATTACATTACAATTAGGTAGTATTGTGCTCTCCATTTTTTTTTTTTTTTTTTTAGAAATCATACCATTCTACATATGCAATCAGTAATTCTTAACATCATCACATAGATGCATGATCATCGTTTCTTAGTACATTTGCATCGGTTTAGAAGAACTAGCAATATAACCGAAAAAGATATAGAATGTTAATATAGAGAAAAAAATAAAAGTAATAATAGTAAGAACAAAACAAAACAAAGCAAAACAAAAACCTATAGCTCGGGTGCAGCTTCATTCAGTGTTTTAACATGATTACTTTACACTTAGGTATTATTGTGCTGTCCATTTTTGAGTTTTTGTATCTAGTCCTATTGCACAGTCTGTATCCCATCAGCTCCAATTACCCATTATCTTACCCTGTTTCTAACTCCTGCTGAACTCTGTTACCAATGACATATTCCAAGTTTATTCTCGAGTGTCGATTCACATCATTGGGACCATACAGTATTTGTCTTTTAGTTTTTGGCTAGACTCACTCAGCATAATGTTCTCTAGGTCCATCCATGTTATTACATGCTTCATAAGTTTATCCTGCCTTAAAGCTGCATAATATTCCATCGTATGTATATACCACAGTTTGTTTAGCCACTCGTCTGTTGATGGACATTTTGGCTGCTTCCATCTCTTTGCAATTGTAAATAACGCTGCTATAAACATTGGTGTGCAAATGTCCGTTTGAGTTTTTGCCCTTAATTCCTTTGAGTAGATTCCCAGCAATGGTATTGCTGGGTCGTATGGCAATTCTATATTCAGCTTTTTGAGGAACTGCCAAACTGCCTTCCACAGTGGTTGCACCATTTGACATTCCCACCAACAGTGGATAAGTGTGCCTCTTTCTTCGCATCCTCTCCAGCACTTGTCATTTTCTGTTTTGTTGATAATGGCCATTCTGGTGGGTGTGAGATGATATCTCATTGTGGTTTTGATTTGCATTTCTCTAATGGCCAGGGACATTGAGCATCTCTTCATGTGCCTTTTGGTCATTTGTATTTCCTCCTCTGAGAGGTGTCTATTGAAGTCTTTTTCCCATTTTGTAATTGGGTTGGCTGTCTTTTTGTTGTTGAGTTGAACAATCTCATTTTAAATTCTGGATACTAGACCTTTATCTGATATGTCATTTCCAAATATTGATTCCCATTGTGTAGGCTGTCTTTCTACTTTCTTGATGAAGTTCTTTGATGCACAAAAGTGTTTAATTTTGAGGAGTTCCCATTTATTTATTTCCTTCTTCAGTGCTCTTGCTTTAGGTTTAAGGTCCATAAAACTGCCTCCAATTGTAAGATTCATAAGATATCTCCCTACATTTTCCTCTAACTGTTTTATGGTCTTAGACCTAATGTTTAGATCTTTGATCCATTTTGAGTTAACTTTTGTGTAGGGTGTGAGAGATGGGTCTTCTTTCATTCTTTTGCATATGGATATCCAGTTCTCTAGGCACCATTTGTTGAAGAGACTGTTCTGTCCCAGGTGAGTTGTCTTGACTGCCTTATCAAAGATCAAATGTCCATAGATGAGAGGGTCTATATCTGAGCACTCTATTCGATTCCATTGGTCGATATATCTATCTTTATGCCAATACCATGCTGTTTTGACCACTGTGGCTTCATAATATGCCTTAAAGTCAGGCAGTGCAAGACCTCCAGCTTCGTTTTTTTTCCTCAAGATGTTTTTAGCAATTCGGGGCACCCTGCCCTTCCAGATAAATTTGCTTATTGGTTTTTCTATTTCTGAAAAATAAGTTGTTGGGATTTTGATTGGTATTGCATTGAATCCATAAATCAATTTAGGTAGGATTGACATCTTAACTATATTTAGTCTTCCAATCCATGAACACGGTATGCCCTTCCATCTATTTAGGTCTTCTGTGATTTCTTTTAGCAGTTTTTTGTAGTTTTCTTTATATAGTTTTTTTGTCTCTTTAGTTAAATTTATTCCTAGGTATTTTATTCTTTTAGTTGCAATTGTAAATGGGATTCGTTTCTTGATTACCCCCTCCGCTTGTTCATTGCTAGTGTATAGAAATGCTACAGATTTTTGAATGTTGATCTTGTAACCTGCTACTTTGCTGTACTCATTTATTAGCTCTAGTAGTTTTGTTGTGGATTTTTCCGGATTTTCGACGTATAGTATCATATCATCTGCAAACAGTGATAGTTTTACTTCTTCCTTTCCTATTTTGATGCCTTGTATTTCTTTTTCTTGCCTAATTGCTCTGGCTAGAACCTCCAACACAATGTTGAATAATAGTGGTGATAGTGGACATCCTTGTCTTGTTCCTGATCTTAGGGGGAAAGTTTTCAATTTTTCCCCATTGAGGATGATATTAGCTGTGGGTTTTTCATATATTCCATCTATCATTTTAAGGAAGTTCCCTTGTATTCCTATCCTTTGAAGTGTTTTCAACAGGAAAGGATGTTGAATCTTGTCAAATGCCTTCTCTGCATCAATTGAGATGATCATGTGATTTTTCTGCTTTGATTTGTTGATATGGTGTATTACATTAATTGATTTTCTTATGTTGAACCATCCTTGCATACCTGGGATGAATCCTACTTGGTCATGATGTATAATTCTTTTAATGTGTTGTTGGATACGATTTGCTAGAATTTTATTGAGGATTTTTGCATCTATATTCATTAGAGAGATTAGCCTGTAGTTTTCTTTTTTTGTAATATCTTTGCCTGGTTTTGGTATGAGGGTGATGTTGGCTTCATAGAATGGATTAGGTAGTTTTCCCTCCGCTTCGATTTTTTTGAAGAGTTTGAGGAGAGTTGGTACTAATTCTTTCTGGAATGTTTGATAGAATTCAGATGTGAAGCCGTCTGGTCCTGGACTTTTCTTTTTAGGAAGCTTTTGAATGACTGATTCAATTTCTTTACTTGTGATTGGTTTGTTGAGGTCATCTATGTCTTCTTGAGTCAAAGTTGGTTGTTCATGTCTTTCCAGGAACCCGTCCATTTCCTCTAAATTGTTGTATTTATTAGCGTAAAGTTGTTCATAGTATCCTGTTATTACCTCCTTTATTTCTGTGAGGTCAGTAGTTATGTCTCCTCTTCCATTTCTGATCTTATTTATTTGCATCCTCTCTCTTCTTCTTTTTGTCAATCTTGCTAAGGGCCCATCAATCTTATTGATTTTCTCATAGAACCAACTTCTGGCCTTATTGATTTTCTCTATTGTTTTCATGTTTTCAATTTCATTTATTTCTGCTCTAATCTTTGTTATTTCTTTCCTTTTGCTTGCTTTGGGATTAGTTTGCTGTTCTTTCTCCAGTTCTTCCAAATGGATAGTTAATTCCTGCATTTTTGCCTTTTCTTCTTTTCTGATATAGGCATTTAGGGCAATAAATTTCCCTCTTAGCACTGCCTTTGCTGCGTCCCATAAGTTTTGATATGTTGTGTTTTCATTTTCATTTGCCTCGAGGTATTTGCTAATTTCTCTAGCAATTTCTTCTTTGACCCACTTGTTGTTTAAGAGTGTGTTGTTGAGCCTCCACGTATTTGTGAATTTTCTGGCACTCCGCCTATTATTGATTTCCAACTTCATTCCTTTATGATCCGAGAAAGTGTTGTGTATGATTTCAATCTTTTTAAATTTGTTAAGACTTGCTTTGTGACCCAGCATATGGTCTATCTTTGAGAATGATCCATGAGCACTTGAGAAAAAGGTGTATCCTCCTGTTGTGGGATGTAATGTCCTATAAATGTCTGTTAAGTCTAGCTCATTTATAGTAATATTCAGATTCTCTATTTCTTTATTGATCCTCTGTCTAGATGTTCTGTCCATTGATGAGAGTGGTGAATTGAAGTCTCCAACTATTATGGTATATGAGTCTATTTCCCTTTTCAGTGTTTGCAGTGTATTCCTCACGTATTTTGGGGCCTTCTGGTTCTGTGCGTAAATATTTATGATTGTTATGTCTTCTTGTTTAATTGTTCCTTTTATTAGTATATAGTGTCCTTCTTTGTCTCTTTTAACTGCTTTACATTTGAAGTCTAATTTCTTGGATATTAGTGTAGCCACTCCTGCTCTTTTCTGGTTGTTATTTGCATGAAATATCTTTTCCCAACCTTTCACTTTCAACCTATGTTTATCTTTGGGTCTAAGATGTGTTTCCTGTAGACAGCATATAGAAGGATCCTGTTTTTCAATCCATTCTGCCAATCTATGTCTTTTGATTGGGGAATTTAGTCCATTGACATTTAGTGTTATTACTATTTGGATAATATTTTCCTCTAACATTTTGCCTTTTGTATTATATATATCATATCTGATTTTCCTTCTTTCTACACTCTTCTCCATACCTCTCTCTTCTGTCTTTTTGTATCTGACTCTAATGCTCCCTTTAGTATTTCTTGCAGAGCTGGTCTCTTCGTCACAAATTCTCTCAGTGACCTTTTGTCTATAAATGTTTTAATTTCTCCTTCATTTTTGAAGGACAATTTTGCTGGATATAGGAGTCTTGGTTGGCAGTTTTTCTCTTTTAGTAATTTAAATATATCATCCCACTGTCTTCTAGCTTCCATGGTTTCTGCTGAGAAATCTACACATAGTCTTATTGGGTTTCCCTTGTATGTGACAGATTGTTTTTCTCTTGCTGCTTTCAAGATCCTCTCTTTCTCTTTGACCTCTGACATTCTAACTAGTAAGTGTCTTGGCGAACGCCTATTTGGGTCTATTCTCTTTGGGGTGCGCTGCATTTCTTGGATATGTAATTTTAGGTCTTTCATAAGAGTTGGGAAATTTTCAGTGATAATTTCTTCCATTAGTTTTTCTCCTCCTTTTCCCTTCTCTTCTCCTTCTGGGACACCCACTACACATATATTTATGCACTTCATATTGTCATTCAGTTCCCTGATCCCCTGCTCAAGTTTTTCCATTCTTTTCCCTATAGTTTCTGTTTCTTTTTGGAATTCAGATGTTCCATCCTCCAGTTCACTAATTGTAGCTTCTGTCTCTTTAGATCTACCATTGTAGGTATCCATTGTTTTTTCCATTTTTTCTTCTTTGTCCTTCACTCCCATAAGTTCTGTGATTTGTTTTTTCAGATTTTCTATTTCTTCTTTTTGTTCAGCCCATGTCTTCTTCATGTCCTCCCTCAATTTATTGATTTGGTTTTTGAAGAGTTTTTCCATTTCTGTTCGTATATTCAGCATTAGTTGTCTCAGCTCCTGTATCTCATTTGAACTTTGGTTTGTTCCTTTGACTGGGCCATATCTTCAATTTTCCGAGCGTCATCCATTATTTTCTGCTAGTGTCTGGGCATTTGATCAGATTTCCTTGGGTGTGGGATCTGGCTGGTTGAAAGGTTTTTCTGTGAAATCTCTGGGCTCTGTTTTTCTTTTCCTGCCCAGTAGGTGGCGCTCGTGGCGCTTGTCTGTCTGCGGGTCCCACCAGTAAAAGATGCTGTGGCTCCTTTAACTTGCCAGTCCGAATCTCGCAGTCGGCCCGGGAAACCGCGTGTGGAGGGGGGTTCGCTGGCTGCTGCGGCTTGGGGGAGTGACGGTCCAAATTGCCCAGCTGGCCCGAGACGCCAAGTGTAGCGGGAGGGCCCCGCTATCCAACGTTCCCAGTCAGACTGGGGAGCCACATGTGTGGAGGGGACCCCAGTCTCCAACCGTCCCGGCCGAGAAAACGCGCGCCCCTCGAGTATCTCACCGCAGCGGATTCTCCCTGCCCGTTCAGCTGTTCCAGAATGGGGTATGCTGTCTTTTTGGTCTCTGTCATGGCTCCGGGAGCTGTTTCGTATTGTTTCTGTTTCTTTAGTTGCTGTTCTGGAGGAGGAACTAAGACCCGCGTGTCTTACTAAGCCGCCATCTTCTCCGGAAGTCCCAGGATAACTTCTTGACTCTGGAACTTCTCAGCCATTGACACTTCATTTTGTCTCATTTCGTTCTTTCCCCTTATAGTTGAGAAGGTTTTCTCAATCCCTTGATGCTGAGTCCCAGCTCATACTAGGATTTCTGTCCCATGTTACCAAGAAGGTCCCCACCCCTGGGAGTCATGCCCCACGTAGAGATGGGGAGAGCAGTGAATTTGCTTGTTGTATTGGCTGAGAGAGAGACGCCACATCTGAGCAACAAAACAGGTTCTCTGGGGGGGTGACTCTTAGGCCTAATTTTAAGTAGGCTTAGTTTCTCCTTTGCGGGATTAAGTTTAATATGAGCAAACCCTAAGATTGAGGACTCGTCCTATTGCTTTGGTGGTCTCCACTGCTTGTGAGAATATCAGGAATTATGAGTCAGAGTTTTTTGAAGTCCATTTAGGCTACTTTTTCTTTTGTTCTGTGTGCTTTTGGTGTTACATCTAAGAAACCATTGCCCATCCAAGATCAAGAAGATTTATACCTATGTTTTCTTTTAAGAGTTTTATAGTTTTAGCCTTCACATTTAGGTCCTTCATCTGTTTTGTTACAAATATTTTCTGTATATTTTAATGTAATTGATTTCTAATTTCATACTATTATGATCAGGGAATATATATACTCTGTAAGTTTCAGTCTTTTGATATTTATTAATAACTTATTTTTTGTCTTTGGCATATCGTCTTTACTGGTAAACACAATTGAATAGAAAGTGTGTTCTTCAATTCCTGGGTGTAGTGTCTTTTAGATCTATGTCCTTCCTGAATTTTTGTCTATTTATATCAATCACTGAGAGATATGTGTTGGTATCACCAAATATGATTTTAGATATGTCTATTTCTCCCTTTAGTTCTGTTGGTTTTTGTGTCATGTACTTTATAGCCCGTTGTAATTTAACATACTTTCACATTCCTGTGGAATGTATTCATATCTTTAGTAATTATACTCATAACAAGCAAATTTTATCAATTATTTTGCCATAGAAGATCTATTAGGCTCTCTGCTCAGAAGGATTTGGAACAGAAACAAAATCACCATGCAAAAATGAAAGCCAAGAGATGTACCACTCCTGCTAGTAATGAAATTCCACCCTCCAAAAAAATGAAAGTGTAAGTAGCACAGTTCCTATCATTTAGCATAGATGCTTCCACGTTCAATAGCAAGCAGAACATATTCTTGTCTTCATAGGTTTAATGTATTTTGCTGCAAGTAATAGTCTGTTTGACTAGAGTAGTTTAAACAATAGTAATTTATTTCTTCACGGAAATCTAAAAGTAGTTTATTGCTAGCTTTGGTTTAGCAGTTGAATAATCTTAGGGCTACCATGTCTGAGTCTTAGCTTTTTTTTTTTTTTAATGCTTGTTGCTTAAGATGGCTACTCTGTGTTTCTTAGCTTTTTCCTTATGCTTGTTGCCTCATTGTCACCAGATAGCTGCTATATCTCTAGGTATCCCATCCATGTTCAAGTGAAGGAGGAGCATATTGTAAAGGAAGAGGGAGCATCACCCATATCAGGAAAATAAAATCTTCTCCAGAAACCCTTAAATTGTATCACACTTGCCCAAACTGTCACTTGAATATCTTTCCTAGTTGCTGTAAAGCTTGTGGAAGCAAGTGCAATACTTTTAGTTTGGTACATTGCCACCTAAAGCAAAATTGGGGTTCTGTTAGTAAGAAGAAAGGTGGAATAGATATGGGGAAACAAGTAGCTGTCTTCCATATTACAAATGAGTACATCTGGAGTCAGGTTGATACACATGCAGCCTAGGAAAAGTCATAAAGCTGTGACTATGATAAGATAAATGGTTTAATGCTCCTGGTAGTGTGTGGGGGGTGTTGTACAGGTATTAAACATTAAGAAAAATGTGTTATTAAAGTAAATTTAAGATAAATATACAAGGAAAAAGTTAAAGTTTCTTATTACCTAAATTTAAGAGTTTTCATTTTTCAAGCTCCCTTTGATGCTTATTCAAGTAAATGTATACATTTTCACATTCTGTGTATAAACAACCTTTAGGTTCTTCTTTATTCACTCAGCATGACAGTATTTCACTTTCATTTTTTCTGTGCTAGTACAGAATCTTCACATTATTCTTTTTGTGCTGTATTTTTAATATTCTATTAAGTTGCATTTAACCATTTTCTGTTGAAAATATAGTTTCCTTCCATATTATAAGAAATACTTCAGTAAACATCTTCGTTGGCAGAGCCTTTTCTTGGAGTACTCTCTTAAGATAAGAATAGAGAAATTCCTTGATCAAAGGGTCTGAATGATTTTATGGCTGTTGATATTTATTGCCTCTTTTGTTTCTGAAAGAAATGTGCTAATTTACGCCATCAACATTGAATGAGTGTTTTCCTCATAGTCTCATCTGCACTGATTTTTTTTCTTACTTTTAAAGTGATTTCAAATTTAGTTATAAAATGAAATGGCATTAAATTATTTTAACTTTTATTTTTGCTGACAAGTTTGTATCATTGTTATTCTTATTTTAAACTTGTATTTCCTGTTGTGTAATTGTCTGTTTCTTTTTTTCATTTATTTACAAATGGTCTTAGTGATATTCTCATTAATAATAATGGCCACTTATATTGAATTATTATTATATGTCAGGCACTTCAGCAACATCTGTTATAATAGGCACATACATTCTGTGACAGTGAGGATTTATTGTGAGGATTTATTTTCCCTATTTTCATAGGAGAAAACAGAGACTTAAGGATCAAATGTTTTCTCAGTATCACTTAGCCAGCAAATGAAATGATAGGGTTGGGATTTGAACCTTAGTTAGCGTCACTGTATCATACTATATATTTTATGTCTATTAACCCATTGCCATATTTGTTTCAGTATTTTTTTCATTTTGCTAATAGTTTATTCTTGTGCCATAGATGCTATGTAGTCAGATCTGTGTACCTTTTGTAATTTCTTCTGTTGTCTATTTTAGCTATTTTTTTCTGAAATTTCTTTAATATTTTGGCATAAAGTGTGTGCCTTAATTTTTTCCTAGTGTTATTTATTAAATCTAAATCTATTTATTAGGTAATGCTTTTTGGTTTTGTTGGTTTATTTAATCACTGCATTAAAATTTAATCTGTACAATGCCTTTAGATTCTCTTAAATCACTGAGCCCTTTTTTTCTTTCTCTTTCTCCTTTACTGATTTTTCCTCTAGGCAGAAAGTTCTGAAAAGTACTGAGGAACAAGAATTGGAGAAAAGAATGAAAATGCAGCAAGAGGTGGTTGAGATGCGGAAGAAGAATGAAGAATTCAAGAAATTTGCTCTTGCAGGAACAGGTCAGTTGGATCAGCTTGCTCTTGTAGAAACAGGTTGGAATCAGGCTTGGTCAGATTTATGAGGTGTACATCTTATAATCCTGGTAGGGGTTTTTTTTGGACCTCTGGAGCCAAAAAGCCTTTTCAGGTCAGTAGTCAGCACAAAAAGATGTATTTAGAAGGCTGGACATCGGTTTCATTTATATCCTAATGATCATTCCTCAGAACATTTTATATTCATTGGCCCTTTCTTCGGGCATGCTGTTTCTCTCCATCTCTGACCAGAAGTGATATCTATCATTTGAAACCTTTCTCCATGAGACCTTCTCTCATTTCTTTGAGTAGAACTAATTCCTCCTTGCCTTTTCTTCCTAATTCTTTTCTTTGTATAACAAAAAGAAGGAACTAGAGTTGCAATGAAGGACAAAGCAACTGGGCAGGTCAATTTTTTTCACTTTATCCTAAGTAGAGAGAAAGAAAGCGAAGTCAAATCCAATGGTAGCTGTGGAGGAAAAGTATGACTGAGGTAACTGAAGAGGCATAGAGTTGTTACTGGTGGCATCAAAGCTATAAAGCCCTGCTTACTGGGGACAGAGGTTGAAAAAGCACCCCTGTAATTCACAGGGTTTCATTCTTAGAGATGCTGAGTTAGTGTGCTCTTATAGTCAATCAATTGCTTTTTCTATTAAAAGTATTCCAGTTACTCTTTTTTCCAGAATGATGACCACATCTGGGAGGTGGGATTTTTCTCCTCTGTGCTACCTCTATACAGTTTGCATCTGACCGAAGGGCCTCAAACCCGATAGCAGTCAATGAATTGGACACAAATATCAGTGCCTCTAGGGACTATTTCAAGGTTTGGGTTAGAAGTAAATAGCAAACAAACTTAGATTTATGGTACTAGACATAATAAAAGGACTGGAATTAAAGGGGATTTACTGATATTCTCTATACCTAGTGTTACTTGTGTGTTTTATTCTACTTTTCAGGGCAACCTGTGAAGAAATCAGTCAACCAGGTAACCAAAGCAGTTGACTTCCACTTCTGCACAGATGAGCGAATCAAACCTAAGAACCAGGAGCAATATAAGGAAGTGAACTTTACATCTGAGCTGCGAAAGCATCCACCATCTCCTGTAAGTTGATGGACTAAGTGAATATTCCATTATTACTAATTCAGGTGGGATTTCAAGTGTAGCATTTGTGCTCTCTACTTGTTAATAGTATATTTGAGAGAAGCATATGTTTTGAGTAAAAAATCAATCTTAATTCACACTTTATCCCATTGATTTTGTGATCTTGGACAAAGTATTCTACTCCCTGGGAACCATCTTATCAAGTTGCTGTGAAAATTAAATTGAGACTGTACATAAAACATAGAATTACGTTTGACAAATTGTAGGTATAGGCATTTCTGCTGCTAAAGCATTCTTAGAAAAACTTTAGTCTGCTAAGTAATCTGCAAAAATATAACAGGTCTTATGGGACAGATGATATTGGGGTAGACTGCTCAGATTTTGTACAATTTTGCTTCCAGACCATTAATAAAACAGTAATAATAGTGGTAATACTTGCCTTTCAGTCAATGTCATTGTTAGTTGAAGTCACTTCAGTTCTTAAACGCTGGAATTGTGCTTCTTCCTTTGAAATATAGTCTTTGAAGATTTTTGCTTCCAATCAGATAACTAATCACATCAAAATTAATAATCCAGAGTAGGCGTTTTCAGTCCATTTTCTGGAGGCTGTATGGAAAGATTCTGATTCAGGCAGCTGCATGACCTGCCCAGAAGCCCAGTCATTCTTATTTAATGGGTTTGGAAATGGAATTCCTTTGCAGCTTTTTCCCCCTCCTTCTAATTCTAAGAAAGCTTGTTCTTAAATGCATCAAAACGCTTTGGAAAAATAACCTCATGTAATTGCAGAGCACACCAAATTTGTTAGGTGCTAGATCCTTTCTTCCTTTTTTTAAGAGATGGAAAAGTTATAATCCTTTTTCTAGGACTGATAATCTTAAGAGGAATAATCTTGGTTTATACAGACCCCTTTTCTTTCTATCCTCTGTACTAAATGCATGATTATGGTAGATCTGAATTCTTCTGTAATATTTCATTTGAGGAACAACTCTGTTTACAGGCCCGAGTGTCTAAGGGATGCACCATCATTAAGCCTTTCAACCTGTCCCAAGGAAAGAAAAGAACATTTGATGAAGCAGCTTCTTCGTATGTGTCCCTTGCACAGCAAGTTGAAGCCTTCCATAAACGAACCCCTAACAGATATCACTTGAGGAGCAAGAAGGATGATATTAGTAAGTTCCCTATCAATATCTTAGATAACCCTAGAATTCCCTTTGTCTGCGTCTTAGGCATGGATATGCCTTTAGTTGTATCTTAGCTTTTGAACTGAAGTATGGCCATGTGACTATATGCAGACAGCTGATACTTAGTTTAGCTTTTCTCAAACCACGAAGCTGTCTGTCCACATATTCCCACCAACCATCGTGATCCTCTGGTCAATGATTGGCCAAGAGGAAGCGAGGTAACCTAAGACATGAATACATGCTAAGGATGTCTTTGCTGTATTTTAAAGCGTCACAGTGCATTTACTTGCCAATAGAAAATGTATGAAGCCACTTCATTTAAGGTTGTTTGCTTTTTTATTCAGCAATTCAGTAACTTTTTTACTGTAATAGGCCAGGTACTGTGTTGAGAGCAGGGGATATACAAGTGAACAAAATGAACTTTGGTGCTGCAAGACATTAGGTTTTAATTTGGTGAAAGAGTCAAATAAGTCATTATAAATTCTGGTAAGTACTTTGGATGTGGTGGGAGATGTGAGAGGCAAAGGAGGTGGGGGATAAGTACAGGATGTCTGAATACTAAGAAGTATCTGGCAGAGATAAAGAAGTTGAAAGTACAGTAGAGAGAGGAGGTAGCCAGGGGGATTAATCCCTGAGCAGGCAGAGAGGACAAGGACTCTTAGCACAGGTGGAATGATTGTTCTTTGAAGTGAGCATAGAAGTTTGAGAAGGATGGGTACAAATACTGGTGGGTTTGTAGATTTAGTGATAAGCAGATGAGGAAAGGAAGGTAAAGAAGCTCGAAGAGTAGTAAAATATAAAATAGTTGTTGAGAATAGAAAGCTAGTATTCTGAATAATGCAGAATATAGTTGTTTTACCTTTGAGGCTCTCTGATTTTTTTTCTGCCCTTGCGTAGGCATTATTTAGCTCTGTATTAGGTAGCCAGACAACTTCCTTTCAAGAATGGCATTTCTCCGTATTGTTATTATGTTCTACTGGCCAAAATGATTATGAAACATTTTATATTATGAAAATATTGGAAATGCCTTTTTTGTTCTAATGTAAATTTACATATTAAACGTAAATTTGCAAATAATACATTAGATTCTGGTCCCAGTGAATAGAAAGAAATATAATATTCAGTAATTTTTATTTAGAATGTTTTACAGTTACACCTAAATATTGATTATGTATATCTTTGATGCATGAGTTATTTCTAGAATAAATAGATTTGTTTTCTATCTCCCACTGTAAAGTGATAAGACGTAAGTTAGAGGACTTATTTTAAGTAATTATGCAAATTGATTAGGTTGCCCCTGTCCAGGTAAATCAATAATTTCTTTTCTGTGAATGCTGGGGGTGTTCTTAATATGGATGCTTTGACATGTTTGCTTTTTTAAAAATTTTTATTGACACATCTTCATACACTTACAGTCCATATATGGTGTACAGTCAGTGGCTCACAATATCATCACATAGCTGTGTATTCATCACCGTAATCACTTATAGAGCATTTGCATCACTCCAGAAAAAGAAATAAAAGGAAAAAACTCATACATACCATACCCCTTATCCCTCCCTCTCCTTGACCACTAGTATTTCAACCTACCCAATTTATTTTACCACTTATCCCCCCTATTACTTATTTATACACATATTTTTTTTACTCATCTGTCCATACCCTAGATAAAAGGAGCACCAAACACAAAGTTTTCACAATCATACAGTCAAATTGTAAGAACTGTATCATTATATAATTGTCTTTAAGAATCAAGGCTACTTCTTATGAATCTTACAATTGGAGGCGGTTTTATGGACCTTACACCTAAAGCAAGAGCACTGAAGAAGGAAATAAATAAATGGGAACTCCTCAAAATTAAACACTTTTGTGCATCAAAGAGCTTCATCAAGAAAGTAGAAAGACAGCCTACACAATGGGAGACAATATTTGGAAATGACATATCAGATAAAGGTCTAGTATCCAGAATTTATAAAGAGATTGTTCAACTCAACAACAAAAAGACAGCCAACCCAATTACAAAATGGGAAAAAGACTTGAACAGACACCTCTCAGAAGAGGAAATACAAATGGCCAAAAGGCACATGAAGAGATGCTCAATGTCCCTGGCCATTAGAGAAATGCAAATCAAAACCACAATGAGATATCATCTCACACCCACCAGAATGGCCATTATCAACAAAACAGAAAATGACAAGTGCTGGAGAGGATGCGAAGAAAGAGGCACACTTATCCACTGTTGGTGGGAATGTCAAATGGTGCAACCACTGTGGAAGGCAGTTTGGCGGTTCCTCAAAAAGCTGAATATAGAATTGCCATACGACCCGGCAATACCATTGCTGGGAATCTACTCAAAGAAATTAAGGGCAAAAACTCAAACGGACATTTGCACACCAATGTTTATAGCAGCGTTATTTACAATTGCAAAGAGATGGAAACAGCCAAAATGTCCGTCAACAGATGAGTGGCTAAACAAACTGTGGTATATACATACGATGGAATATTATGCAGCTTTAAGACAGGATAAACCTATGAAGCATGTAATAACATGGATGGACCTAGAGAATATTATGCTGAGTGAGTCCAGCCAAAAACTAAAAGACAAATACTGTATGGTCCCAATGATGTGAATCGACATTCGAGAATAAACTTGGAATATGTCATTGGTAACAGAGTCCATCAGGAGTTAGAAACAGGGTAAGATAATGGGTAATTGGAGCTGAAGGGATACAGACTGTGCAACAGGACTAGATACAAAAACTCAAAATGGACAGCACAATAATACCTAATTGTAAAGTAATCATGTTAAAACACTGAATGAAGCTGCATCCGAGCTATAGGTTTTTGTTTTGCTTTGTTTTGTTTTGTTTTTACTATTATTACTTTTATTTTTTCTCTATATTAACATTCTATATCTTCTTCGGTTGTGTTGCTAGTTCTTCTAAACCGATGCAAATGTACTAAGAAATTATGATCATGCATCTATGTGATGATGTTAAGAATTACTGATTGCATATGTAGAATGGTATGATTTCTAAATGTTGGGTTAATTTCTTTTGTTCCATTAATTAAAAAAAAAAAAGAATCAAGGCTACTTAAACACAGCTCAACAGTTTCACGTACTTCCCTCGAGCCATTCCAATACATCATAAATTAAAAAGAAATATCTGTATAATACATGCGGATAATCTCCAGGACAACCTCTTGACTCTGAAATCTGTCAGCCACTGAAACTTTATTTTGTCTCATTTCTCTCTTCCCCTTTTTGGTCAGGAAGGCTCTCAATCCCATGATACTGGGTCCTGACTCTACCCAGGAGTTCTGTCCTATGTTCCCAGGGTGATTTACACCCCTGGGAGTCATGACACATTTGGAAAGAGGGCAGTGAATTCACCTGCTGAGTTGGCTTAGAGAGGAAGGCCACATCTGAGCAGCAGCAGAGGTTCTCTAGGGGTGACCCTTAGGCATAATTATCAGTAGGCTTGGCTTATCCTTTGCATTAATAAGTTTCATAGGGTCAAACCCTAAAATTGAGGGCTCAGCCTATTGATTTGGTTGTCCCCCCTACTTGCAAAAATATCAAGAATTCTCCAAACGGTGAAGTTTAATCTTTCCTCCTTTCTCCCCAGTTTCCCAAGGGGACTCTGCAAATACTGTTTTATTCATGCCCAAATTACACTCAGATACATTGGGGCTTCACACTAAACTAACCTAGACAAGATCTCATGCCCTATTCAAGATTCCATGTACTTATGGTTTAATGTAGATTTTTATTTTCTGTATTTTACTTTCTACAGTAGGTGATTTTGATGCTTTCATGTAGATGCTTTTAGAGAGTTGATAAAATTGGTAGTAAATCATCTTTAGAAGGGACTTATTGTGAAAATGGAATAAGCAAAAATCTTTTGTCAGTTTTTTAGTTTGCTCAGTGCTGCTGGAATGCAATATACTAGAAGTGGAATGACCTTTAGAAAGGAAATTTATTAAATTACAAGTTTACAGTTCTAAGGCCATAAATATGTCCAAACTACGGCATCCAAAGAAAGACACTGTGACTCAAGAAAGGCCGATGTCTGTCATGTGGGAAGGCACATGGTTGGTGTCTGCTGGTCCTTGTTTCTGGTTCTGTTGCTTCTAGCTTCTTATGCCAGTGATATCCTCTCTCAGCATCTGGGGCCCTTCACTTTGTTCCTCTGGCACACAACTCTAGGTTCTGACTTGCTTCGCATCTCATGGGAAAGCACATGGTGACATCTGCTGACCTCTGTATCTGGACATATCCATATCTAGGTATTTGTTCTCTCTTTTGGCACTCCAACAGCATCTCCAAATGTCTGCATCTCTGTCGGCTCTGGTTCCTGTCTAGCTTCTGTTGGTTCTCTCGGCTCCTGGCATCTCCTGGGGCTTCTGCATATGAAAACACATGTGTCTCTGTCAGCTCTGAAGCAACTGTGCTTTCTCCAAAATGTCCCCTCTTTTAAAAGACTTGGTAAACTAATGAAGACCCACCTTGAATGGGCAAAATCACATTTCCATCTAATCTAAGCCACATCTACAATTGGGCATGTCACATCTCCATAGAAGTAATTTAATCAAAAGCCCACACCCTAAAGTGAGTGGGCTGATCTCCACGGAAACAATCTAATCAAAGGTTTTGCCTTAAACAATAGGTCTGGCCCCACAAGATTGGATTGAGAGATCAAGATTGAAAGAAAATGGCTTTTCTGGGATACACAACAGTTTTAGACCAGCACAGTCAAAACAAGCGAAATAGTTAGCATCTTCAATAAAAAGGAAGTACATCTCCATCAGACATGAGTGGAATTTGAGTTCAAAAGATGATTTAGCGAAGTTTATCCAAAAGCTGCTATACCCTTCAATAAAGAGTGATAGGGAAGAAGGGACTGAATGTTTGCCAGGCTGACTTACAGGAGCTGAGCTGAATATAGAGGACCAGTGACTTTATAGTTTGTTTATCCATCTCTGGGCTACCTAGTTGAGTCACTACTTTTAGGTAAACTGGACTTTGGGGAGTTAGGTGATTGTCAGTGTTCTCTGTTTGCAGACTTCCTACCCTCCAAATCTGTGGTCAAGATCTCTACAGACCCACAGACTCCTAAACTGCAAACCAAACAGCGTGCAAGACCTGTGACCTGCAAAAGTACAGCTGATCAGGAAGCCGAAGAGCTCGAGAAAATACAGCAGTATGTCCCTCTGGGAATATTTGAGGAAGAGTTCTAGGAATCTATTTATTTTCTTCTCAGTTCTATAAGGGAGGACAGTTGCTATTTTTCTTTTCATAGAAGTTGATGGCATTTGAGTTGTAGGTGCTGCCAGCTCTGCATCTGTGCCCCTGCCTCTTTGATTAAAGGACTGAAAGTGGTAATGTAGAGATTTTCTAGAGTATGAATTGGTTAAAACAAAAAACAAAATTAATATAGAAGTTGGGCAGATAAACTTAAAATTTCAATTAAAAAGGCTGTTAGAAGTCTTCTCTGAGATTAGTTTAGTTAGAACTTAACTCTTTATGGTTACTGAAGGGATTGTTACGGCTATTATCAGTGGAAAAAACTGGAAATTAATGTGGTTAGGACTGGAGTTCTTCTCCTATATCCTTTATCCATTCCTTTTTGTGGTTGTTTTGAGAGGGAGAAATTACCATGTGAGGAAAACCTTTAATCTTTACAGTGGTATTACGTTAGACTGTCTCATTAATTCTTTGCTTTAAAGGTAGAGATAATGGTAGTGGAGAGAGTTGAAATTTTGCCATACTCAATGGGTGATCACAGTGATTACTCTTTTTCTGGTTTTGGTCACTTTGTTATTTGTGTAGTTCTCATTTTATTTAATAAAAATATATTTGTGATTGTCATTTAAACCCCACCTCACAGGTACAAATTCAAAGCACGGGAACTTGATCCCAGAATTCTTGAAGGGGGACCCATTTTGCCCAAGAAACCACCCGTGAAGCCACCCACTCAGCCTGTTGGCTTCGATTTAGAAATTGAGAAAAGGATCCAGGAAAGAGAATCAAAGAAGAAATCAGAGGATGAACACTTTGAATTTCATTCCAGACCTTGCCCTACTAAGATCTTGGAAGATGTTGTGGTAAGATGTTGTGGTTAAGACTCTGCCTGCTGACAGAAGTGTCTTGTTCATAATCAAGTATCCACCGATTCACAAATGTTTGAGTAGGCATTATGAGCAAAGAGTTATTTTAGGAGCTATAGTGATAAAGAGATATATCAGGAGTGGATTTTCCTCTCAGAAAACCAAAGTCCAGTATGGGAGACATATGTGTATGTAAAACAAAATGAAGCAGAAGTGTTCTGAGATAGATGACAATTAAAAGTATGATAGGACTTTAGATGAGAGAATGATGTCTTCAAGATAGAGGGGTCAGGTAATGCATCATTGCTGATCATTTTGCTATGTGCCAGATACTGCTGTAAATCCTTTTCATATATTAGCCCATGATTTAAAAAAAAAAATTATTAAAGCATTGTAGGTTTATAGAAAAAACATGTGCAAAAAGTACAGCGATCCCATATATCACCCCACACACACACAATTATCCCTATTATTAACATTTTGTATTAGTGTGGTACCTTTGGTACACTTGACAAAAAAATATGTTATTATAATTATATTAGGTCATGAATTTTAACAGCTCCTTCAGATGAGTCATTTTAGTTATCACCTAGTAAATGATGGAACAAGGATAAGAATCCAGGCATTCTGGCTCTTAACACTTTGTTATACTGCCTTTCCAATATGTGGTAGGATTTGGACTAGCAGAGTTGGTGAGGTAGAGCATTAGATGCCATGGAATTACATGCGAAAGAGCCTGAAGTTTGGATACATAGAATATCTACTGGGAATTGTGAATGGTCCAGTTAAGCTGAAAAAAAGAGATCTGTCTATAAAGGGGAGTAAATTGAAACTAGATTAGAGAAGTGGGTTGTAATTTGGTGATGGGCTTGTAGTCATTATTTTACAGAAAATAAGCAATCAGGAATAGATGCTGCAATTGGAAAATATTTACAGTGGAAAGCACCTGTGTAAGTGGTGAAGGTGTTTTTAATACATATTTCTATGCAATGGGAAGCCCTACCCTCACACTCATTTGATTCGACTTATGTCTAGGTACTAAGAGATAAAGGAAAAAAACTTATATATACCATACCCCTTATCTCTCCTTCTCGTTGACCACTAGTATTTCCATCTACCCTCCCTATTATTTATTTATATCCTTTTTTTTTTTCACACATCTGTCCATACCCTGGATAAAAGGAGCATCTAGACACAAGGTTTTCACAATCACACAATCACATTGTAGAAGAATCAAGGCTATTGACCACAACTCAACACTTTCAGGTACTTCCCACTCCAATACACCATAAACTACAAAGGGATATCTATATAATGTATATGAATAACCTCCAGGATAACCTCTCAACTCTGAAATCTCTCAGCCACTGAAACTTTATTTTGTCTTATTTTTTTCTTCCCCTTTTTGGTCAAGAAGCTTTCTCAATCCATTGATGCCGGGTCTCTACTCCTCTCATCCCAGGAGTCCCACACTGCCAGGAAGATTTACACCCCTAAGAGTCATGTCACACATAGTAGGGAGAGCAGTGAGTTCACCTGCCGAATTGGCTTAGAGAGAGAGGACATCTGAACAACAAAAGAGGTTCGCTGGAGGGTGACTGTTTGTCATAATTTTAAGTAGGCTTAGCCTATCCTTTGTAGGAATAAATTTCATAGGGTCACATCCCAAGATTTAAGGGTCAGCCTATTGATTTGGTTGTCCCTACTACTTGCAAGAATATCAAAAATTCTCCAAATGGTGGAATTGAATCTTTCCTCCATTCTCACTGGTCCCCCAAGGGGATTTTGCAAATACATCTTTATTCACTCGACACCCTACTTTTTTTTTTTTTTTTTTTTTTTTAAACATGGGCAGGCACTGGGACACGGGCGCTGGAGAACCTGGGTCTCCAGCATGGCAGGCGGGAACTCTGCCTGCTGAGCCACCATGGCCCGGCCATCTACACCTTACTTTTAATAATGTCTTTCTCCAAGCTCCTGTTTTCCTCTCTCTCTTACAAGTTTGTTTTTAAATTTTTTTTTATTTTTTATTTGATTCACATACCACTCTCTTTTTACTCTTTGTACCTCATATACTAATATTCACTTTATATTTATTTTTAAAATCAACTCACTTTTTTTTAAAACTTGAAGTACCATTAAAGGGAACTTTTCAATAGCTATGTAAATGGGAAATCAGAACTTCTTGCCATGAATAAATGACAACATTATAGGTAATACTTATATAATGCTCTAAAAGGTAGATTCTATTCTTATGCCTGTTTTTTAGCTGAGATAACAAAAATGAAGAAATTTTTATATAGAGAAAGATCCAGGACTTCAGCACACCTTCTCCTAAACATTATGCTTTTCTACCCTGCTGTGCTAACTATAACCATTGTTTATTTTGACAAACAAGGTTTTTGACTTGGACATTGGTTGTTTCCAGCTCTTTACTAAAATTTCCACTAATTTCACTTCATCTTTTGCTTCTAGAGAAGAAAAGCCTAAAAGGAGACATTAGATATATCTTTTTCTCTTGCTCATTTTTCAGAAACGGAGGCTTTGAAAGGGGATTGTGGTTTCCCCTTAAATGTTTTTATAAGTTGATGGCACAACTGGAATTAGAACCTGGGTCTCTCAACTTCTTGTTTTGGGCACTTACAGTAGAACAGAAGAGTTTGTATCCCAGACACTGAATCTTGTTTGTCTGTTTGCCACTGTCACTTCCCATCCTTGCCTTTCTAGTGCTACAGCTCTGTTTCTGCATGTCATTAAAGTGCTTTTTGTGCTCTCTAGCTTGTGGTTAATAGATGACAAGGGAGCAATGGAGCTGATGAGAGATAGGCTTGGGCAGCAGTGGGCCATGAAGCAGAGATGAAGATAAAGGCTCTTGGGGCAGAGGTGGAGTGATGAAAAGCCTTGTACATGAGGGTGTGAAATGTGAACTTGGTGCCAACATCTAATGGGGAACTGGGGCACTACAAAGGAGGTTATGTGGTGCCAGTAAAGACAGTGAGTAACTTCAGTAGAGATATTTTTGGGGGATGACTTGGGGAAATCAGTGGGCTTTTTTTTTTTTTCTGTACTCCCTGTAATAACATTGCTTTATAGTATATGTCCTAACTGTTCTGGAATAGGCCTGAGAACTTGTTCCAGGCCAGTTAGGGGACATACTCTTAAGAATAGCCTCCCAAATCCGCACATCCTCATCCTGGGCTTTTTTACCTAAATATGTCATGTGCCCACTTCTAACCACGCATACCTTCTGAGAGATAATTTCTCCAAGCTTCTCTTCAGAAGGAGCCCCTCCCCCATTATCCTCCGGCTCCACATTTTTTTTTTTTTTTTTTTTTTACATGGGCAGGCATCAGGAATCGAACCCGGGTCCTCTGGCATGGCAGGCAAGCGTTCTTGCTGCTGAGCCACCGTGGCCCGCCCCGGCTCCACATATTGATGGGTTTCTTCAGAGTACTTATAAAAGTCTGGGAGCATTTCGTGTTTTACTTACTATCTCTTCTCCAATAGAATATGAACTCTCTGAGAGCAGAGACTGCGTATATCTAGATTATTCATTCCTATATTCCTAGCACTTAGCATAGTGATTGTCTTAGCATACATATCCAATATTGGATAAGTAAGAGAGTGACAGTATAAGCTGAAATGCACTAGCTTGTGTTTCTAACCTATATCAGATGTTGGGAATTCGAAGATGGAATAAGATATGGCCTTTGAACTCAAAGCACTCAGTTTGGTATGGCAGATGGACATGCAAACAAATACATACATTAATATTATCAACATAATCATTGAGCAGTTACTTCAAGGTCTTATAGTTGTTGTAGAGAATGCACAGGAGTACAAATGACTTTTATGTCCTCAAAGAGCTTATAAATTTCAAAAATTTAAAATAGCACATTAAGAAGTCTTTTCTATTTCTGGAAACTCACTTTTTTTTTTCTTTATTTCCAGTTGAGTTCCCTATTGACTTTGATTGCAGTGGAGCTAGAGTGTAGGTGGTTAGTTGCTGCAAAGTCAATTTTCATAAATGAGCTTTCCCTCTTCGTCAACAGTTGATTGGTCCTGTTTATAAATATCCCCTTCATAGCTTATTGATTAGAGAGTTCTGTGGGTTCTGTCTCTTTTTTATCCATAGAAAAATAATTATAATTAGCTAATAAATTTATGTAAAAGATAGCCTCCCTCACAGTTTTAAACAAAATCAAATTAAAGTTAACAATATAACTATTAAAAAGGTGAATGATACTTAGTACTAGCAAGATGTAATAAGCTAGTGGGTAGTTTCATGGGCAATTTTTGGAAGGAAAATTGGTTAAAGAAAAACTTTTGGAGGGCAATTTGGTAATATCTATTTTTATTGTGAAAGATAACATATAAAAGAAAAAGCAGTAATTTTTCAAAGTACATTTTAACAAGTATTTACAGAACAGATTTCAAAGTTTAGTATGGGTTACCATTCCACATTTTCAGGCTTTTTCCTTGTAGCTCCTCCAAAGTACTGTAAGCTAAAAGAAATATTGTAGTTTTTCAGCAGTCATACTTGTTTGTTAAATCCTATCATCTTCTCTGTTATAACTCTTCCTTCTCCTTTGATTCTACTCCCAATCTATAGGATTATTTGGGCTATATCCATTCTAACTTTTTCAGGTTGAAAAGAGATGTCAACAATATAGGATAAGAGGATGACATTAGTTGATATTTTTGGAGAGGTTATCCCCTCTGGATTTCAGAACTTATCTGGCCTGGAAACTCTCTGGAGATTATAGGCTTCAGGAAAGTAAACTTAGTACATGAAACTTTTGTAGGGTCTCAATTAAAGCTCTAAGTTGTTCTTTAGGGTCAACAGGAATGATGTTGGGGTATGGCGGTTAGCAATATCTAGCTGAAAGCTTGCATAAGAGTAGCCTCCAGATTGTCTCTTAACTCCATTTGAACGCCTTTAGTCATGTATACCTTATTTTGTTATATACTTTTTTCCTTCTTTAGTCTGGAAGGTATTGTCAATCCCATGGTGCCAGAGCCAGAATCAGCTCTGGGAGTCATGTTCCCTGTTGTCAGGGAGACTTTCACCCCTAAAAGTCATCTCCCACATAGTGGGGAGGGTAATAATTTTACTTCCAGAGTTAGGCTCAGAGAAAGAGAGAGGCCACATCTGAGCAACCAAAGAGGTTGGAAGCAACTGTTAGGTATAATTATAGGTAGTCTTAGCTTCTCCGTTACAGAAATAAGTTTCATAAGGGCAAGTTTTAAAATCAAGGGCTTGGCCTATTTTTTTTGGGAGTCCCTAATGTTTGAAAGAGTACAGGGGTTTCCCAGATGGGAAATTTGTTTTCTTTTTAAAATATTTTTAGTGATAAAATGACAGAAACATAAAAACATTCTTAACATACCAAAATTCTATACATGTTTAGTATAACAAACAACTCACAATATCATCACATAGTTGTGTATTAATTGCAGTTATCATTTTAAAATACTTGCATCACTCCAGAAAAGGAAATAAAGAAGAAAAAACTCATACATACTATGCCCCTCACTCCTTCCTCTCATTGACCCCTAGTGTTTCCATCTACCCAATTTATTTTAACCTTTGTTCCCCCTGTTATTTGTTTATTTTTTTATCCATACTTTTTACTCATCTATCCATACCCTAGAAAAAGGAGCCTCAGACATAAGGTGTTCAAAGGTCACATTGTAAAAGCTGCATCATTATACAATTATTTTCAAGAAACAAGGCTACTGGAACACAGCTCTACAGTTTCAGGTACTAACCACCAATACACCATAAACTATAAAGGGATATCTATATAATGCATAAAAATAGCTCCAGGATAACCTCTCAATTCTGTCTGAAATCTCTCAGCCAATGACACATTGTCTCATTTCTCTCTTTCCCCTTTTGGTCAAGAAGGTTTTCGCAATCCCTTCATGCCAGGTGCTGTTTCATCCTGGGATTTCTGTCCCACATTGCCAGGGAGAGTTACATTCTTAGAGTCATGTCCCATGTAGGGGGGTAGGCAGTGAGTTCACCTGCTGAATTGGCTCAGAGAGAGAGCCACATCTGAGTAACAAAAGAAGTTCTCTGGGGGTGACTCTTAGGCCCAATTTTAAGTTGGTTTAGCCTGTCCTTTGCAGGAATAAGTTTCATAGGGGCGACCCCCAAGATCGAGGGCTCAGCCTATTAATTTGGTTATCCCCACTGCTTGTTAGAATATCAGAAATCCTCCAAATGGGAAAGTCGAATATTGACCCCTTTCTCCTCGTTCCCCAAGGGAACTTTGCAAATACTTCTTTATTCACTGTCCAAATCACTCTAGGATTTATCAGGGCATCACACTAACCTGAACAAACCCACAAAATCTCATGCCCTATTAAAGATTCCACATACTTAATGTTGTCAACTAAACTGACCATACATGTTAAATTAGGAAATGCACTACCCAAAATACAAATTTGCATCAAATAAACATCTCTCCCTTTAGTCTCATACAGAAGTTAAAGTTTTAAAACATGGACAATATCATCCTTTATCCAGTCTTCAGATGGGAAAATTTACAGTTTTCATATTTTATCTCCAGTCCCTCAAGGGACTCTACCAATACTTATTAATTATCAGCCCACCATAGTCAAGGATGTCTCTAGGTATTACATTAAGCTATACAGAGTTGTAAGGCCTTGTTCCTGTTCTGGGCTCCATGTGTTTGGGCTGTTTAAATGAACTATCCAGACAGGTTGATTTTTAGATTGTGTGTTATAGAAAATTTAGGTCCTAAACACAATAAACCTCTCTGCCTTTGGTCTTATATAGTAGGTGAAGGTCTCGAGGGCATACGCTATCATCTTTTACCCTGTAATCTGATTTACCTTAGTCCCAACCAGATCAGCTTTGATTTTCTCTCTAATTGAAACCTGATCTCTCTTTTGAGTATTTTAATTGTTACTGTATGTTGCCCATTATTTCTTTTTTAAAATGTAAGTGTCTCTGCTGAGTAGATGCAGAGAAAGGGGAGAAATAGAGGAATGATTTTAGAGCTAAATGAATGAATCCTCAGATACTGATTTCAGTTACTTTATTTTATTGAAGGGAGTGGAGGAAGAACAAGATTTAAAAGGCTAATGTGTGAAAGGCCTTAGAGTTTGGAAGGAAGGCTGGGCTAGGATGAGGCCCCTGACTCCTGGCCCAGTGTTCTTCCTGCTTCTACATGCTCCACATGTTTCAGGCCAGAGACTGGTGTCCACTTGTCTAAGATGTTGTAAATGGCAGAATTTTTGTTGTTGTTATTTTGTGATAAGCATTGTTAAAAAAAACCATTTTATGGATTTTTGTCACTCTGACTGCCAAGTCTGCTATATTGGATTTCACTATTTTCTGGCATTCTTTAGAAAATATGTAGGAACTTTTACAGTGTAGTAATCATTATTTTCATGGTGTTCCTCTTGAGGCTATAAATTCTTTTCAATGATTGCAATGTTGCACAAAACATTTTGAAAAGACAGACTTTTGATTCTCTTCAGTGATGGCAAATAATATTTTGAAGATTAATTTGCCTTTAAGAGCTAGTCTAAAGTTTTTATAACTAAAACTTCTGAGTAGTTCAAGATAACAGAGCTGGAAATGATTTTGTTGAATTAAAAATGAGAATTGAGAGTCTCTTCTTTGCATGGTCCAAGAACTGAGTTTGAAAGCTACTCCACGAAAGACATTCGAAACCTGTTTTGAACAGTTGCAGTGTTGCTGGGATTAAAAAGTCTTATAAGGTATTCTTTTAGCGTCCAAGGTATAAATTTCTGTTATTCATGCATTCATTCATTCTTACTGCTGTTAAACTGTTAAATTCATTCATTTAACAAACATTTACCTAATGCATTATAGTTGCCAAGTTCTGTTTTAGGTGCTAGGGATTGGTTGAATAAAACACTCTCGAAGCACTCACAGCCTAGCAGGGAAGATGAGTATGTAAATAACTGCAATGAAGTTTTATATGTTCTGTGGTAGAAATATATATAGGGGAAAGAGAGGTCAGTTCTGTAGATCTGTTGAAAGACTATAAAAGAAGACATGCTTCAGTGGCAGCTTGAAAAAATGGTGTTCTAGTTTAGAAAGCTGCTGGAATGCGATATACCAGAAACAGAATGGCTTTTAAAGGGGGGAATTTATTAAGTTGCAAGTTTACAGTTCTCAGGCTGTGAAAATATACAAATTAAGGCAAGGCTATGAAGATGTCCAAATTAAAGCACCAATAAGAGGTTACCTTCACTTAAGAAAGTTCAGGATTTCTCTCTTAGCTGCAAGAGCACATGGCAAATTCTGCTAGCTTTCTCTCCTGGCTTCTTGTTTCATGAAGCTCCCTTGGGGGTGTTTTCTCTGTTCATCTCCAAAGTTCTCTGGCTGCATGGGCTCTAAAGCGTTTTCCAAAATGGTTCCCTCTTAAAGGGCTCCAGTAAGCAACCCCATCTTGAATGGGTTCAGGCACATCTCCTTGAAAGCCATCTAATCATAAGTTAACACCCACAGTTGGGTGGGTTACATTTCCATGGACACAATCAAAAAGCTTCCACCCAGCAATACTGAATGAGGATTAAAGAATTTGGCTCTTCTGGGGTACACAACAGATTCTAACCAGCCCAGATGGATTCAGCATTTCAAAGGAGTTGGGACATTTTAGAGAGAGTGAGCACAAGCAAAGGTATTGAGGTAAGAATCAGTGGTACATTCAGGAGCTGCCAGTAGTTCATTGTGGATGGAGGATGATGTGTCAATAATTTTAGTGTCCAAGGTATAAAGGAGAGACAAGAGATAAGGCTGGAGACTTAGGCAGAGTACCAGATTATGAAGCACTATATGTGTGTGAAACTTGTTTGTTAATACTGTTACGGGTAGGCAATAGAAGCCATTAAAGAATTTTAAGTCAGAAAGTAACATAATCAGATGTATTTTAGAAAAATAACCCTGGCTGTATATAGAGGATGAATTGGATGAATGAGTTGAGAAGCTGGCAGACTATAAAGAGCCTAGTGGAATGATGCAGGCAACAGATGATAAGGGCTTATGATGTGGCAGTGATGAGCTACAAGGGAAGCAGAATAGAGAGCTAATGAGGAGCAGGACGTGGACTGCATATTGATAAAGGGTTTGAGGTTAGTTTTGAATTTTGTTTTTAAGAATTAAATTCGTTGGATCATACACTTTTTAAGATAAATAACCCAAGAGATACTCCTTGTAGTTAGGATTAATTACCAGATTCGTGGTAGAGTATATAATGCTCTGAGAGTGGAAAGTCCTTATAAAACAGCTTTCTAAATAATCATTTTTAATTACTTTATGCAATATGATACACATAATTCAATCTACAATAATTTGAAATGTTGGCAGTGTGTTAGGACCATTGAAGGAAACACTTTTCATAATAGTTGAATGTATTACAATTGTGGAATATGGACAACTAAATTCCTCTCTTAATCTACCCACAAGGAGATATGAGAGCTAGAGTTTAGTGTTCTTTCCCTATTTTACTTTCTATGCTTAGATTAATTATATGTACATTTAAAAAACACAAAGTTATCATGCTCTGTTTCAGCAACCTCGTGCCCTCCCTCCCCTAAAATTATTGACATTGTTGTTCTATGTCAGTAATAAAAATTAGCTTTATGGGCCGGCCACAATGGCTCAGCAGGCAGAGTTCTTGCCTGCCATGTCGGAGACCTGGGTTCAATTCCCAGTGCCTGCCCATGCAAAAAAAAAAAAAAAAAAAATTGGGCCATAGTGGCTCAGCAGGCAGAATTCTTGCCTGCCATGCTGGAGACCTGGGTTTGATTCCCCGTGCCTGCCCATGTTTGGGAAAAAAGAAAGAAAAAAAAAAGATTGAATGCAGATTTAAAATAAAGAAGAAGAAATTAGCTTTATTTATTTATTTATTTTTGCATGGGCAGGTACTGAGAATGGAACACACACCCTCTGGCATGACCGGTGAGAACTCTGCCTGCAGAGCCACCATGCCTGCCCACTTTATTCTTTTTAATTACCATGATATTCTGTTGTACCACAACTTAAGAATCTTTTCTTTTCTTTTTTTTTTTTTTTTTTTTTTTTTTTAAAGGAAAGACAGAGAGAAGGAAGGAAGGAAGGAAGAAAGGGAAACATTTTTAAACATTTTCTTGTTTTATTGTATTCTGTTTTTCCGTTTTTGTTACATGGGCTGGGGCCGGGAATCGAACCGAGGTCCTCCGGCATAGCAGGCAAGCACTTTGCCCGCTGAGCCACCGCGGCCCGCCCAAGAATCTTTTCTTGATAGATAATAGTTATTTGCCATTTTTTACTCTTTTGAAAAATGTTGTTTTGAGCATATACCTAAAAATAAAACAAAACTGAACAAAAGATTAAAAACTGGAAGAGTAATTTTGGTTGGAAAGATGTAACCATTTAAAATTTAATAGATAATTCCCAAGAACCTGTACTAATTTATACCTTAAGCCCTTTCCCAAGAGTATGTGAGAGCCTGTTTGTGTTTCTACTTGTGAACACTGGTATTAATCTGTCAAATATTAGTCTTACAGGTGAAAAATGTCTCATTTTAATTTGTATTTTAAAGAATGTATTGAGAGCGATCCTATGCTGTATCTTTGAGAACTGCTTGTTCTTTGCCCATTTATATGCCAAAGGGAAATTAAACTAACCCTTGCCCAATACATTTTCCCATTTGCCTTTTGACTTTTGAGGGGAATGTTTTTGAACATAAGTTCTCATTGTAGAGATTGTATATGGAATAGTTTTAAGAGGATGAACAGAATCTGTTCTGATCTTAGATACATTTGGGAGTCTTTTTTCATTTATTTTGGTTTCAAGGGATAATGGGAAAAATAGTCAAATATGGGAATTAGTTTGTTTTCTGTTGTATGTTTTTTTTGTAAATACCAAAAAAGATTTTGGTGAATCACATTTTTACTGAATATGTAACTCTATCTGCATCCTTGTAGTTTGCTGCTCTTTTCCTACAACAATCCATCTTTGGAGTATTATTATATACCAGGATATGCCTTTGTCCTATGAAAACATAATGAAATACTAGCCGTTTTAAAAATTCCTAGTATATGAACTTCTCTCTAAAGGGGAGATTTAATCTTCAGGTTGCTTGTTCACTTATTTAATCATATATATATATATATATATATATATATATATATAGCTATGTATATGCATACATGCATACTTATTTATAGTAACAGGCATCAGTATTCATATCGACAAATTTATAGCCTCGTGGGGCTGTTCCGGGATGTCTAATTGAGTTGCTTATTCTTCCCAGGGTGTTCCTGAAAAGAAGGTGCTTCCAATCACCGTGCCCAAGTCACCAGCCTTTGCTTTGAAGAACAGAATCCGTGTGCCCACCAAAGAAGATGAGGTGATTTCCTGGGAGCAGGAATTTTTTTTCCTTCTGCATGATCAATCTAGACATTATCCTTTCTTAAATAGAATGGATTCAAAGGCAGCCACTCTTATGTAAAGTTGTCTTTAAGAATGGATTTGAAGATTTGATCATTTTTTTTTGCTCTTCCAAGAGCAAAGTAGTTGATAAGGATATGAATGTTCTGGCTGTCAGTGATAATTGGTTGCAATTTTTCGAGAAGGAGGGGTTAGACATTGGAGGCTTGTACATTTTTATAGGATTGAAAATCAGCCTGGCCTGAGTCCCCAGTCTTGGGGTTTGTTCATATGAAACTTAACCCCACAAAGGATAGTCAAGCCTACTTAAAATTAGACCTAAGGGTCACCCCCAAAAGACCCTCTTTTGTTGCTCAGATGTGGCCTGTCTCTCCAGCCAACACAACAAGCAAACTCACCATCCTCCCCCTGTCTACGTGGGACATGACTCCCAGGGGTGCGGACCTTCTTGGCAACATGGGACAGAAATCCTAGAATGAGCTGAGACTCAGCATCAAGATATTGAGAAAACCTTCTTGACCAAAAGGGGAAAGAGTGAAATGAGACAAAATAAAGTGTCAATGGCTGAGAGATTCCAAACAGAGTCGAGAGGTTACCCTGGAGGTTATTCTTATGCGTTAAATAGATATCACCTTGTTAGTGATGTAATGGAGAGGCTAGGGAGCTACCTGAAAATGTAGAGCTGTCGTCCAGTAGCCATGTTTCTTGAAGATGATTGTATAATGATACAGCTTTCACAGTGTGACTGTGTGATTGTGAAAACCTTGTGTCTGATACTCCTTTTATCTACCTTATCAACAGATGAATAAACATATGGAATAAAAATAAGTAATAGGGGAACAAATGTTAAACTTAGATTGAAATGCTAGTGATCAATGAAAGGAAGGGATAAGGGGTATGGTATGTATGAATTTTTTCTGTGTCTTTTTATTTCTTTTTCTGAATAGATGCAAATGTTCTGAGAAATGATAATATGCAACTATGATGATATTGTGAATTACTGATTATATATGTAGAACGGAAGATCATATATTAAGAATGTTTGTGTTTCTTGTCATATTTTTTTTTAATTTAAAAATTAACAAAAAAAATTTTGTTAAATCAGCCTGGCTTTTTAACATGGATCAAAAGTTAGAAGTTGCTAAGTACTGTACCATATTTTGTTGGAGATACTGCCATTATTCAGAGAAAAACTTTTAAAATTTATAATAAGCAATTACTTCTGCACTATATTGCCTCCATTAACCCAGGGTTGCAAAGGTGATTGTGGTGATGGTTCATGAAATTGGAATACATAAATTGTCATTGATCAGGCTAGTTTCTTGTTACACCTACTATTTTATCTATAAATATCCAGAGTTAGGGTAATTTATAACAGGTCTTAAGCATAAGCCTTTTTATAGGTTCATTTGAAACTAAAATACACAGTAATCTTATGTTATCAGCTTGAAACCAAACAATTTACTTAGTCCTATTCTGGGTTTGGCAACCATTAATTCCCAGTCATATGTTTTAATGGAGTCTGGAGGCCAGGGCACACAAGAGGCTAAGGAATGTACTTGTCTTAGTGCCTTTTGCCTGTTCTTCATTTTATTTTATTCACAGTGATCTCATTTAGTTTTTACAACTTTCCTGTGGAAATCTTTAGATCTTTTAAACATACTTTATATATATATGTATATATATAAAATATATTTATATATTTAAAATTTTTATTGATATAGCGTATAAGCACATAGATTGTTTTTTTAAATTTACACCAACTGCTTTTTATTATCGAGTTTCAAAAATCTTTCACAAGATGGTAATAAAAAAAGACAGAAAAAAACCCAGAAATCTTTAGAACCACAACTAATGCAATTTTTCCATTGTTCCCAGTCAGCTTCAAACTCATTGTGTGCAAAGCCCATTTTCTATGCATCTAAATGATAGATGCAGGCTATGAAATTCTTTTTTGTAGCAACTTTATGGAGGTACAGCCAAACAAAGCTTCAAGACAGCTGTACACAAATTTTACAATGAGGGATTTGATTTTAATATGAAACACAAAAGTTTCACAAACTCATAAAATCAAGGACAGATACCAGGACTGAAACTTATAATCCACGTGTGAAGGGAGTTTTGTTTCCTTTCAAGTGCTTGATTCTGCTACAGAACAGTCGAAATGAATATGTAAAGCTTTGTGGTTAGTTTAAATTATACACTCTGTAGATGCTATACTAATTTTAAAAGTTACACTTAGAGCAATAGATGTCCACCAGTTCATCTTAACTGATCAGATATTCCAGCTGAATCGCTGAAAACAAACCAGGCAAACATGGAAAGAAAATCCTATACATTTGCTGCAGCTGTTACTGATGGGCCCACTGCACTCCAGGTTGGTAGAGGCTGCAGCTTTCCTCATTAAAGTTACCATTATAAGCTTTGCTTTGCGCCTCTGACCACCTCCAAGTCCCGAGTGCTATCAAATGCCTGAAGCTCTACCTCCTCTGTGTCTCCAATGACATTAGGAACTTCCGGCCTGAATGGCAGAAGTCTTCCAGTTCAGAAAGCTTGTCTGGCTTGATCCAGTTGTTTTCTGGAAACTGTACATCAAATTTTATGTAAAGATCACCTTTTTCAGGATTCTGATATCGTGCCATCCTTTCATCTTTTAAAAATTTTTTTTTCGTTTTAATTGTTTAAATACCAAAAAACACCAAAGAAACGCAAACGTTCCTATTTTGAGCATTCCATTCTACATATATAATCAGTAATTCACAATATCATCACATAGTTGCATATTCATCATCATGATCATTTCTTGGAACATTTGCATCTATTCAGAAAAAGAAATAAAACGAAAACAGAAAAAAATGTATACATACCCTTTAGCCCTCCCTTTCATTGATCACTAGCATTTCAAACTAAATTTATTTTAACATTTGTTCCCCATTATTTATTTATTTATTTATATTCTTTTTTATTTTTATTTTTTTAAATACCAAAAAATACAAAGAAAATGCAAACATTTCTGTTTGATCATTCCATTCTACATATATAATCAGTAATTCGCAATATCATCACATAGTTACATATTCATCATCATAATCATTTCTTGGAACATTTGCATCTTCAGAAAAAGAAATAAAATAACAACAGAGAAAAAAATTTATACGTACCATATCCCTTTCGTTGATCACTGGCATTTCAAACTATTTTAACATTTGTTTCCCCTATTTATTTTTATTCCATATGTTCTACTAGTCTGTTGACAAGGTAGATAAAAGGAGCATCAGACACAAGGTTTTCACAATCACATAGTCACATTGTAAAAGCTGTATCATTATACAATCATCTTCAAGAAACATGGCTACTGGAACACAGCTCTACATTTTCAGGCAGTTCCCTCCAGCCTCTCCATTACATCTTGAATAACAAGGTGATATCTGCTTAATGAGTACCTCTAGTCTCTGTTTGGAGTCTCTCAGCCATTGACACTTTTTCTCATTTCACTCTTCCCCCTTTTGGTTGAGAAGGTTTTCTCAATCCCTTGATGCTGAGTCTCAGTTCATTCTAGGATTTCTGTCCCACATTGCCAGGAAGGTCCCATGATTATGTGGGAGTCATGTCCCACATAGATGGGGGAGGGCAGTGAGTTTGCTTATTGTGTTGGCTGGAGAGAGAGGCCATATCTGAGCAACAAAAGAGGTTCTCTTGGGGTGACCCTTAGGCCTAATTTTAAGTAGGCTTGACCTATCCTTTGTGGGGTTAAGTTTCCAGCACATAGATTCTTAACATACAAATATTCCATACATGGTGCACAATCAATGGCTCACAGTATCACATAATTTTATATTCATCACCATGATCATTTTTTAGAACATTTTAAGCATGGTTTTGTTAGTGTTCTGCCACATGCTTTCACATTGGTCTCGCCCCGTCAGGTCGTAGGTGACTGTGACTTATGTATTAACCCTCTTTGATAGAAAGGAAGCCAAGGCACCTTAGAGGTTGAGTGACTTGCCTTAATTAATGACTTCTCCAATAGTATCTTGCATTTTGTTGTTTTGTTTTTTTGTTTTTTGGTTGCATTATGCCTCTTGCTAAAGAGTCTGACTTTTTATTTTTTATTTTTTAGCAAACAGTCATATAATGTCTTAGCTCCACATCCTGAGGATGCAAGATTGAGTGAGGATTCTTGTTTCTAAACTGCAGTTTTTCCCTTAGGAAGAGGAAGAACCAGTAGTGATACGAGCTCAACCTGTGCCACATTACGGGGTGCCTTTTAAGCCCCAAATCCCAGAGACAAGAACTGTGGAAATATGCCCTTTCTCCTTTGATTCCCGGGACAAAGAACGTCAGCTACAGAAGGAGAAGAAAATAAAAGAACTGCAGAAAGGGGAGGTAGGTGTTTCTATTGTATATATAGCCTATGCTGTTCTTTGATCACTCAAAGATAATCTTTTATGTAGCACTTGTAACTATAGTATCACTGACTTCTTTGATCTCACTAAGAACCCTATAAAGTATTAATAGGACAACTTTTTTTCTTAACTTTTTAAATTGTAAAATATAGCATATACAAAGCAGAGAAAGAAAGAAGCATTTATTTACAAAGCACACTTCAATAAAGTACTTGCAGAACAGATCCCAGAGTCTGTGAAGGGTTACCATTCTCCCATCTCAGATTTTTCCTTCTAACTACTCTAAAATAATAGAGGCTAGAAGGAATATTAATAGAGTGATTCAGCAGGCATATTTGTTTGTTAGATCTCATTTTCTTTTTATACCTCCTTCTTCTCCTTTAACCCTCCTTCCAATCTATAGGGATCTTTGGATAATACCTTGTTCTGACTTTTTCATGTTAGAAAGGGGTGTCCATACTAAAGGGTGGGAGGATGAAATTAATTGATAATCTTGGAGAGGCTGGTCCCTCTGAGTTTCAGGATTTATCTGGAAACTTCTGGGGATTATATGTTCCAGGAAAGTAAACCTAGTATATGACAGCTTATAGAGTCTCAGTTTGAGCCCTAGGTGTTCTTAAGAGTTAACAGGAGTGACATTGGTTGGGGTTTAGCAAAATATAGCAATTAGCACTTTCTAACTGAAGCTGGCATAAGAGTAGCCTGCAGAATAGTGTCTTGACTCTATTTCTTCTCTCTTAGCCACTGATGACTTATTTCATTATACATCTTTCTCTCTTTTGGTCCAGACATAACAATCCTATCTGCCTTTGGTCTCATACAGTAGGTGAAGGTCTAGAGTGAGTACATACACTATCATCTTTTGCCCTGCATTTCTGATTTACCTTAGACACAGCCAGATTGACTTCATGTTTGTTTGTTTTTTGTGTTTTTTTTGGTGCATGGTCTGGAAATCAAACCCAGGTCTCCCTCATGGAAGGCGAGCATTCTACCATTGAACCATCCATGCACCCTCAGATTGACTTCATTTTAAACTGTAATTGAGGCCTGCTCTCTTTTTCATATACTTTAACTGTTATCCTATATAGCTATGCTGACTTTCTTTTTTTCCTTCAAAGAGAGAAAGAGTTTATTACTAGGCGTGTAGTAGGAGAGCAGATGGCTTATCGGCCCCAAACCTGTCTCCCAAGCCTGATAGTTTTATTAGAGAAAAAGATGGACAGGGTTTAGGATAATGAGCATAGTGGCCCCAGATGATGTAATTAGAGGTGATCTAATTATTGAGCGTGCACAAATTGATTACATGCTTAGTCACAGAACGTATGCTAGAAAATGGTGGAATGAGGTATAGGTGACTTGACCCTTCATTAATAAACATTAGGGACTGTCTTTAGTAATTACAAGACTCTAAAGTTGAAAAACTGGATAATTGGGCACAAATGAAGGTTGGTCAAGAAGTTTTTACAATAACAGAGGGAGAAGATACAGGCTGTACTATCATTATCAGAGATCAAGGTAGCTGGATTACAATTTAGAGATTTCAGGAATTTACCTCTGTCTACTACAGTATACCAGAAAGCAAAAAGGAGTATCTATAGAAAGATTTAGTAATGAAAATCATCCCTTAAAGGTGGTGCAGTGGTGACCCAGTGGCAGAATTTTCATCTGCCCTGCTAGAGACCCACGTTCGACTCCCTGTGCCTACCCATGCAAAAAAAAAAAAAAAAAATCATCCCTTAAATCCTGATTTCTCAGTTACAATTCCTGCCTCTTATTTGATGATTATCTCTCAATCTTGAGGGATATCTGGGCAGTGGTTCTTCGAACTGCTTCAAGGCTGTAAAGAGACATTGGCCTTAACTGGCAGAGGAACGAAATGATGAGTCCAGTTGTTGTTCTTGGAAAGTCCAGTATTTCTGGGTTTCGGAGCTTCTCTGGCATTGGAACAATCTGGAGGTTTCAGTCTCTTGGTTCAAGAAGGCCAGTGATGTTCAGGTTTCTCTCTCAACCAGAAAGGCACGTGGCAAACATGGCAGAGGCTGCTAGCTTTCTCTCTAGGCTTCTTGTTTTTTATTAAGCTCCGCTGGGGACATTTTCCAAAGGTCTCTGGCTGCATGGGCTCTCCTGGTTCTGGTGGCTCTAAAAAGGGGTATGCTAATTTTTAGGGCTGCAGCACTCCATTTCTGGGTCTTAGGTGTTACTCACAGTTCCAGGAAAATACCAGCTGATATACATATAGCTCAGTGTTTCAGAATCTAGAAATGCATTTACAACTGCAAATTAAATGTGGCTACTATAAGGGCTTACCATCTAGGCTACCATTTTCTTATAAGTATTTCATGAGAGAGACCTTAGCCTATTTATTTGTTCTTTTGTTTCTGGCTTGTTTTGTGTAACACATCATCCCCAATGTTTATTCAGTTCATTTTGTGCCTTTCAGTGTCTTTCCTTTTTGTAGCCTCACCATATTCCATCATATAAATGTATCACAGTTCACCATTCTGCTTCTCTGTCATTGTATCCTTTGGCTCCCTCCATCTATTGGGCATCATGGATAGCATCCAAAATAAACAAACCATGTCTTACAGTATCTTTACTTGGTTGTACAGTCAGTAGCACTCTCAATTTTGACAGTTTTCATTGGCCCATAACCAACCAGCCTCATAAACTATCTAATCAAAACCACCTCTTATCAGTTGTCCCTCCTTGCCAATTAGTTATCCCTGGTAGTGCTGTGGTACTGTTGATCTTCCTGTTAACTATTGACCATAGCATGCATTTTTAGTTAGGACAAGTAATTTTAATAACCATTTTGGATAAGTAATTTAACTTATTGACACTACAGGGAGGAAAACCTGGTTCTCCTTTTGAGCCCAAAAAGCAGTTCACCATTCTGCCCTCTCCTGTTTTTCACATTCATCCAGATATTCTGCAGCAGCGATTACTTTCTGGTTACAGAGACGTTAACTTAAATCTCATGTTTTCTTTTCAATTAGGTTCCCAAGTTCAAGGCTCTTCCCTTGCCTCATTTTGACACCATTAACCTTCCAGAGAAGAAGGTGAAGAGTGCAACCCAGATTGAGCCTTTCTGCTTGGAAACTGACAAAAGAGGTGCTATGAAGGCACAGACTTGGAAGTACCAGGTGAGTAATGGGGAACGCAAGTGCAGTGTTAATTGTTTGATTTGTTGATTAGTTTGTTAGAGCAGGCACTATACTGGAAACTCATATATTGAATTATTTCAGGGACTCTCATTCCTACATCAGGGATCAGCAAATTTTTTCTGTAAAGGGCCAGATAATAAATTTCTGGATTTGAAAGGTTACGTATTGTCTCTTTCACATATTCTGTGTGTGTGTTTGTGTTTTTGACCCTTTAAAAATATCAAAGCCGTTCTTAACTTGGGGCTATACAAAAATAGGTTGCAAGCCAGATTAGCCCTGCAGGCTGAAGTTTGCTAACCCCTGATCTGCGTCTTGGGAATGTGAGAATGTACAGGCTTTTTTTTGTCAGGAGACTCTTTAAAATCTTATCTGTCCTATTAGACTCAGTCATTAATGTTCACTCCTTTCTGTTGGTGCTTTGAGAAACAGTATGGTGAGAACAGAGTCTCAAGGTGGTATGCATTTTCTCAAAATTCTATTGCTCTTTATAAATGACAGTGGTTAAAGTACCTATTAGTTATTGGCTGGTTTAATTGAGATCTAATTCTGATCCTATCTGGAAAATAATTCCCATGAGCCCTTATGTTTGTCAATATTCTTATGTCATCACTGTTTTAATATCTGGGTCTGCCATAACAAATGACCACAAACTGGATGGTTTTAACAGAAATTTGTTCTCTCACAGTGCTGGAGGCTAGAATTCTGAAATAAAGGGTGTCAGCATGGCCATGCTCCCTCTGAAGGCTTTAGGGAAGAATTTTTCCTTGCCTTTTCCTAGTTTTGGGGGGGTTCTAACAATCTTTGTCATTTCTTGGTTTGTATACACATCACTCCATTCTCTGCCTCCATCATCACATTGGCCTTCTCCCTGGGTGTCTATGTGTTCTGTTCTCTTTTTATAAGGACACTAACTGGATTTAGGGCTCTGTTCTGTTCTCTTTTTATGAGGACACTAATTGGATTTAGGGCTCACTCTAATCCAGTATGACTCCACTTAACTAATTCCATCTGCAAAGACCCCAATTACAAATAAAGTCATGTTCTTTGGTTCTGGTGGACATTAATTTTGTGGAGACAATATTCAACCCAGTAAAATCACTTATTCTGAACTCTGTCCAAAAGGAGCTCTGGAATAATCTTTGTAGGAAGTCACTCCTCTGAAGTCCAAGAGGTGTGATTATTTACATGACTGAACAGCCATCCTCTTTTGGCATTGTTCTCTAGCAGAGAAGCAGTAGTGAATCTTCCTTTCTCAGTACCAAGAAACAGTATATATATGGAGTATTTTCCATAGTAAAAGATTTTTTTTTTAAAGTTTTTCAGATATATACAGAATTAGAGAGAAGAATATAATGAAATTCCATGAACTTATCACCTGTTTCTATAATGATCAAAACATGTAAAATTTTATTTCCTCTATACTTCTACCTTCTTATCCCTATACTGGATATTTTGAAAATAATCCCATGCAGTATTATTTTGAAACAAATGCTAGATATTTTTATGTTATCCAAAAAATGCTTTAGCATGTATCATAAGAAGATAAGTACTTTTTAAACATAAACATAACCACAGTATTATCACACTTTAAAAATTAATAGAAAAAAATTAACACTAATCCCTTGATATTGACAAATAACTCAGTATTTCAAATATTCCCAAGACTCTAATAATTTTTAAAAGACTAATTTTAGAGTAATTTTAGATTTACAGCAAAATTGCTTAAAAAGTTCTGAGAGTTCCTCCACACCCCACAGTTTCCCCCATTATTAATATTTTGGATTAGTGTGGTATATTTATTAAAATTAATGATTCAATATTGATACATTATTAGCTACTGTCCACAGTTTACATTAGGACTCACTCTTTGTGTTGTACAGTCTTAAAGGTTTTAACAAATGACTAATGTCATATATTCATCATTACAGTACCATACATAATAGTTTTACTGCCTTAATTAATGCCTGTGCTTATCCTTTGCCTTTCCCCTACATCCAAACCCCTGGTAACCACTGTTTCTATAGTTCTTCATTTTCTAGAATGTCATATAGTTAGAAACATACAATGTGTAACCTTTAATTTAGGAATATGCTTTTAACGTTCTTCTATATCTTTTTTTTTAAATTGATAAAACAACATACAAGCACATACATTCTTACATGCAAACATTCTATACATGGTGTACAATCAGTGGCTCACAATATCATCATATAGTTGTATATTCATCACCATGATCATTTTTTAGAATATTTGCATCACTCCAGAAAAGAAATTAAAAAAACTCATACATACCATACCCCTTATCCCTCCCTCTCATTGACCACTAGTATTTTCATCTACCTAGTATATTTATTTTTAAATTTTAACATTTGTTCCCCCTATTATTTATTTATTTATTTTTAATCCATATGTTTTACTCATCTGTCCATTCCCATAGATAAAAGGAGCATCAGACACAAGGTTTTCACAATCACACAGTCACATTATGAAATTATACAATCATCTTCAGGTAACATGGCTCCTGGAACACAGTATTGTGTGGATTGTTGATTGTATTCCCTTAGTGTTGTTTAACATGTTCTCTCTATTTCCTGTAAATGGCTAATTATATCAACAGGCTTCATTAAATTCTGGTTAGGTTTTTTGGTTGGAGGAGAGGAATATTTTATAGGTGATATTGTGTAGAATAACTTCAGAGGGTTTATAAAGTCTAGCTGTTTTACTTCTGTGATTTAAGATGGGTCTTAAAGGTATCTTAAAGATAACTGTCTAGTTCTCAGTGGATTTAGATATTAATCTGATCTATTGGTTACAAAGTTTGCATGAGAAGTTTTTTTTTTTTTTTTTTTTTTTTAAAGGAAAGACAGAGAGAAGGAAGGAAGGATAGAAGGAAGGAAGGAAGGAAGAAAGGGAAACATCTTTAAACATTTTCTTGTTTTTTATTGTATTTTGTTTTTCCGTTTTTTTTTGTTACATGGGCTGGGGCCGGGAATCGAACCGAGGTCCTCCGGCATAGCAGGCAAGCACTTTGCCCGCTGAGCCACCGCGGCCCGCCCAGCATGAGAAGTTTTAACTTGAGTTTACGTTAAATCATTTGTATTGAGGAAGCAGTCCAAAAATATTAAAACCTGAGTTATTAAGGTGGTAGTCATGGAAAGTTGTATAGTTGTTTATCTGATTGACTTTCTTTCTTATAGCTGGAAGAGGAGCTGAAGCAACAGAGAGAAGCAGCTTGCTTCAAGGCTCGTCCGAACACTATCATCTGCCAGGAACCCTTTGTTCCTAAGAAAGAGAGAAAAATAGTTGCTGGTAGTGTTATGTGATGTACTTCTGGGAGGTTGGGTTGGGATTGTCAGACTTTCCAGGGGGAATGCCTGTAATTCCATTGGGTATAATGTTGTATCACTCAGAAGCATTTGACTTTAGGGGATAGTAACATATTTGATAGTATTTCTTCCTCTAGATCCAATCTTTTGTCTTTTTTGACAAGCAGTAGCTGTACTGAGTGGTAGAATGTGTATGGGCCAGATTGATAAACAGGAACCTTAGCAGAGGTAGCTGGCATTTCAATAACAATTATAGGCTTTTCTCACCCAAAGGGTAGCAAGTAAGTGAGGGGGTGAGCACTAGGAGGTCTTTCTGGAGTACATCACTGAAGCAAGCCTTAGATAAAAAACATTTGATTGCTTAAGCACTGAGGATGGTGTCAGAAATTTGGGATTCTTTTATTCCTTTCTCAAAATCACTGTGTAGTTTTGAGTAAGCTACTTTAACTATGTGGGCCTTTCTTTTCTCCTAATTATACTAAATGATACGCTTAAAGGGGGGCCTTTTTAAAACTTCTGTGACTCTTTGTATGTGGTTTTCTTCATTTCCACCTTTTTCCTGAAAAGTCTTCCTTGGAGCTCAGCTTATGTGTTATCATGCATGTCTGTATCACTTGTTGAATCCATGAGGGCTAGGTTTATGTAGGTCCTGCTTGTGCACCAATATTCTCTCTGTTTTTGTACTCAGAGGGCCTTTCTGGTTCTCTAGTTCAGGAACCTTTTCAGTTGGCCACTGAGAAGAGAGCCAGGGAGCGGCAGGAGCTGGAAAAAAGAATGGCTGAGGTAGAAGCCCAGAAAGTTAAGCAGTTGGAGGAGGCCAGGCAACAGGAAGAAGAGCAGAAGAAGGAAGAGCTGGCTAGGTTACGGAAAGAACTGGTAAGTAGGCTGCAGGAGTACAGACCGACCCAGATTTATCTATGTTTTGGTTTACCTATACCATGTTTGTTCTAGAAAGGTTCTAAGATGGCCTATAAGGATGCATCAAAGACAGGAAGTGAAGGGAGTGAACGCACAAACCAGAGGTGGTGAGAGTCGAGATATGAATGAAGCTAAAGATGTATACATTATGATCCATGGATCTACTAAGTATGGACCATAATTTTGGCTCTTTAAGAGCCAACCTATAACTTATAAAACTCACAGTGTTCATGAGAGAATAATTGTTCTATTGTCTATAGCCAATTGTTAAAAAAATACATTTTTCCTTGATACTGAGTTCAGAGAAAATGTTTTCCCAGGGGTCTTTATAAGGAGGGCATTTTTTTTTTTTATTAATTAACGGAAAAAAAAGAAATTAACCCAACATTTAGAAATGCAATCAGTATTTCTTAACATCATCACATAGATGCATGATCATCGTTTCTTAGTACATTTGCATTGGTTTAGAGGAACTAGCAACACAACAGAAAAAGATATAGAATGTTAATATAGAGAAAAGAAATAAAAGTAATAATAATAGTAAGACAAAACAAAACAAAACAAAAAAAACCTATAGCTCAGATGTAGCTTCATTCAGTGTTTTAACATGATTACTTTACACTTAGGTATTATTGTGCTGTCCATTTTTGAGTTTTTGTATCTAGTCCTGTTGCACAGTCTGTATCCCTTCAGCTCCAGTTACCCATTATCTTACCCTGTTTCTAACTCCTGCTGGACTCTGTTACCAATGACATATTCCAAGTTTATTCTCGAATGTCCGTTCACATCAGTGGGACCACACAGTATTTGTCCTTTAGTTTTTGGCAGGACTCACTCAGCATAATGTTCTCTAGGTCCATCCATGTTATTACATGCTTCATAAGTTTATCCTGTCTTAAAGCTGCATAATATTCCATCGTATGTATATACCACAGTTTGTTTAGCCATTCTTCTGTTGATGGACATTTTGGCTGTTTCCATCTCTTTGCAATTGTAAATAACGCTGCTATAAACATTGCTGTGCAAATGTCCGTTTGTGTCTTTGCCCTTAAGTCCTTTGAGTAGATACCTAGCAATGGTATTGCTGGGTCGTATGGCAATTCTATATTCAGCTTTTTGAGGAACCGCCAAACTGCCTTCCACAGTGGTTGCACCATTTGACATTCCCACCAACAGTGGATAAGTGTGCCTCTTTCTTCGCATCCTCTCCAGCACTTGTCATTTTCTGTTTTGTTGATAATGGCCATTCTGGTGGGTGTGAGATGATATCTCATTGTGGTTTTGATTTGCATTTCTCTAATGGCCAGGGACATTGAGCATCTCTTCATGTGCCTCTTGGCCATCCGTATTTCCTCTTCTGGTAGGTGTCTGTTCAAGTCTTTTTCCCATTTTGTAATTGGGTTGGCTGTCTTTTTGTTGTTGAGTTGAACAATCTCTTTATAAATTCTGAATACTAGACCTTTATCTGATATGTCATTTCCAAATATTGATTCCCATTGTGTAGGCTGTCTTTCTACTTTCTTGATGAAGTTCTTTGATGCACAAAAGTATTTAATTTTGAGGAGCTCCCATTTATTTATTTCCTTCTTCAGTGCTCTTGCTTTAGGTTTATGGTCCATAAAACCGCCTCCAATTGTAAGTTTCATAAGATATCTCCCTACATTTTCCTCTAACTGTTTTATGGTCTTAGACCTAATGTTTAGATCTTTGATCCATTTTGAGTTAACTTTTGTGTAGGGTATGAGATATGGGTCTTCTTTCATTCTTTTACATATGGATATCCAGTTCTCTAGGCACCATTTATTGAAGAGACTGTTCTGTCCCATAAGGAGGGCATTTGACTTACTTGTTTTTTATCATTTCTTTCTGCGCTTAAAAAGAACCAGTGTTTTGCTTTGTTTTTTAACAGTTTTATTGAGATTCAGCTCTAGGCAGAGGTGGTTGTGCCCACAGGAAGACTCTAGGGACAAACTATCCAAACTATTAAACTAGCCTCTTAATAAAATCCAGGGTAATATTTCCTGATAGGATGAAAAGATGATACATTCCCCACTCAAGAGACACTCACCAAACCAGGTTTTCTAGCCTCAGCTTCTTTAATCTTTCTTCAACACTTAGTACCTGCCTCTTGTGTTTGGCCCTGTCATAGGACCATTTCTTAGAGCAATTCTAAATGTAGGCTGATGGCAGAATCCTAAAGCACAATCCAGTCAGTGCTAGATGGCTCTCTACTGATCTGACTTGATCCAAGGTGGATTTTAGACTACCTGGAGGATAGATTGGGCCATTCCTTCTCCCAGCATCCCATCCTGAGCATCTTATTTTTCTTGTCCATGCATTTGGTGACTGTTAAGAGACAGTAAACATATTAAGGCTGTGACTCTTCTCTGCTGCAATTGAGTTCAGCCCCATTATTCCCTAATAATTAGCAGTCACGCTGGTGATAGGTTTGACATTCTTTAGTGGAAGATGAGAGACTCAGCATATACAGTTACTTGAATAGGAACTTCCTTGGGCTCCGAAGCTCATAAGCTTTCCCATTGTTTTGTGTTGCCTTTTTTTAAATTAATGACTGGGATCTGTACAATTACCTGATCATTTTCTCAAAAAGGAAATTTAAAAACTATAAGTGCCATGCTGGAGACCAAGGTTCTATTTCCGGTGCCTACCCACGCCCCCCCCCCCCCCCCCCCCCAAAAAAAAACCTTAAGAACTGTAAGTGTAGTTCTTTAACCATATCCATTGGGGTAACTTTTTTTCTCTTTTCTCTGCAGGTGCATAAGGCAAATCCAATACGCAAGTACCCGAGTGTGGAGGTAAAATCTAGTGACCAGCCTCTGACTGTGCCTGTTTCTCCAAAGTTCTCCACTCGATTCAACTGAGCTGTAAGCACCACCTGGGAAGAGGAGCTACTCTTTATATCAATCCAGGAGCCTTCATTTTTTGTCACTGGGGCACAGAAAGAACCCATTTCTCCAGACTCTTTTGCATACCCATGCCTGACAGAGCAAACTTGACAGCGATGGACTCCATTTTGTTGAGAATCATTTTCTTACATTATTGAAGCTAATAATGAGACTCGACTCTTATTTGTCTATATCAGACTTCATGTAGTAATTTCCTTTAAACCATCAGTTGAACTTTTATATAGTTCTTAATCTCTGACTAGAATTTAAAGTATCTGTATCAATATAGTGTAATCTCAATTGCCTCCTCCCCATCCCACTTTTTTTTTGTTCTATTTTAATCAGAAAATAAAGTTAGTTAAATATTGAGATAGGATTTAAGTCATGGTTTAAATGAGGAAAGGTCAGTATATAGAGAGAAGCTTCATTCTTTTCTTTGCACAAAATGAATTTAGAGTTCAGGAGTTCTTTGCTAAGGGGTCGGAAGTCTCAACAACTGCACTAATGAGGAAGAAGATGACATAGACTGATGGGGAAACCTCACAGCAGCCAATTGGCAAGCTTTGGGCCGAGCTGCCGTTAAGGCACATTTTTCCCTGTGTTGTTGCTGATAACAGTGCAGCATTCATTTAAAAAGTCTTCCAGTGACCTTGCTTGGAATAAATATATTTGTCTTCCCCTCCCTGATTTTGTTTGATGTTTTTAAATCTATCAAACCCCTTTGGAGGTCACATCTTATTGGGGGAAATGGTTAGTTTGAGAGTTGGGTGCAGGAACTTTTAAAACCACAGGCTTTTCTTTGAGGGAAGTCCTTTGTAACTTCTTTCTCTGTTGTCAAAATATCTTCCCGTATCTTGTTAACTTGCTCCCAGTCACCACCCAATCATATGTTTTGTCTCTGTACCTTCTTGTCTAAATGTACTTTCCCTTATCTGGTAAACTCTTCCTTGTAAGACTCCATTTTAAAGTAACATTTAAAAAAAATTCTTCCTTGACCCCCTGACCTCTTCAGGTAAGGATGATTATTTCCTTCTTTGTGTCTCCCAAATGTTTCTTGTATATATCTCTAGTTCAGCAATTATACCATATCTGAGTTACTTGTACTTGTTCACAGACCAGTAGAGACTCAGATATGTAAATTCCTTGAAGACAATAATTAGCTTAGTCATCTAAGTTCTCTATTTCTTGTTGCTGGCACGGATTACTTAGGACTATGTTAAATAGTATGCTTTCTTTTAGACGTGACATTTATGGACATTTGTCATCTACTTCTGTGCAGAGAGGTACAAAAGCACCCATGTTCTGTCCAAGCCAATTCTAGGTATCATATACAACATTAAACCTATTTTATATTCATTGTATGTATTCACTCAGTAAATATTTAAATAAATATTAAGATTTATGATTCATAAATCTTAATTTTTTCTTATCCAAACAATTAAAGATTCAGTGTTGGATAAGAAAGCAAGATAGTGTTTTCCAAAATGTTATTTGCAGATCCCTAGCCCTCCTGAAGGCCCACAAAGTGTTGAAAAATGCATTTCCCTTATTTCTTAAAGGTATAGAGTTGCATAATTATTTAGTATATTTAGCAACTATTTATTTTGGTGATAACTATATATACCTTGGCACTGTTCTAGTCTCCGGGATTACAACAATGATCAGAAAAAGACCTTGCCTTCATGGAACTTATGTTTTAGAAGAGGAGATAGACCATGAGGAAATAGCTGTATTCTTATGTCAGGTAATAAATAAATGTTACTCTGGCTTTTGTTTGGAGAGTAGACTGGGTATATGTGTGGTCGTGGTGGGGAGTTGAGATTGGAAACAGAAAGAAGGTGAGGAGGTTCTTATTGTTGTCCAGGTCAGAGGTAATAGTGACTTGGGCTAGGGTGGTTAACTGTGGAGGTGGTGAGAAATGATTGGATTCTGAACATATTTTGAAGTTATAACTGGCAAGAATTGCTAATAGATTGGATGTAGAAAATGAGAGAAAGGAGATTTAAGAACATCCAGCTGTCAGCCCTAACAGAGTTCTCCATCCTTTGTATTAGACCTGAGAAAAACAGGTCTAACACAATTATTATTATTATTATTTGGCATGGGCAGGCACAGGAAAACGAACCCAGGTCTCCGCACGGCAGGCAAGAACTCTGCCACTGCACCACCATTGCCTGCCCCCAATTATCTTTTGAGGATTCTCTGGCAGCTTTCATTTCTTCTGGTCACATCTTGGTTTGGTTTTTCTCCTTGTGCTCATCTCTTGATCCCCTCTTTGTGTCTGTCTTATGTAGCTTTTCTCCCTCCCTTATATCAGTTCTTCTCTAACAGTTCACGTTATAGCCTGATTTTTCATATTTTCCCATCTTCCAATCTATTGCTCTTGGTTTCCAAGGGCAGTTATTCTTCTTTGATTTTACCATAATCCATAAGTATTTATTGAGCATCTGTTATGTGCCAGGCATTGTGCTAGGTATCAGGTACACAGTGCTGAGCAGAAGATGTGTTGCGGCTCTCATGGAACATCCTGTTAGGAGGAAAGACTTCAATCATGTAATTGCCATAATAAATGAATAGTTGTAGGTTCTCTTGTAGAGAGTGAAGAAGCCCTAGGCCCTGTGTTCAAGGAGGTTTTGGTCCTCAGAGCTGCTTCCAGGGAGTTGAATTTACCATATGAGTAATACTTCTAAGGGAATTGTCCATGCTCCTAAGAAATCCAGTTTACAAGTAGCCCATGCAACAGCTTGTTTTCTCACACTATTTCTTAGTCTCAGAAAATCTATTTTTCATTAACCATTTGCCTAAGATTCTTCTGTAGGTATGGAAATCATAACTTAAAATAACGTAGAAGCTCTAAGAGCATAGATTTTGTAGTCAAACAGCACCACGACTTCCTGGTTGCAAGTTAGTTAAGCTGGGTAGTCTTTGATAGGATGCTAGATGTTATGAATTTTACGTTGTTAGGTGCTGGATATTTTGTCAAGAATATTAAGTATTCTTGAGCTTTGTTTTGGGATGCAGTTATTTGGAAATAATTTGGTCTTTTCAGGTCAAATTATTTAAGCTTTTAAGCTTTATTAGGCAGGAGCAGAGGAGTTTTTAATCTAAGTTTAATTATTCCTTACTACTGAGGCAAGACCCTTCTGAGTGTTCTACACAATTGCCTGTAAATTGTGAGGTTGGCCAGTCTGACTTTTAGAAGCAGCAGTATCCCAAGCCCTGTGTAAGCACCATGTACTGGTTTTTACTAGTTCTTTCAGATGGTTCATTCCCTGGTCTCTGGTAGTTTCTTCACATGCATATACTGATCAGCAGTTACCTGAATACTTGAGGAAGGTCCTCTGCAGATCTTCAGAATTCTCTTGTTTGCATCTCTCTCCTCTCTTGGACTCTGCCTTATAAGCTCTAGCCACCTTGGTCTTTCCAGACTTAGCTCCATCTCTTCAACTCATGGCATTTGCTGGACTCTGCTTGGGCTCAGGGCAGTAAGCTGGGGCAATTACAGTGTTCATCTTGTTTCCTGTCTTTCCAGGGTCTTTGTTCTTCATTCCCTTATGTCCATTGTCTTGAAAACTACCACTTCATATATTTTATCTGGTTTTAGTTGTTTCAGGCAGAATAAATCTGACCCTCAAATTTAGGGTTTGGAGAGAGTATTATTGAACATTATATTATGGAATTCTACCCCATTTGCCACTCCATGTGTACCACTTCAGGGAAGAAATATGTAACAGTCTTTTAGAGGCAACAGAGAGGAATTATATGACTTCACAGAAAATAGCTTAAAATTGAGATACAGACAATCTGTGACTCTCTCATTCCAAAATTTCTCAATTTCCCAGTGCTCTCTTTTCCTCCTCATGCCCACAGTCTCTTGCCTGGTGTTGAGTCCTCTCTTTCTGAAACCACCCCCATATCACCTTTGTTTTTGTAGTGCACTTTACCCTTTTTTCCCCAGAAACTCAAATTCTCTACTTTTATTTTGCAGAAAAATTCAGGTTGTTTATCCTTTCAGACCATATCCTAGAGGGAGCTTCATCTCAGAGATCACTAAGGAGTTTTCCTAAACAGATAACGTGTCCTTTGATAGGAATTTACTGAATTCTACTAAGAAATCTGGCTGCCACACTTTGCTTGGCAACTTTGCAAAGCTCCTAACACATACAGATTGTTGAAATTCCCACAATTTCTGGGAAGAACACTTTGTTTTCAGTGTTGTTTTGCCTTGGTCATAGTTTCCCATTGCTGATATTCCTGTACTAATTAGTATACTTAGAAGATTACTGTCCACTCTTAACTTTGGTTGATCATTGAGTTCTTGTGTAATTGCTTTATTACCCTTTCGCTTGCTGTTTTTTCCCTTACCGGCTTTTTCCCACAGAGTTTTTTCCCATTGAATGGAGCTTGAGTGGTAGTCTGGATGCAGTTGCTCTAGTGTTAAACAGGTATGGGACCTGAATACAAATAATTTTAATGCAATATAGAATGTAACTCAATAATGTGAGACGGACAGATAAAGTGCTGTGGGAGTTCAGAGATTCTTGTTAGAATAAGGTTATAGTTCTTAAAAGTGTATTCTTTCTTTTTAGGTTTTGTTGGATAACATAAAATATATATATTTCATAAATCTTTTTTTAAGTAAGAATTACAAAAATAGAACCAACTTTTTGAAATAATTAAAACAATGCAGTCTATATAAAAGTCCCCTTACTTTCCCTACTGCCAATCCCTAGGCGTAGCCCATTATTAACCATTTACGTGTTCTTCCAGAATTTTTCTGTGTGCACACACAGATTTATAAGGCGTTTAAAAATCTTTTAAAATAACATTGTAGTATTCCGCATGTGTTTTTTACTTTAATTTATTCTTGGAAAAGTTATACATTCACGTGGTTTAAAAGGTATAAAGGCAAAGTGAAGTCTTCCTCATGCCTTTTTCCCCCAACTGCTCAGTTCCCCTCCTCAGAGGCAGTCAGTACTGCCGGTTTCTGGTGTTTTCCTACAGAAATGTTTTCTCTCTCTCTCTCTCTATATATATATATGCCAACCCCTCTTTTTAATTTTAATTTTTTTTTTTTTGCATGGTCAGGCACCAGGAATTGAACCCTCCCTTTATTTTTACACAAATAGTATCATACTATACACTTGGTACCTTGCTTTTTTCATGTGTTCTGCATTTGAATGATGTGGCTCCTGTGCTACCTTGGGTATATCCTGGCTTTCTCTCTAACTGAAGTGTGAAGCCTCTTAGGAAAGTCTAGGGACATGGAGGCAGACCTGTAATGGGTCTAGTTCCTTTACGTGATGTGTTGGGCTAGTGACCTTAGGACTTGAGGGCAGGTCAGCAACATCTCCTCTTGGCTCAGCTGAGCCTTGGGGCTTATTGGATTGAGTATCTAATTAAACCTGCATATACCCTTAGATAAATTTTGACGTTGCTGCATTTTCAATTCCTTTGAAAGGATAGGCTGTATCTCTGAATCTTGTCTACTGGGGAAGTTCCTTATTGCTGAGAGTAGCAGTTAAAAAAGCCATTAACCATGTGACTGGGCTCCTATTTCTGCACAGGCAGCTGAGTTACAGCTTGATGGTGTGGATCCAGGTAGGAATTGGTCAACATTCTGAATCCTGAGCTGCCACCTGCCTTGCAACCTGCTGGGATGCTCAGTTTAGACAACATATAAAGTTTCCTGGATACAGGACAAACTCAGGCCTATGGAAAGAGCAGGAAGGTTAAAGTGTGTGGTACTTTGAGCTGTGACAAAGGCGTAACCAGGAAACTGACATGTTTGCTCCAATGCCAAGAATTCCAGGACAATTTGTTATCCAGCTGAAGCTAGTGTAGTCCTTACAAAAAGAAGCCTAGGGACTAAAATCATTCTTTTCCTTGTTTCCTTTGTCTTCTTGCACACCCACTTTATTTTTCTGTGCTATAGTAAATGTTGCTGACATTGAAAATGTCTGGTCATCTTTATCATTTCTTGCAAGAGAATAAGAGATGGCTCAGGCCAAAGCATTGCTTTTACGTGCTAAAGGTGTCAACTTCCTGAAAGGGCATGACAAATGCTGACATTTCACTGGGAGAAACCATTGTTGGAGGGGTAGGAGTGAAAGGCTTAAGAAAATAATAGACTTATCAGGTGGACATTATTTCACCCCTTAAAGTTTTATTGGACAAAGGGGAAATAATAACTTGGCCTGTCTGATCTACAGAAACCCATAGAGTTATGCGACTGGTATCCCAAAACATCACAGGCAGGTGTGTGAGTGGGCTAAGAATTGTAGCCAAGTCTGTTGCCCAGCTTGTTTTGGCACTAGGTATTCTCAGTCTTCTATTAGGAAACGAGCATGGGAGAAGTAGTTTTCAATGGGTCAGGATACTACTAAGTGGTCAGTGGTTGTAACTTGTAATGTGAAAAGCTGTTTGGGACAACATTTAAACTTGCTTGGTGGTGAAGAAGGATGAAAAGTCTAGCCTGTGCTGACATTCCCCCACTCAGGGGCACTCATGCACACTCACACAGGTAACTAAGTGACTAGAAAGTGACTTTGAACTTGCTCTATGCAAAAATCTCAGTTGGGTTTTTTGAATGCTTTTGTTTTCATTTTTTTAATTGTGATTTATTGTTCATTATATACAATTTGGAAAATACCTGATAATAGGAGGAAAGAGAAAAAAAATCTGTAACCCCATCACCCACCTTGAAGTCTATTGTTTCTTTGTTTTACTTATTTTTTCTTGTAAAAAACTTGTTAGTTTTTATACTTAGAAGAGTTCTTCTGTATGTATATGTATTTCTGGGTTTTGATTTTTTTCATTTACATAGTAGTAACTAACATTTTCCTAATATTAATACATACCTTGTAAATACCAATTTTAGTAGCAGCATACTAACTGTTCCATTGTTCAGAGTTTGCTCTCCATTGAATGTTTTTTGGCAAAGATTTTTCAGGACTTTCTTTATAGAACGGAATTGTCTGTGTTTCCCCTTAAACTTTTTTCTTTCTTTCTTTCTTTCTTTCTTTTTTTTTTTTTAATGCATAGATGGGGAACCTGTATGGCAGGCAAGCATTCTACCATTGAATCACTCGTGCACCCTCCCCCTAAACTTTTAGTGACTGTTTTCAAACTACTTGTCACTCAAACTTTGTAATTAAAATGTAAGTTCAAAAGAAAACCTCTCCCAAAAGTATAGCTAATGATGTTATTCTGGCATATACCTTTGCAAAATGGAGAGTGCCTTTGGCTAATGTGATATCAATGTTAAGTGGTGCCCTTGCTCAACAAAGAAGTTTTTTGGCACCTAACAAAGCAAAGCCTTTCTGGAGGTAATTCTAGTTAAATTATTTGAAAGTCTTGAAACTCTACATTTTCAAATAGTCACATGGTAGATTGTTGTCTCTAAGCCCTCAGATCAGATTTGAGAGGGAAAAAGTGCTTTGTCTTTCCTAACTACTTGGGCTGTGATATGTTTTTTAGAAAGAGGTGGTGGTGAGGGCAGGTAATTATAATCACTTCTGTCTCTCACACATTGGTTGACCTTTAACAAGTTACTCCCTCTTTCTGGACCTCAGTTCCCATTTTTTTTTTCTAGGCAATCTGCTCTAAGTACACTAGCCATGCTTTAGTTTTTATATTTCTTCTATAGCCACTTGCTCAATTACTATGAGAGGGCACCTCTAGCAAGGTCCCCTGCCTCTGAATTTCCATTTGGACTTCAATGAAGTATTTTGGAGACTAGTGTGCTATCTCGTTGAGAATTTTCCAAGGGGTGTTCTGGAAACGGAAATCCAGCCCAGATCACTCCAGGGGAGTAATCCCTGAATAATGTCATCCTCTGACACGCGCACATATTTTTTTGTTTCTGTTGACCTTGGAACTGGCTAAAGACTGCACAAAATGTTTAATGAATTCTTACAGACAACACAGAGAAATCCCTCCTATCCTTGGCTTTCCCACGGTGTATTACCTTGAAAGTGGTTCTTCTGTTGTTGGAGGCAGTCTAAGGACATCATAGTAAAACAGATACCTTGCTTGCGCCTCTTGTTCTTCTCTGCTACAGTTCAGTTTTTACAGTGTTCCTATTCGAGGGGACTTGGGATTGCTTTTGGATAATTGGCAAAGGGTTCAGGAAGTACACAAAGTTATTTAGTGGAATGAGCCTTTGTTTGGGAACTGGGAGACCTGTTCTGACTTTGTCATTTGAACCCTCTGGGCCTCAATTTCCTCATCTTAAAAGAAGAACAATGTTCCTCTAAAGGACGTGTCCTTGAATCTCCAGCAGTCATCCAACTCTGTGGAGGAGTTTGTCCCCGGCTTTAAAATGTCTCAAAAGTCCTCTGGGCAGCAGTGGTGACTGTCACGTTGGGTACTTATTCATCTCTGCTGGCCGCTGTGACTCGGTTGTGACCGTGCTTGAGTCACATGTTCAGTATTAATTGTCAGTGGATATGTGTCACCATGGGTTGCCAAAAGCCCCTACTCTTGACCCAAAGTAACAACCTGACAGGACACAGCCAGCTAACAACCCCAGGGCTCAGTGTCCACAGCTGCTAGTCACCCACCAGCTGAAAGGAGTAGGGAGATGTCTGGAGTAGAAGGTTCTATGGGAGTTTATGCAAGCAAGAAAGTTGAGGAATAGACTTGAGTAGAGTTTGTAGAACTCTCCCCATACCCGCTGGTTGAAGGTTGACCTCTACACTAGGTTCACTGAACCTAGAATGGCCTCATTTATTGGGCTTTTTCTATTTGCACATTAGCCTTTCTCTCATTCTCAAATTTTTATGGCAGCAATAGGAAACAAATAGGGGAAGGAACACGGAGCAGTCAGCCAATTGTATTGATGCATAGGTCTGAGTATGTTTCTGTGGTCTCCTCACACATGTATCCAGAGAGGCCTCAAGAAAATGAGGAAGAATTGGCAGGCTGGAAGCTTATCATCTTGGGCTGTCAGACTTTTCTCTAAGAAGGTGGTCCTCAAAGTGTGGTCTGTAGACTAGCATTGCCTGGAATTTTTAGACATGCAAATTCTTAAGCCCTATCTCCAACCTACTGAACTAGATTCTCTGTGGTCAGGGCCCAGCAATGAGTTTTAACAAGCCCATTGGGAAACTGTGATGTTCACGCAAATGTGAGAACCCTATCAGTTCTGATAGACAAAAGTTCTCCCAACTCAAAGGCCCCTATGGGCCAGAGAACTAGAAGCCCTTCTCTTCTGTGAACCTCAGTGCCCAGGTCAAACATGAACCCATCTAGAGGGCAAGAACACTTTTCTCCCCTTCAGAGCTTCCTGGAGTCATCTTTGTGAAGCCTATTTGTGTTTCACAGAGGAGAGCTGCAGAGTTTGGTGAGTAGATATTTTTCACCTGGGTCAAGACTCCATGACCAGAATGAAGATGGAGGGAGGGATGCTTTTCCATGTCCTGTCAACAAGCCGTATGACAGATGAAGGAACTAGGCTCCTGTAAGATAAGGACTGGCTCTTTTTCAATTTGAGTGATACTTGTTTAAAGACCCCCAAGATGAAAAAGAGACTGTTTCTGTCACCTTCTAGGGCCAGCAGGACTTTGGAGCAAGTGTCTTGTGAAGTTTGCAGTTTGGGCTGGAGCCATCATTGACCTTTTGACCTTGCTGTGGAAGCGTCTAGCTAAGCATCCCAGAGAGTGGGAGACTGCCTCTCTCTCCACACTTTTACTTGCCCTCAGCACAACAGGCATCTCCTTGGACCATGCCAGATGCTTGCGTTCTTGTCAGGGATGTGGCAGCTGCCACACATTTAAGTCACAAGCTTGAATGATAGCCAAAGTGATTAAAGTGCCAGCCAGACTGTAGCCAGGTCTACCTCCTCATCCTTTACTTGGATGCCCCTCACCATCCCAGGCAGGGCCCTCTCCTCCTGGCAGCCATTCAGAGCTTGCTGTGCACCCTCTGGTTCTTATGGTAACCCAGTATAGCAAATGGGCCTGGAGTTTTATTAATAGCACAATGGCAGGCCGGGAGATTGTCCTGTGCAACAGGACAGAACAAGCATTCCCCGCTTGTCGAGCCATTTCCTGGGATCGTGTGATATGAGTAACTTCTGGTGCAAAGTCAAGTTACTCTCAAATCCTGGATCTATACTCCCCACTTTGGTCTTACTACTGCTCTTTTATGTGTTTACATTTTTCCCCCCAACTCTGCCTTCACATGGTGGTACTTTCAAGCCTGTTCCTAGGACATTTCCTGTTCTTGGAACAGCTGCTACGCCTGGGGTACCCTCCTGCTACTTGATCCTATAGGGAGGTGTCCAGTGACTGTGGGCAATTTTCAGATGACCTTGTTCTTCTGACGTCATTAGATAGCTATTTTTAGCTTCCCTGTTTATGCTGCAGAAGTTGGGCTGGGATGGGGGAGAAAAGGAGCATAGGAGGGGCTGGCAGTCTTGTTTTCCCCTTTGGTTCCAGGGCCGTGTCAGAGTAAGAGCATTTATTTTTCAACATATACATAATACCTCCTGAATGTCAGGCCCCAGGGTACCAAGTTCATAAGACATAGTCTAAGTATTCTTCACACACTCACAAATCCATCTTTCAGTGGGCATTTACTTTGTGATGTGGAGTAGTAATTAAGAGTGAGTGCTTTGGAGCTAGAGTACTAGTTTAAATTCCAGTCTTACCATTTGCCATACCTGAAGACTTGCGCAAGTTACTTCTCTGTGCCTTGATTTCCTTTTAGAAATGGGCGTGAGTGTTGTGTCTACCTATAAAGTTGCTATGAAGATTAAAGGCATTAATACCTGTGAAGTGTTCAAAACTATGACCAGCAGCACATGGTAACTACATAATAAATGTCAGCACTACGAACATCAACAGAACCCCTTATTTACTCGTATTTGGGATACAAAGTTAAGTGTGATGTGGTCCCTGTCTGTTTGGAGCTGGCATCTGAATTCCCAAAGTCCCAGATACTGATACCATGCACACAGTAAATGCACTCAGTCACAATGGAACACCTGCCAGGTGCATTCCTAGGAAACAACATGAAGTTCCTGTCCTAGGACACGACCTCAGAGCAGTGGTTCTCAACCCTAACTGCACATCAGAATCCTCCAGGGAGATTTAAAAATTCTGGTGTTCTGCACCCCACCGCCAAATGTTCTGAATTTAATTGATCTGAGCTCAAAAGGGGCTCAAACTTCAGAAGTTGTGAAGGCTCTTCAGGTGTTTCCAAAGTGCACTCAGGGTTGAGAATATTGTCCTCATCTCAATGGGGATTTGTGTCCTGGAAGCACTCCACGGACTGAACCAATGGGACTCTAGGAGAGTACCTCAGCTGGCCTCTTTCTGGTGCTCTCGGGTTGTTTTCAGGTGAACTCAGCAGTTCTCATAGTTGAACGTGCATGAAAATCACTTGAAATGCTGGTTATAGCTGCAGATTCTTGGAGCCCCATTCCAAAAAGCCTTCATTTTCAACAAACTTCCTGGGGCTCAAGCACTTGAGAAGCCCTGGGGTAACTGAGCTGTCAGCTCTCTGGGGTCCTGAGCCATGCTTTCAGCTGAAAAGTCATTCCAAGAACTCTCTGCCTCTAAAATTCCATGCTACTTTATATCTTATTATATCTCTTAGCATTTTTTAGCCTTGAATTGTAGAAATCTGTCCATATTGATATGTTTTGAATTAATTAATCTGATAAAAGTAGCAAAGACTGACTTGCAAGAAAAATCAGAAGATCTCGAAGAATAAAAAATAAAAATGGTCTCCATGCCCATTCCTGTTAATATGTCCATTTATATCCCTCCATTTTCTCTAAATATTTTTAACAACATATAGGTTTCCACTTCGTGAATGATTTTGCAGTCTTTTTTCTCCTTAAAATGTGATATATGGTGATTTTATAGCTCTCCCTCAACTTCATCTCTGTATCCCCAAAGTGACCAGTTCTAGTCATAGAGTAAAACACTAAATAATCTTAGCAGCAAAATTCTACAATTCTGGCACTATAAACAATGTGTTAGTTGGGCTTCCAGAGAAATCTATGTCCAGTTTGCCATAAAGAATGCCCATAGGTCCCTGCTTACCAGGAAAGGGAGTAGCTGGTAAGAACCGCAGCCTTACCTAAGGCTTCTCCGTAAGACACTGCCTCAGCCCTGGGCTCAGGTGCCCAAGGTGGGAGACTAGCTTGTTACAGCCCTGAGTGGCTCCCATATCAGGACCAGAGAGAAAGCTGTGAGGGGAGTTGGCTGCTTTCTTTGGAGTCAGAAAGGTTGTTGCTCAACCCCTTTAGATTTTCCATCACAGCCGAGCAGGAGAGAGGGTCAGGCCAGGGAATGTCTTCTCTAAGTAGGTCCTTTTAAAGCCGCTCGGCTGGATCAATTTCCTCCCAGGAGCCAGGGAATCAGTGCCTGGGTGGAGTTAACCCCTCCACTCCCAAGGAATTCTCCTGGGAATGGGTAAGCCTGGGAGCCCAGGCTCCTGGAAGGCAAAGCCACCCAGGGCAAGAGGCCTAAGGAGCCGTGAACTCTGGCTGAAGAAACCTTTCTCTCTGGCCTTGTTAAATCCAACAGGCATAATTGCATCCTGTTGACCTTAATTCCCCTGGCAGGTTTAATTGGTGCTGGCATTGCCCCACTTCCTGCCCTGCCCTGTAGAGGCAAAGAGGGTGGCTGCACAGCTGGTGTAAGGCGGGGAAGCCCGTTCTTATGGGTGGTCAGGGGTTCTGGCAATCCCTAGCTGGGTGGAGGAGGCTTTCCATGCCCCACTTCTTTGCTTCCAAGGAAGTGCTGGGGAAGAAGTTTGGGGACTCCCAAGGAGCAGCTGGCTGGAGCTGAGCTCAGCCCCATGCAGGCAGACAGGCAAGCAAGCTGCAGGCAACCCTGTGGGTCCTTAACCAGTCCAGCCTCCATCCCAGCAGGAAGATCAGCTGAGCCCTAAACCTGGGGTGCCCCATAAGCATCCTATGTGGAGTGTTCACTAAATGCATCCAGCTACCCCATGAGAGGGAGGCAACAAGAGTGGTTAGGGTGGCAATGAGCCACACCTCTTGAGTTTCATCCTAACTCTCTAATATTGCCTCTCTGGGACTGTTTTCCTATCACATCAATAAAATGGGAACAGAATAGCTAACATTTATATAGCATTCGCTACGAGTCCACACGCTGTTCTAAATGCTTTATATTCTTTACCCTGTGAAGTAGGGGCTCGTTTTAGAAATGAGGAAACAAGTAAAGGCATTTGCCCAAGTTACACTGTCTATTAGTCACAGAGTTCACTGGCAGCTTTCCTAATCACTACACAGTAGGATTGTTGTAAGGGGTTGAATGGATGACGTTCATAAAGTTGCTTACCCCAGTGCCTGATGTGTTTTAGTAAGAGTTTGATAAATGTTGGTTGTTAATATTTGGCAAGTATAACCATAACAAAAGTAACAATCCCTTATCCTGTCCCAGCCTGGATTTTGACCTCGTTGGGAGGTAGAGCTGGATTTGAATTTGGGTGGTTTGAAGCCACTCACTAGCTATGTGCCTTTGGGGACGAGCACTGACCCTCTAAACGTGTTTCCACACCTTAAAATGGCCTAACACTTGCCCTTGAGAGTGCCTTGTGAGAATCCATTGAGCTGGGAAAAGCACTTGGCACAGCCAGGCCTGGCCCTGGTGGGCACGTGATAAATGATTGATTTCGATCACCTCAATAATTGCAAGTGGTGTCACCAACGACCATCACAGTATGGTGATACCCCAAACCCCAGTCCACAGCCCTGCTACTCACTCAGTTATTTACTCGTCAAACACTGATTGGCAAGTACACTCTGTGCTGTGAGCGCACGTGCTCATCATACGGTCCCTGCCCTTGAGGGGCTCCCAGACCATGCCAGTCAACAGTGGCACCAGCCCAGGGTGCTAAGGGAGGCCAGAGGAGGGGTGTCCAACATTTCAATTTAAAACAGAACATGCTGTGGGGGAGACCAAACAGAGGGCCAGAAGATGTTAAACAGGGACAGGAGGCATTTCAACCTGTGGAATGCTGGAAGATCCACAAAGAGGGCACCCAGCAGGCAGAGGAGGTGAGGCCCGGGCTGGGACCTATTAGAAAGGAAAGGGATACTTTGGGCCTTAAAGAAGGACAGTCCTGCTTCAAATCCCTTCCTCCCCGAGTGACTTTGGGCAATATCCCTCACTCCTTTGAACATCCACATCTTCATCCAGAAATGCTCCCTACGAGGGTTATCAAGCTGATGATTTAAGACCACATGGATAAAGCTAATAGCAGATGCTCAATGTATGGAAGCTCCCTTTTCTTAGGAAAGCCTGGTTTCTCAGCCCCTTACCAGCTGTATGACTTTGGGTAAGTTACTTAACCGCCCGTGCCCATCTTTAATAGTACCTACAAAACTGGGTTCTTAGATCACAGAGTGAATCCACATGAAAGCACTTAGAATGGGCCTGGCACATGTCGAGTCCTGTATACACATGAATTAATAATTATGTTTGCTTCGTGGAAGAGGTCAGGTCTTCCAGGCTGGTCAACAGGACCTTGAAGGGGAAAAATGAAGGAGAAGGGGGGCCAGGCAGGCCCATAGTCAAAACTGGGAAAGGAGTGCCAACTCTGGCCTTTACTAGCCTCTATCAAGAAGGCTTGACATTTGTTCCCTTAAAAAAAAATCACTCATTTTGGATAATCACGTAGTTTATGGCTTAAGGTGCAATGTAAAAGGGGGCACAGTGACATCTTCCTCCACCCCTGCTCCCCAGTTTCTTGCATTTCCTGCCAAAAACTTCTTTTACAAGTGAAAATGTGTAGATTATTTTCTTCCCTTTTTGCACAAATGGCAGCACACTCTATATGCTGTTCTCTGCACCTTGCCCCCCCCCCCCCCACTTTATAGGTCATGTCATATCAGTTCACTAACGGCTTCCTCAATCTTCTTTACAGCTACTTAGCTGCTTAGACATGCTGCATTCTTGTTGTTTTCTCCTCCAAAGGCGGTGGTGGGTTTTCCCGATTGGAGAGTCGCAAGAGTTGGGTCATGGAGTAGAAGACTGGATGGATTACCAGAGTCGGGACCTGAACCCAAACACCTACTCTAGGGCTATTTCCTATGCACTCATATCTGGCTAGTTCTCAGAGAAAGGTTCTGGGCAGACAGCCCCCAGGTGATAGAGGGCCTTTGAATCACAGCTTTCCCCATCCAGTCTTGGTTGGAGCATTTCTGGGATGGAGTGGTCCTTGAGCCGTCATTGTGTGGAGGGCCCTGGGGAAAAACTCTCCACCAACCCCCTCCTTCCAAGCAGGCCATTAGAGAGAACCTGGATGGAACTAGATGGGTTCAGGTGAGGGGGTCCAAGAGCACTGACCATCTCCCACAGCCACTTGGAGCAGCCCCCATCTCCCCAGGAGCCCAAGAAGAAGACATTTTCAGAAGAAATGGCTTTCAGGCCCATGAATATGTTCAGCAAATGCCCCTGAGCCGATTTCTTACCCAAAGATGATCCAAGAAGGTCCAGAAGCCAGGGGCAGGGATCGTGGGCCCAGAGCTGGGTGCCGTGGTTGGGAGAACCAACCCTGGGCTTGCTGGCTCTAACCAGGTTCTGGAGGGATTCCCAGAGATGAGGTATGGCAGGTAGGCAGAGCTGGGGCCCAGTCTGGGCTCAGTCTAGTCCTTCAGCCCTGCCTGAGATCCCCCCACCCCCCTCTTCCAGGCCCCTTCCTAGACCCTGTCCAAGCCAGGGATCCTAGGCAAGGCCTGAAAAAAGGGCCAACCCCCCAGCCCAGATTCCTCCTCTCTTGCCTCTGCTTGCTGTTCCAACACCATTCTCCCCCCAGTCAGGCCGTGGGAAGAATGCTGTGTCCTCTGAACGGGGGCCAATAGTGACAGGTGGTGGCAGTCCGAGCTGCATGGCCCCTGGTGTAAGAGATCCTCTCCTCCGTCCCCGCCTCCCCTGCCCGCGCCCCTGCCTCCACCTCTGCCCACCCGGCCCAGTCCCTTACAAGTGCCCAGGACTGCTCCTGGGCAGCCGCTGCGAGACACACAGACACCAGGTTGCCCCTCTCCACTCCAGGTATCTCTCTCCCCTTAACCACCCAGCCCTGGCCTCCTCTCTCCACAGCCAGGAAAGAGGAGGAATCGACAGCCTGACACATCTCACTCTTCTTTCTGCACCTTGAAAGACTTAAGTTAGACAAGCAGAAGCCCACGCTTCCCTACCTCATGGCGGCAGAAAACGGAACAGTGAAGCTGGGAATCCAGAGCCCATCAACAGGTGCCAAGCTGGGGCAAGAGATGGAGGGAGGAGCTTGGGAAGGGGCGTTTGAATCCGGGGTTGGGCAGTCTTCAGTGAAGTTCTGTGCTGGAGTCCTTTTTGCATGGAGTATGGGGGACCTGGAAATCAGAATGATCTCTGGGCCGGGTTGGACTGGGTCCAGGTCCTGCATGAAGCCCTTCCCGGAGAGACTGGGGAAATGTGAAGCCTCCATAGATGGCTGAGGAGGACACATCTAAACACTCTTGGAAAGGGACAGGGGTGGGCATTAGGGTCCACCTCCAAAGGATCAGAAGCCTCCTGCAGAGAACTCCAAGGTCCTGGTAGCCCATCTCTAGGGCCCTCTTAAGTCCCCGGAGACTCTGTAGGACAAGAATTTGCAAGTTGTTACCTGGATGGAGACCTGGACCTAGAGCTGCTCTTGGCCCACCCTGGCTTGGGAGAGAGTGGGTGTGTGGAGGGTGGATCCTGACTGGTGTCACCTCCTTTGCAGACAAGGTACCTAAAGGTGCAGCAGGCGTGGGATCCCCAGCTGCAGAGGAAGACCCTGGTTCCCCAGACTCAAAGAAGAATCCTGGCCCCCCAGACCCTAAAGAAGATCCTGGTCCTCCGGACCCAAAGAAAGAACCTGACCCACCCACCCTGAAGAAAGACGTTGAAGCCCCTGTCCCAGAGAAAGTGGGTGGTGTCCTGGCCCAACCCTTAACCAGCGGCCAGGACCCCGAGGGAGAGGGTGATCTTGGTGGGGGGCCTGCGGAGGGCAGTGCTGGGCAGCCCGTAGCCCTGCCCCAGTCGACGACAACGACGGAGGCCAATGTGAAGAAGCCCAAGACTAAGCAGGGGTCCTCAGGCAGCCAGGAGCCTGGAGAGCCCAAGGTGGGCAAGAAAGCAGTAGATGGTCAAGCAGCGACCAGGAGGGGCTCCCCGGCCTTTCTGCACAGCCCTAGCTGTCCTGCCATCATTGCAAGGTGAATGTCCCCCTCTCGGTAGTGGGGAGCGGTCCTGCAGCTCTGTCCGGAGGGGTTGTTGTTCACTCCCCTGTCCCAGGCGTCATGGTCATCATGAGGGTAATTTAGACATTCAGCAAATCCTGTCCTGGATGTTGGTCTTACTACCTTATCCCTCCAGGCCTTTGGCGTGCTTCTTAGAAGCTTAAAATGTCAGGCAGAAGAGGTCCCCAAAGACCAGTGAGGCTGAACTCCTCTTCTCTAGACATCTGGGGTCCAGAGTTCCCCTTCCTGCACAAGTTTGGGTCTGGAAAGGGGCAGGGCTGAGATGTCAGGAGCAAAGGGTGATCCTTCTTCTTGATATAAGTATTGGTATAATATGAAAAGATGATTGATGACCATATTGGAAGATCATTACCAGTACTTTCATAACCATAATATTGCACAAGTCTTATTATAAGTTATATGTACCTACCAGTTATACTCACCTTAATGCTAAGCACATTAATGAGGTCATTAATGATCATTGTAAACCGCAATACTATTCATTACATCAATTTGATAATTCTCTGTTAATTTCAATTATATCACCACAGTTTTTATGAAGTAAGAGCTACGTATCAATCTCCCTAATTGCATCCATATGCTGATTAACATACCAACAATCCAACTCATTGCTATTTATGATCTCTGAGTGCATTGACAGTGAAGATAATGACCGCAGCCACTTATAGGTGATTTTGTACAAACTGAGTTTGGATAGTGGCCCCAGTGCCTAAGGGTGGAGGGGCAGCTTCATGTTATCTCCAGGCTGCAGATGAGGCCCGGGAAGCATGGAGACCTGTCTGGGGCTGCAGGGCTGTGGCTGCTGAGAGCTTCACCTTTGTGTCTCACCTTCTAGCCCTGAGAAGTTGCTGGCCGAGAAGCCCCCCAGTGGGGCACAGGAGCTCGTCTTTGAAGGGGTGCCCGAGACCCCTGGCCCCATGGATCTGGGGCCAGCCAAGACAGCAGAAGGAGGGAAGGACATCCTGGCAGACAGCCGGAAGGAAGCAGGAGAGAAAGCCCCAGGCCAGGCTGGCCAGGCTAAGGCGCAAGGGGATACCTTGGGAGGAATCGAGTTCCAGGCTGTTCCTTCAGAGCGACTGGAGGCGGGGCAGGCCCTCGGTCTCACGGCCAGGGAGGAGGACTGCTTCCAGATTTTGGGTAGGACAGGGGCAGGTGGGGGCTGGGACTGCCCTGGGGCTGGGAAGGGAGATAAGGGGCCATCGGTCCTAGGTCTCCCCATTTAGAGGGTTGAACTGCCCTGAGCTGTGCCTCATCCACACCGATCATCTAAGAGTCATGCAATCCCAGGAAATCATAGTTACTATTCTCTTTTAATAAATGAAGACTCAGAGGCTCAGAGAAGAGGAAATGGAGTGCACCCAGGACAGCCTGGATCCAGAACTCACTTTTGACTTTCTTCTACTTTGGCAGCAATGGGATTAAAAAAAAAAATCAGGCAGATTATTTGGAGAGCCCGACCACAGGGACAGCACAAATGCCCAGAGGGAGGAATTTGGAATCAGTCTGTAGCAGGGTTCGAATGTCGAGTTTTGGTAGTTAAATGACACCCAGGGGGTTATGGGAGCCATAGGGAGTTCTTGAGCTGAGGTCTAGAGGTATCCGTGTGACCAAGGAAGCTGGACAAGTGAGATGGGGCAGGACTGTGGTGTGGATTCACCGCCGATCAGACAAGGAACCCGAGGTTTGTGCAGTGTGCAGCAGGGAGCCATGGAGCCTGAGCGAGCTTGGCAAGCAGGTGTCTAGGAGAAGGGCCTGAGTATGGGTGGGGTGAGACGGGGTCAGGAGAGCCCAGAGTGTCCTGACACCCCTCCTCCTCCCGCCGAGGTGCTCAGGGAGACCGGCCAGCCTGCCTGGTGAGCGGCACAGCGCCATCCAGACAGGGCGGGAGGACCTGGCGGCTGGGCTGGCGCCAGGAACCCTGCCTCCTCCCCCACCCCGTAGCTGCAGAGACCTCCGTCCTGCCCCGCCAAGAAATCACATCCTCGGGGTGACGGGACCTGAACAACCTCCAAGGGCCGTCTGATTTATCACCAGCGCGGCTTCCCTGCCTCCTCTTGCTATTTATAAAGAGGTTTCCATTCCCGATGACTCAGCTTGCCGGCCGCCAGGGTCCGCTATCCCCACATTTGCCACCAGATGGCGGTCTCTCCCTACCAAACACCCCACCCCTGCCCCTCCCCTGCAATGGGCGATGCCCAGGTTGGACATTTTTCAAATCTGGCCTGGTGTCATGATGTTATTAGACGGGATGCTAGGCTGTTCCCACCACCTTCATCCAGACACAGCAACTCCAATGTCCGGCATCCCACCATTAAAGATGCTTTTTTTTTCAATGGAAGTACAGATAGCTTGGGAGGCAGCCTTGATCCTCAAAACCGTGGGAGGGGTCAAGAAGTCCAATAAGCTTCCCCAGTGTTCCGAGGGGAGAAGCTGAGTCCCCCTCCGAGAGTGGCAGAGACTTCTCCAAGACTACATTGTGTGTTGGTGGCAAGGCTGAAATTGGAAACTGGGGCCCCCAACGCCTACCCTGGGGTCGGCCATCTCCCCAGGTATCGCTCGGTGAACTTCCCTGGATGGGGTCCAGGCCAAGCAGGAGGGGGTGGTGGCAAGCGGGTCCTCAGCAGCCCCGGCACTGACGGGTCTAACTCTGCTCTACCTCCCCAGACGACTGCCCGCCACCCCCTGCTCCTTTCCCCCACCGCATTGTGCAGCTGAGGACCGGAAACGTCAACAGCGAATTCAGCATCAACTCCAAGGAGGCGCTGGGAGGGTGAGAGCTGGGACCCCAAGCCCCCGACCCGGGACGGGAGTGCGCACAGACCCCGGGGGCTCACAGCCTCCCCCTGAGAGGCCCAGACACCCCCAAGCCTATACGGTGTGCCTCAATTCGTCATAGTAGTTCCTGCTGTGTACAGAGCGCTGGCACAGACCTGTACCTCTAAAGTACCTTCCTCTCTGTACCTGAGCAGCCAGGTCTCCTGCCTCTATAAGCCAGCTTGGCAGGGCTGTCGAGTCTTGAGCTATCCGTTCTGTGAATCTACCCTTCCTGTGCACATGGTTCAAAGAACGTGATTTCACTTATTGCCCCAGCCTCATACTTTGCAGCCCCAGTAGGGAGGCAAGGCTGGCCAGGGTGAGCATCCCCACTCACGGAGGAGGATCGCGAGGCACCCAGTGGTCTGGGGCCACGACAGGAACAGAGCACAAGTGCATCCTCACCCCTGTGCCCTTTGGAACTCCTTCATCCCACCCTCTTCTCTTTCCAGTGGCAAATTTGGAGCAGTCTGTACTTGCACGGAGAAAGCCACAGGCCTCAAGCTGGCAGCCAAGGTTATCAAGAAACAGACTCCCAAAGACAAGGTAATGAGGGGTGGGCGCTGGCTATGTCGGGGGGTTCCTCGGGTGGGACTTCTTACCTTCCTTCACTCACACCTTGTTGCAATAAAGACAAGAACAGACAGACAGACAGTCTTGCTGCAGGGACCTGATCACCCAGGCCCCTCTTCAGTGAACTTGCCCTGGGGACTTCCTCTTTTAGGCTCCGGATTTTTGTGCCCTCTGATTCCATTCACCAAACACTGATGAGCGCTGCTCTGGGCTAGGCCCTGTGCTGGCCACTGGAGGTGTCAGAGGGAAGCAGATATGGCCCCACCTCAGCGAGCTGACACCAAGATAAACAAGCTCGGCCTAGAACTTTGCCTCTTGGCACCCAGGCTCAGGCCTGGTTCAGCAGTGTTTGTGCACAGAATGAATGAACGTAGGCAGGGGCACACCTGGGGTGAGGGAGTCAGGTGTGTGGGGAAGCAATGACAACCTAGCAACCCAGTGTGATCAGAGCTGGAGCTCAGGAACGTGTGGGCCCGATTAGGGGGTGCTCCTGACTCACTCAGCCTGAGAGGCCACGGAAGCCTGGACTAGCTGCCAGCTGAGGGCTTGGAAGAGTGAGGAGGTATTTCCCAGTGGAAAAGGCAGGGAAAAGAGTTTCAGGAAGAGCGAACCGTGGGAGGGAGGCCTGAGACCCAGAAGCAGAAGATACCTCCAGAACCCACTGAGTTAAGGCAGAGAGTTTGGAGAAGTGAGGTCATGGCCACTGCAGGCAGAGACCAAGGCACACACAAAGCCAAGAGCCAAGAAAGAGCTCCCAATCCTGAAGCATCTCCGAATCACTGCAGCCCTGTATTTTCCTAGCATAACTCTGAACGCATTTGTCAGGAGTGTCTTCTCTATGTGACTAGGTGTCTTCTCTAGAGTGTCTTCACTAGAGTGTCTTCTCTATGTGACTATAGATAGGTCTCTATGTGCCACCTGACAGGGCTGGGCTCCATCCCCGGGTCTCTATCACAGGACCTGACTCAGCATAGGTGCAAAATACATATGAAGTATAAGTGAATTTGCATCAGCTCTTGATTAGTTGATTATTGGGCACCTTTCATAGGCTGTGCACTGTGCCAGGGGCCCTCATGGAGCTGAGATAATAGAAAGTGGGGACAGACAACTTAAAGAACAAAACAAAAAGCCTGGTGCCAGGTACTGAGAAATCCTAGGGCAAAAAATACAGCCGGGTGAGGTATAGAGAGTATGGAGCCAATGGAGCCATTTTCGATAGGCCATGAGGTGGGGCCTCTCTGCAGTGGTATGTGAGGCGAGACGTGAATGAAGGGGCAGAACAGAGGGGCAGGAGGAGTGAATCAGGCAAGAATACAATGGCCCCTGCTGATAGCTGGCTCTGGATGGGCGGGGAGGCCTGATCTGTAGCATTTGCCAATTTCTATGGTGTACATATTTCTACCATAGCCAATTTCAAGCTACCAATGTGACGACTGGCTTGAAAACTTTCTGAAAGTGACAGATCCTGGTGGCATAGACTACGAAGGCGGTGGTGGGGGAGGCAAGGAATGACTGGACTGGTTCTAGGGTAGAGGCAAAGGATTTACTGTGGATTGGATATGGGTGTGAGGAAGTGAGTGTGAGCACGGGATCAAAGATGATGCTACACGTTTTTGTCCCACACACCTGGGTAAAGAGGGGTCCTTTTCTTGAAGGACAAGCTGAGGGTGGTTCAGTTGTAAGGAAGAGTGTATTGAGGGTTTCGTTTTGCACATGATGGATTTGAGAGGCCCATTTGACATCCGAGGGAAAGGGCAGGTAGGCAGTGGGTATACTGGAGTCTGGAGGGCCAGGAAGAGCTCAGAGGTGAAGGTCTATGTTTGAGACTCAGTCATATTTGGGTGGTGAAAGTCCTGGGACTTGGTGAGAATGCCCCAGGAGAGAGGAGCCTGGGGCACTCCAGTCTCCAGTCGGAGGAGGGGAGCGGGTACCGAGGGAGGGGGCTGAGGCCCCCTCCCTCGGTAAGGGGTGTGCACCACGTTCTGGAGGCCCCAGGGGGAAGAGAGGACGGAGCTAGGGGAAGGACAGGGTGTTATGGGGATAGAAAGCTCACTCCTGGGGGTGGTGAGGACAACAGACTTGCGGGGAAGGAGGGGCCGGGGAGCGGGGGGACCAGTGAGGAGGAGCCTGGGTGGGGGTCCAATGAGGCCCACCACGGGTCTGGGGGGTGGAGGGCGGGGAGTGATGGGGCTTAGCGGCTCCGTGCCCGGACGTGCCTGGTCCCCAGGAAATGGTGCTGCTTGAGATCGAGGTGATGAACCAGCTGAACCACCGCAACCTGATCCAGCTCTACACGGCCATCGAAACCTCGCACGAGATCGTCCTGTTCATGGAGTAGTGAGTGCAGCGGGGGGCCGGGGGGCTGGCTGGGGGTGCCGGGGGGCCCAGAAGCAAGCCCTTGGGGGTGGTGGTCTGTGTACACAGCATTGAGGGCGGCGAGCTCTTCGAGAGGATTGTGGATGAGGACTACCAGCTGACGGAGGTGGACACCATGGTGTTCGTCAGGCAGATCTGCGACGGGATCCTGTTTATGCACAAGATGAGGGTGCTGCACCTGGACCTCAAGGTACCGTGCCCGGGACCCCCGGGCAGGCCGGGAGCGGCCCCCAACCAGAGGCGTGCCCGCCATCCCTTCCGTGCGCCTCCCTCCATCCCTCCTCTCAGCCACAGACTCAGAAAGGGTTGGATGCTAAGTGCCAGGAGCTGGTGACTCAATAGAGGGGGGCGGGGAAAGACAGGGTCTCGCCTCTCATAGAGCTTCTAGTACTGAGCACTTGTTGGGAAAGGGTCCCCCACGCGCCCCACGCTCCAGGTCTCACCAGAGATGTTGCTAATAAGTGTTGCACAGAGACCTGCCTCAGGGTTGCTCTGGGATGGGCACTGATGAATGTCTGATAATTTATTCAGCAATCAAGAAATATGTATTGAGCCTACTATACTCTAGGCAATGTTCTAGGTGGAGAAGAGAATTGAGAAATTCTCAATTCGCAGTGAGCTTATTATGTTCTAGAGTAAGAGTCAGAAAAGCAAATACGTCTGGTGTCATCGCAGCAACAGGCACATGGTAACGCGAATAAAGATGTCTGTGGAAAGGAGATTTCTGTCCCTCTCTGACCTTGCTCAGTACCAGGCACACTGGCAGGTCAGGCCGAGCAAACAGATTTTATGGATTATGCCACCTCCTATCACCTGGCGCTCCGCAACACCTGCCATGGCACGGAGTAGGCAGGGGCACCGCGAGTGCCAGGCAGTTGCCATCCTTATGGGAGGTATTAATGCTGGTTGGATAATTAGCAAGGCCAATGGAGATTAAATGTAGCATTGAGGTGGGTGGGCCGGATTCCTTGGGCACAGCTGCTAGTACTTTCATGAATTCATTTCATAAATAATGGGTACCTGCTACCTGCGAGGTGGAGCATAGGAAGTCTGCAGGCTAGTGGGGTGGGGGTGGGGGTGCATCCATAAAATAACAGCCAAGGCATAATCACCAAGGTGAAACTGGAGAAGAGAGCAAGGACCAGAGGGTGGTGCTGCGACCACAGGCTCACACCTTCACGGCACCCCCCAGGCCTCACACCGGGTCTGAGGGTGTGATTGTCACAGCAGCCCATGGAGTCAGGAGTGCTAGTGGCACCCCCGCTGACAGATGAGAAAACAAGGAGGGTGAGCAGATGGGTTTAAATGGGGGGTGGGGGGGCAGTGGAAGCAGAGGATTGAAGAAGTTGATGCAGTAATCCCACGAGGGGGGTGATGGCAGGGGTGGAGGGGATAGGACATGGTCAGGTGCTGGATACATTTTCTAAAGAGAGCCACTCAGGTTTGCTGATGGTTTGGAGTGGAAGGTTAGGGAAAGGAAAGATTCAGGGGTGACGCCTGAGTTTCTGGCTTGGACATCCAGGTGGTTGGCGTCCCTTTCATGGAGCTGGTGGGAGGCCAGCCAGTGCCTGCCTGGTGGCATGGGGACCTGCCATTTCCCCAAGAAAACCAATTTCCTTGGGGTAGAGCACAGTTCCACAGCAAGGCTGTGGGGAGAAGCTCAACTTTAAGTGCCGGGAGCTGGTGACTCAATAGAGGGGGGGAAAAAAGACAGGGTCTCACCTCTCATGGAGCTTCTAGTACTGAGCACTTGTTGGGAAAGGGTCCCCCCAAGTGCCCCACGCTCATGGTTGGTATTTTTCAGGTTGGTATTGTGTATTTTTCAGGTTGGTAATATGTGTATTTTTCAGGTTGGTAATATAGTTTCCACCAAAAAAAAAAAAAAAAAAAGGTTTTACAGTCAGGTCAGTTGGGGGAACCATGGTCGAGAAGCTGGTAAATGGGGCTCTCAGCTCCGAGCTCTCAGGACCCCTCGTGTGGAGTCTTCTTTCCTTCCCTTTGTTTTGGTGGGACACCAGGGTGAGCTGTTCAAGTCACTGGCATCCTGCTCTGAGTGAATGTTTCAGTTCTAAAAGGACCTCCAGCAAGCATTTTGTTTGGAGCCTCAAATCAAATGCCTGTAGAGCCCAGACAGAAACAGCAACAGGTGAAACAGGCAGGGTCAGGAGCCGGTGGAGAGCTTGGACCACTTGAGGGGCTTTGGGTCCTCAGGGGTGAGTGACAACTCATCCAAGCGACTGTGTGGCTCACGGGGTCAGGACTTCCACGTGGTTTTTTAAGAGGTGCTGGAAATCAGCACTGGCGTGCAAAATCTCCTGCTTTTTAACCATTGTTACTTACTTTGAAAACGTATACACTCTGCAATCCCAGGGCTGGTCCATGCCCTTCTGTTATGCGATGGGGAGGAGGAAACAGAGGTGCAGAGTGGGAGGAGCTGGCCTTGTAGCCTCATCCCCAGATTCGCCTGCGCTTAGGGGCACGGGTGTCCCCTGAGTCTTGACTGAGTATCTGCTGGGGTATGTGTATGCGATGGGGTGGGGTGGGGGGAATGGAGGTGAGGAGAAGGTGGTCCCCACCCTGGAAGAACCAACCTGCCGGCACCATGGCTGCTCCAGCTCCCAGTCGTAGAATGGGCGGCGGTTCCTGTTGGCTGGCCAGCAGGTAAGGGGACGAGAGGCAGCCACTGGAGCCAGGCAGGTAGTGGTGGGTGACTGTGGCCAAGTCACTTCTGTGCCTGAGCCTCAGCTTCCTCAACTGCAAAATGGGGTGGATGGTAAGTGTATCTGCCCCATAGGGTTATTGGGATGACTGCTGAGCTAGCGTGTGGGAAGTGGATGACACGAGGCTTGACATATCGTAAGGTGCTGTGGGCGCTAAGCGCGCCTTAGAGAGGACGTGAAACAGTGGGAGTGCCCCTGCTCCCGAGCAGCCCTGAGCTAGGATCCTCTTTCTCTGGTCTCTGGAACTCTGCGTATCTGCTGGTGGCCCTGAACCGGCCCCCCACCCAAGGGGCACACCTCTTCTCCTCTGCAGGCCGCGTTTCCCCATCCTCAGAACGGCCAGAACAACCCTGTATTTTGTGGCTTTAAATGAAGGGAAAGCCCCTGCGGCCCCTCCGGGAGGCCGGGAGCCAGCTCTGCTCCCCCTCTGGGCCAGCGGCCTTTCTGGTCCCTGGCGCGGGGAGGTCCGGACGCTCTCAGTGGTCTGCACATCCAGGCAGCCTGGGCCTCTGCAGAGGGACCTGGGTCCCAGGGGAGCCTGAATAGGGTGAGAAGGGTGAGCTGGGACCCCAGGCCACCCCCTTTCTCCTCAGCCAGAGAACATCCTGTGCGTCAACACCACGGGCCACCTGGTGAAGATCATCGACTTCGGCCTGGCACGGAGGTACCACCTGGGGAGGGGACGGGGGGAGGCCCTGGGGAGGCCCGGGAGCTACACTCTGAACTCTCGGCCTTACCCCCAGGTATAACCCCAATGAGAAGCTGAAGGTGAATTTTGGGACCCCAGAGTTCCTGTCCCCTGAGGTGGTGAATTACGACCAAATCTCCGATAAGACAGACATGTGGAGCATGGGGGTCATCACCTACATGCTGTGAGCCCCGCGGGCGGGTGGCGCTTATGGGGAGGGGCACAGGGGTGGGCAGCCATGGCCAAGATCGGCCTTGGGTCCTGGCGAGTTGGTCCCACCTCCCTGCTCCCTCAGTCAGGGGTGTGCTGGGGTGGGTGGGGTGGGGTGGGGTTGGGGGTCCTAGGGAGAGCCGGAGAAGGGGACCTTCATACCTTTTTATAGATGGAAAAACCAAGGCCCCCAAATGCATGTATTTCAAGGGCATAAATGTCCTCGCTCTGAGCTCTGGACACAGATCTCTGATGACCCCAGGTGGGGGCATCAGGGAAGTGGACATTTTTTTTGGTGCACTTGCCGTGTGCCTTGCACTTATCATTCCTCATCTTCACCGTAACCTTGGGAAGCTGGGATGGTTATGCCCATTTTACAGATGAGAAGAATGAGTCTCAGAGAGGGGAAATGACTTGCCCAAGGTCACCCAGCCAGATTCAAACCCAGGTCTGTCCCACTTGAGATGCTGGGGGTCTTTGCAGCATATGGTGTTACTTCCTCGGTTTGGTTGCCATCTCCTGACCCCTGAAGGGACTCAACATCTGCAGTCTCACCTCCCTGCCCTCTGCCCACCTCCCTTCCAGGCTAAGCGGACTCTCCCCCTTCCTGGGAGATGATGACACAGAGACGCTAAACAATGTTCTATCTTCCAACTGGTACTTTGATGAGGAGACCTTTGAGGCCGTGTCTGATGAGGCCAAAGACTTTGTCTCCAACCTCATCGTCAAGGACCAGAGGTAAGGCTGACCGCGTGACACAAGCCCTGTGCGTGTCCCCTGGGCAGGAGCAGGTCTGGGAGGCCTGCCTCCTTGGTGCACGCCCCATTGCATGCTGCTCCCCTTCGCATAGGGCCCGGATGAGCGCTGCCCAGTGCCTTGCCCACCCCTGGCTCAACAACCTGGCAGAGAAAGCAAAGCGCTGTAACCGACGCCTCAAGTCCCAGATCTTGCTTAAGAAATACCTCATGAAGAGGCGCTGGAAGGTACCAGCGGGCCAGGGGTGGGAAGGGGTCCTGCCGCCAGAGCCGGGGCCCCACCCTGCCGTCCAGGCCTGGACTGATCTGGGAAAATGGCAGGTTGGCTTTTCTCTCACTGCCGTGGGCTGGTCCTCTCTGGAACAGTGTCTTCCACCCAGCCCCTCCACTGGGCCCCTCCACTGGGCCAGGAACCCCTGGGGCTGGAGCATCTGGGGCTCAGGCTGAGGAAAAGACCTTTGCCCCCATCACAGGCTTCCTTCCTTCATTTTGCAAATATTTATTAAACACTTTTAGGCACTGGGGATACAGTGGTGAACAAAAGAGACAAGGATCCCAGTCCGTGGACTTACTTTTGGTGGAGATGGGAAGGAATTATTATGAAGGGTTACAGTTTCCAGGGGACAAAAAAAAAAAAAAGGTGGTCAAGAGTGCCTGGGGAGAGATTGCACTTTTAAACAGGGTGGTGGGGTAGGGGTCCCTGAGAAGCGGCACGTGCACGAAGACTTGAGGGAAGTGAGGGAGTGAGCTGTGCCAGTCTGGGGGTGGGGGGTGGGGGGGTTGGAGAGTGTTCCAGGCAGAGGGAACAGCCAATGCAGAGACCCTGAGGCAGAGCATGGCTGGTGACTTGAGGAACAGATAGGAAGTGGGGCAGCTGGAGTGAGTGAGCGAGGGGGTAGGGAGGGTGAGGTTGGAGGGGAGCAGGGGCCAGGGCTGGAGGGACTTGCAGGACACGAGGAGGGGTGAAACTCGGGGAGTTTTGAGCAGAGTGACTCCCAGGTCCAGCCTGGCTTACAGAGGTGTTGAATGAATGAAGGACTCCTGGATGAGGCAGTGTCATGGTGCCTCCTGTGGCCGTTTTGGACATGACCCTGTTCCTGGTCCTCTTGCAATGAAGGACCTTGAGAAAACACTAAGCTCCCCCCATCGCTTCTCCCCTGCTCTGGCGCTGACTCGGATCCCCTCTTTCATCCCCCAGAAAAACTTCATCGCTGTCAGTGCCGCCAACCGCTTCAAGAAGATCAGCAGCTCAGGGGCGCTGATGGCTCTGGGGGTCTGAGCCCCAGGAGCGCCCCAGGCCTGGACGCAGCCGCACTGTGGTCAGGGCTGAGACCACCACGGTTCGGAAGGCCAGAGCAGACAGCCAGACCCCCGGGGCTGGCCGGGACAAGGCTGCACCAGGCTGGGAGGCTCGGGGCTCCCACGCCCCCTGCGCAGTGACCGCTTGCCTGACGTGAGCCGCCTCGGAGTGTGGCCTGGATTCGTCCTGCTGGTGCCTCCCCAGATGGGGCTCCGGCCCTCCGGCCCCAGCCCGGGCTCCACAGGCCACGGAGTCCCTGTGAGGCTGCTCCCGGTTTCCCCCCAAGTCCCCCTCTGTGAACTGCTGCCCTGGTGACCCCTGCTTTGCCCCATCTAGGGCCATCCTGGCCTGGGCTTGCTCCTAGCTGCAGCGGGATAGGTGGGGGTCCTGGAGTGTGGGGCTTCTGCAGTTGTGGACGGGAAGTTCCGAAGGGGGCAGGAAGGCAGCCACGCTGATTCCTAAGGCCCAGCTGCCAGGGGAGACAGAGCAGCCTTTGTGAGAGAGGCCCTCCGTGCCCCCGCCCGCCTCCCCACTCCCCACAGATAAGGCCTAACACACACCATCTGGCCTGGGCCTGGCCCCCGCCCACCTTCCTTGCGACCACCAACACACAGGAACTCTGTGTGAGAGACGGCACCCAGCCCAGGCCTGGGGGTGGGGGCGAGGCCTGGGGGACACAGGAGGCTGCCCCGAGCTTGCCTGAGGGCCAAGCCAGGCCTGGTCCAGCCACCCCAGGCCCCTCAAGGAATCACCCACCACAGAGGAAGGGCCCTCGGATGATGGGTCAGTAGGCTCAGGAGGAATGGGGAGCCGTCAGGCAGCCCCCAACCTGCTCACAGCTTGTGCCTTGTAAATAAATGTACAGGTCAGATGCGGCCTCCTCCCCTCTGTGAGCGTGTGCACAGACTCGTGTGAAGTTACAAATGACCACTGTTTACCGAGCGCCTACTGTATACCTGGCACTTGAGCCAGCTTAGGAGCCAGATGCCTAGTGCCCGACCTTGGACAAGTGGCTTCCCCACTCTGTGCCTCAGTTTCCTCATCTATGGGAAGGAGGTCATAACTGCCAATATTTATTGGGTGATTATGGTGTGCCAGGATTTATTTACACACTTTTACCTATATTACCTCATTTAATCCTTGCAACAATATTATGGGGTAGATACTGTTATTATTCATGTTTGCCAGGGGGAGACTGAGCAGTGATGGGCCCTTCCTGCAGGATCGGGTGGTGGTTGCACAAGTCAGTGCAGGTAAAGCGCTCAGGGCTGTGCTCAGCCCGGGGAACACAGGAACACCAGCTGTGAGGGAGCTGTCTTATCCTTATTCGACAGATGAGGAAACTGAGGCACAGAGAGGGGAAGGGACTTGAAGCCTGAGGCTTCAGGGCTGAGGCTCAGAATGGACACTTCTGTCTCCCAGGGCTAGACTCTGCCTGTGACCCCACCTGCTTCTCATAGAATGAGGTGGAAGCTGAAAGCAGGGGCTCTAGGTGAGGCCAGAAGGACAGGCAGGCCTGTGATGGCTTTGTGGGGTCTGCAGTGACGGGGTCTCCCAGGAGGTCCTGAGGGAGAGCACTGTTCCCTGCCCTTTTCTGGTCCCCAGCCGGCCTCACCCCAGGCCTGCAAGGCAGCGGGGGCACTCCATCTGCTGGAGGGGTCATCCCAGGGGGCACCTTAGTAGGGCGCAGCCCTTGTGGTCATGAGGCCAACTGAGTCAGAAGTGGACCTGGTCCTGACGGAGCAGCTGATGAGTAAAGTGGCACTCAGGGTCCAGCAGGCACAGCGGCGACAGCAGTGAACATGCACCGAGCACTCTGCGATCCTGACCACACGGACGGCTATAGTGACTGCACGGTGGCGGTCGTGGGGTATCTTTTCTCAGGGAGGTGAAACCACGCGGTCAAGGTCACACAGCTAGTTGGTGGCAGAGCCAAGATTTTGGGCTCAGACCCTGCCTGCCTCCTCAGAGAGACCTTAGACTTGCCTATAGACTGAGATTTCCTCAGTTCATCCCCTCTTTCCTCTGCCTCCATGAACACTGGCCTGGAGGGTGAGGCTGGGATCCTTACCCTCTGCCTTGCCCTGTTCTACCAGGTGGGTGCAGAGTGCCACTGCAGCGCGTCGTTGCACCTGGTGCCATATGGGGTGGGATGGGGAGACTCCTGGGCCTACGTCTGACCTTTACATATGGGGTGGGATGCGGGGACCCCCGGGCCTGCGTCTGACCCTTACAGTTGGGGTGGAGTGCGGGGACCCCCGGGCCTGCGTCTGACCCTTACAGTTGGGGTTTGAGGGGCCTGGGAAGCCTGACTTGGGTTCTAGGTGGGAGGTGTGCTATGGGCAAAGTCCCCAGAGTCATGGACCCTGCCTGCCGGCCCACCCGCCTGCCACCTGCCAGCTGGGCCAGGCCTGTGGTTTCCCTGGAGTGGTTCTCTCGGCCTCGCTGGCCCCCACCCAGGCTGAGCCTCGGCCACACAGTGTGATGATGAGGGATGAGTCATTGCTATAGGGGGAGGGGAGAGAATGAGGTCCAGACAGTGCAGAGATCCAGGTTTGGGATCCAGAGGGGAAACCAAGGCCAAAATGGGGAAGGGCTCTGAGCAGAAACAGTAATGGTTCCAGTCCTAGTACTCCTGACTCCCAACCCAAGCCTCTATAACATGAGAGTGAAAGCCTCAGCTCTGCTCCCTTCAGCCCCTCCTGAGCCATCACGACATTCGGGAGATGGAGTAGCAGGGATCATTCACCACAATTTACACATGAGGGAACAGAGGCTCAGAGAGGGAAAGTGACTTGCCCAAGGTCACACAGCAAATTAACGTGTCCCGGGTAGGAAGCCCACCCAGAACCATGGACCAGGCTGACCACTACCTCAACTCCCATTCCCTCCCAGGAGCACATCTTAGGAAGCTCCTTTTGACTCATCAGATGCCTCCTCTGGGACTTCCTTGGCCCCTGGAGGCAGGAAATAGAGACTCAACAATATGGATGGAAAAACGGGGGTTCAGAGAGATTTTCTACCACCCGGGGCCACAGAGTACACCCCAGGCAAAGTTGGGGTGGCTCCCCACCCTGCGTAAAGCTTGGTCTTGGCCTGTCTGCAGGCCTGGGTCCCATGTCCATTGCTTTCACTTCAGCTCCCATCCCTTGGCTCCTGTGGGGAAAGAAAAAGATTTTTTACCGTAGGCACCACCGCGATGGAAGGAGTGAGTCACAGCCGGTTTGGGGTTGCTAAACCTGAGCTATACCTGAGTAAGGGCCAGGGCTCTGGGTCCAGAGTTGTGCAGACTCTCAGGGTGATTCTCAGGGTGCTGGGGGTGTCAGGGCACCCCAGGGCGCTGAGCTTGCTCTGCATTTGCATGTTCCCTCAGCGCATCCCTGCACCGGGGCAGCGGTCCCCTCTTGTGCCAGGCCCATCCCAGCGCCGATGCCGTCACCTCCCCCACAAGCTGCTCGGCGCCCACATGTTCTTCCCCTGCACTGGGCCTTTCTTGTAGACTAAGAAGGGTTAATACCCTTAATGGGACAATTCTTCTCTTCTCGCCTTGTCCCAGCCCAGAGACGTTTCCTCCAAGACCATTTCCTGCCTCTGGGTCTTGGCCAGGCCCACAGTGACCACCCCCATGGGCCTGGGAGCCACTGAGGCCACATCTGGTTTGGATTACACCAGGGCTGGTGACGCTGCCTCTTCCTGTCTGGGTCCAGTGGCCTTGAATTCCACTGGCCACCCTGGGCCCAACAGGGCAGTGGTGAGAAAAGATTCAGCCAGTGACAGGGCCCCCCCCAACCACCACCAAGGGGTGAAGCAGCCAGGGCTGTTCTGAGGGTTGTGCCCGCCCGGACAAGCTTCCCCCCAAAACAGCACCCACACACCTGTCCCTGCTCCCTTCCTTAGCTCTAGTAGGTAACACTTATTGAGCACTCACTATGTACCAGGCACGGCACCAAGTGCTTCCCAGGTATTGCCTCACTGCATCCCCTCCCTGTGAAGGAGTGTTCTCATTATCTGCATTCACAGATAAGGAAACTGAGGCACAGGGAGTTTATGGGGCAAGCCCATGGTTTTCCAGCCAGTAAATGGAGTTTTACAGCCAGCCATCTGACTTCCGGCACATCCAGTCATTCCCGAACATTGAGCCCCTGCCTGGCCTGAGCCCAAGTCAGAGCTGGAGATGAATTAGTCACGACCCATGCCCTCAAGAAACTCACAGCTTCTGGGACCCGGTGGGAAGGTGAGAATCAGGATGAAGGCCGGGGGAGGGGGGGCGGGGGCGCGGCGGGGTATCCAAGAAACCATGAGGACATGAAGGAGACACTAACCCCTATTGTCTTCCCTCCAGTGGGAGCAGCATCCAAGCTGGCACCAAATAAGGAGAAAGGTTTTCCAGATAAAGAGTGAGGAAGGTGTCCCAGGCAGAGGGGCCTGCATGCCTAAAGACTTGGAGCTAGGAACAAGTTTGTCTTGGAGTATTCCAGGAGGGCTTTTAGCAGGAAATAAATCTAGAGAATTTGGCAGGGGCCTTGAATGCCGGGTTGAATTGAGGTAATAGGGAGCCATAGAAGGGTTTTGAGCAAGAGAGGGAGATGTGCTTTAGAAGACTACCTGCAGCCAGGGAGGGCAGTGAGGAGGGAAAGGGAGAGTGGAGGCAGGGAGACCAGGGAGAGGTTGGGCCTTGTCTGCTGAGAGGCTGTGAGGGCTGCAGGGCTGGGAGGCAGGAGGCACAGATCTCAGATATCTCTTAGGAAAACAGGCAGATGATGGAGAGATTGGGTGCTACATCAGACAGAGTGGGGTTCAGATTTACATATTCACCCTCTCTGAGGCATAGTTTTCCTTCCTGTAAAATGGGGTAATAACAGTACCTGCTTCCCAAGGCCAACCCAAAATTTACCTGAAATAATGTAGCATATGCTGCTGAGGGTATGTTCGTTCCACAACTATTTCTTAAGCCCCTACTATGTCCCAGACACTGCTGTAGGTGCTGGGGACAAACAGAGAGTAGAACAAAAAGCCCTCCCGTTGTGGAGCTTCATTCAAGGGGGAGACAGGTATTGGCTGGCTGGCACTAATGAATTGAGAATGTGCCTAAATGCACACATTTAGGGCATGAGGGTGAGGTGGTGCCAGAGGGCTTCTCTGAGGACCTTTGAGCAGAGACTTAAGGGAGGGAGGCAGGGAGCCCTGTGGATATTAGCTGAAGACTGCTCAGGCCCACGTCCTGCTCCAGTGACATCGTAAGGGGGAGACGAAAAGAACTGTAATACCGACAAAGAAATGCATAATTGCATGTTACAACAGGTGCCGTGAGAAGGAAACAGGCTGCTGAGATGGGGCAGGGTATCGCTTAGGGGGCATCTAAGCAGATGAGGGGTGGGGGCGGTGCCGCTGCAGAGGTGACACTGAAGTTGGGGTCTGGATGTGGGGGGGGGGGAGGGGGAAAGCCAGCCAGCGGGGAGGGGGCATCCCCAGTGGGAGGGAGCGGCCAGCGCAAAGGCCTAGAGTGGGAAAAGAGACCGGTTGAGGGAATCAGCTGTCTTAAGAGAGCAGGAGGGTCAGCCTATTTCAACTGTGGCCGAGGGCGAGCCAGGCAGCCTGAGGAGGAGGCAGCCCTGGCTTCTGGGAGGGTATGGGATGGGGTTCCGGCTGACTGCATGACTAAAGGGACCCTGGGGCTGTTCTTAGCCATGGAACTGCTTTCTTCTGCCCCACCCGCTGCCTCCCTGAGTCCCTCTGGACCCGCGGGATGGAGGTTTTGCCGGGTGCAAAAGGAAGAGGCAGAGAGGTCCGGGCTGTGGGGACGAGGCCTTCCCGAGGGGCTATTTTCTATTCAAATTTCACGCCCGCTGACTGACTTGTACAGAGCCTGCAGGGTGAGGTTCCCCACACTCCAGCCCTGGGTGTTGGAATCATCACTCCTACTGGAAGGATGAGAAAACTGAGACTCAAGAGAGGTGAAGCCACTTGCTCCAGGTTACACAGCAAGAAAACACAGACGCCAGGAATTGAACCTAAGCCTCGTTCTCCCCTTCTGCCCCCACTTGCTCCCTTACGCCCTACAGCAGGACATCGCCTTGGAAGTATGTCAGGTTAAGGAGGGCGTGCTCAGGGGGCCAAACTATTTATTTAACAAACACACTCCCATCCCATGCGCCAGGGCCTGTAGTGAGCACTTTACAGGCGACCCTCCCAGCAACCCCTGGAGGTAGGTTAGGTACTGTCAGTGTACCTGTTTTACTGACAAGAGAAACACAGAGAGGCGAGTAACTTGGCTGAGGTCACACAGCTAGGAAGTGGCCGAGCTGGGATGTGGACACAGGCAGCCGGGCTCCCAGCAGCCGCACGGCCTGCCTCTGGCAGCCCTGCCTGCAGGCGCCAGGAGCCGGGGTGGAGAGGGGATGCTTTGGCGGCCACCTACAGTGCCATGCTCCCTACACCGACGTGCCAGGCTGGCGAACACTGCTGCCCCACTCCCTCCCTGGCAGCCTCGGAGCACACCCCCCCTTACTCCCCCCCACCCCCCCGCTGGTGAGGGTCTCCCCACCCCTGGCCTAGGCAGTGTCCGGGTGTGGGAAGGAGTGTCCAGCTACGGGCAGAGGAATGCCGTAACCCAGGGAAGGAAGTGGGTGGGCGGGGGGTGGGGGGGTGGAGATAAGCGGTGGGGGGTGGGGGAGTCAGGCAGAGGAAGGCCCAGCCCTGGGGTGGGGGTGGCCTCCTTGGGGTCAGTGGGTCATCTCCGTCCTTGGGAGAGCAAAATCAAAGGACCGGCGGGTGAAGAACTTCCTGACAGTCTTTCAGAGCTGCCAAACGGGGAAGGTTGGGGGTGGGGGTGGGGTCGCCTCTGAAGGTGGTGGGGTCCCCTTTCCTGGGGGGACTTGCTGTCCTAGCGGGGATTCAGAAATCTGGCCGGAGATGCCCTTTCCACTCTGACGTGCCAAGAATCTGAGCTGCTGTGAATAAAAAACCTGAGAATATTCTGGAATGCCCCCAATTCTACCATTTTAGGATTTGATTTAGCCTAACTCTGCAAGCCGACTCAGTGCCTTCGTGCTGCTCTAACCCGCTGAGAGGGAGGCCAAGGGCCTTCCAGACACGGCCAAGCCTCCAGCGAGGCCCGGCCAGATGCTTCGCCTGCCCCGCCTTGTCCCCGAGAGCAGCAGACAGTTAAGGCAGCAGTGGTGGGGTACGACGGAGGCTTGAGAAGACAGTTCTGCCTTGCTGTGTGATCTTGGGTATGTCATTTGCCTTCTCGGGCCTCAGTCTGTCCATTTGCGCCAAGGTGCTCTCTCCGGGTGGGCCCAGCTCAGGCAATCTGAATCTCCACCGAGCACCTGCCCCACCCCGCCCCAAGTGGGGGTGGCCAGGCGGGAGCCAGAGGGTGTCTGTTGGTCATGGAAAAAATGTGAGGGCAGGAGGCCCAGTGGGTGGGGTCCCGGGCTGGGCAATGAGCAGAGGGCAAGATGAGATCATGGCGTCTGGGCCTCCTAGTTCAACACCTCTGGGTCTGGGCCCTTCTCCAGGCTGTGCCCCCCCAACCCCCTCAGGCCACACCGCCCCTCTCCTCCAGGGACCCAGACCCAGAGGGTCCAGTTGCCCAGAGTCCCTCTCACTGGGCAAAGGGAGTGAATCCAAGGCCCAGAGAGGGTGGGCACTGGTCCAGGGTCACACAGCGAGTTTGAGGCAGATCTTAAGCCCAGGATTCCTGCTTGGGGATTGGGGGTGAAGGAACTTGTCTTCACTTCTTGCTTACATTGGGGGGGGGGGGCAGAAAGGAATGTGGAAAGGCGACTCATACCCAGAGCCAAGTCTGCCCCTGGGTTTGGTTGACCCTCTTGCATCTTCCCTCAGGGGGCAGGAGGGCAGGGCATTCAGCCTTCCTCTCCCCAAGGCCCCCACCCCATTTCAGATATTAAACCTCCTCAGGGCTGGGCTGGGCAGGATGTTGGGCACAGACCTGGGAGCCCAGCCGGGCCTGCCTCTCCATCCTCCCACTAGCCCAGGACATGGGCTGGGAAGGAGCCGGGGTCACAGGTCTCCACAAGAATGCGCCAGGGATCAGTGCCCAGCAGAAGCCTTACTCCCTGACCCAGCCAAGAAAGAGGTTTGTCTGTCCTTTTTAGCTGTCTATCTCTCTCCATCACTCACACACACACACACACACACACACACGCCCTGACTCACACTGACCCCCCCATCCAGGCACGCACCATGGTAAAAACTCACACATGGGCCCCCTACCTCCTGGTCAGCCACGCCCCTTACACACACAGGACATCCGCCTCGCAGCCCCCTGCCCCCCGCGGCTGCCCAGATGAGACAGGGCGGACCCGCACTCCTTCCCGCTGCTTGATGGGTTCAGGGCTGGGGTCAGGAGGCCCAGTGGGGAAGGGTCCCGCAGCTGGCCAGGCATTTCCCCACCCCTTCCGGCACAGTGAGCCCCCACCCTGCAGGTCCCCCACCACCACCACCCTGCTTTAGAGTCTGTGGGAACCAGACGGCCCGGGCTGTCCAGCCGGGCTCGCTTCCTCCCAGGCCCCAGGGGACCGGCCGGGGGAGGAAGGAGCAGCGGAGGCTGAAGTCAGTGTGGCCGCCTGCCCGAGGGAGGGCCTCTCGAGGGGACCAGGCTGCCTGCCCGGCGAAGGGGTCTCAACCCCGCCGGGTGTCCAGAGTCCTTTTCCCCTTGTGGGTCCTAAGACCCTCCAGGCCTCCAGATGCTGACACCAAGACCAAAACGGGGTTCCCTCAGCGGCACTGGGTCCTCTCTCTTCTCTCCTGACACCCATGATCCAGACGGGAAGACTGAGATTCGGGGGGAAAAAAAAACCATTTGCCTCGGCTCCCCCGGTCCTGGGATGTGTAGGGACAGTGAGGTGTCTGGTCTCCATGTCTGTTCCTCGGATGGGGGTCATGAAAAAGCCACCATTTCTTCTTCCACCCCAGGGGGCAGCTAGAGAAGGTCAAAGGTCAGGGCTGAGCCAGTTCTCCTCTGTACCCAGGACAGCTGCCTCGCCCCATGAGAGAAATGCTTTCTTAAGTCACCAGGGGAGGCCCTGCATACAGAGAATCCAGGGGAAGGAGAGAGGTACCTGCTTGTCTTTACAGCCTTCGGGGGCCCTGTCTCTGCAATGAGTAAGGAGTGTCGTCTTAGCTCTGGAATTTTAGGATTTCAAAGAAGCCCTCCATCCTCTGGGGTCGCAGCCAGCTCTGCGCCGGCTCCGTGTCCCACCCGCAGGCAGATCGGAGGCTGGAGAGTGAAGGCCGCCTGGCGCGGTGTGTAAGAGCACGCCTTCGGACTCACGCAGGCCCAGACTGAACTCCTCGCTGCCCCTCATTTGCCATCATGATCTGGAGCTCTGAGCCCTAAACTCCCTGAGCCTCAGTTTCCACCACTGTAAAATGGTTTTACATTCCACAACACACAGGATTCAGTGAGATAATATATGCGAGCCCGGGACTGAATAAATGACACCAGTGGTCATGGCTTCTATGAGTCACAGGGGTTGGAGTCGGAGAGTCAGCCCCCAGGCCACCCCAGCCTCACCCCTGCCTGGCCTCTCTTGGTTGCACCCCTTCTCTCCCTCCCCATTCTTGCTTCCCCTTCTTCTGTCTTTCTGGGAAACTCCCCGACAAAGTCCCTGGCAGGAGATGACCTCACAGGGGACATTTCAACCCAGGATCCCCCGCTCTTGCCACCCCACCCCACGACCACAGCCGCCCCACCCACAGCCAGGCATCCCGGGCCCCGGCCATGCAGTAAGCTAGCCTCATCATCACACTGCTTTATTGGCCCTGAGAGCCACAGAGTAAACCCCAAGGGCCCTGCTTCCCCTCACCCCCAAGTTTGTCCTGAAGCCCTGGGTGCCGGGCTGAGCACTCGCTGCTCCGATCCTGGCTTTCTGTCCCAGTTATCCTTGGTTTGCCAGGGCCAGGTCCTTCGAGGACTCTCCAAGTCCTAGAGCCAGCACAGTCTGGCGGGCAGTAGTTGGCAGGGGTCCCGCAGGGACTGCCTGAGGCCAGGCTGCCTTCACTCAAAGAAGAACATTCCTGGCGTCCGGTATAGGCAGGGGGTCAGCCCCAACGGGTAGCCAGGGCTTCCCTGGACAGGAAAACTGCCTGTAACCCAGGGTTCCTTGGAGTCAACTGGCAGGGGCAGTGGGGCCCGGAGTGAGGCTGGAGGGGTAGGTGGTGCAGGTGAGGGGGCTGCCGAGGCCAAGAGGTGCTCAAGGCCTGGGTCAGCCCCCATGCAGAAATTCAGTGCCTGCAGCCGGCACTGGTAGCTGTTCCCGAGGCCCGCCTCGGGGGTCAAAATGGGCGTAGGGGCCTTGCTGAAACCCTCAGCCTCAGCAAAGCCTGCGGGGAAGCCAAATGCTGGGCTCGGGGAGGGCGAGGCGGCCATGGGGAGCTCTCCTGGGCCTGCCTGCTTGGCTGTGGGCATCTCTTTGGACTCCGTGGGCGGCCGAGGCCTGGCATCGGTGGTTGCTGGGCACATGCTGGCTGGCAAAGCCCCCACCAGACCCTCGAAGCTCAGACCCTTGGGCTCTGGCAGCTCTGGTGGGAGTGGGCACTGCCTAGCAGCTGCAGTGCCAGGAACTCCTGGGTCCTGGCTGGTCACTCTGAGGGGTCCACGGTGAGCCTTGGCAGGGTGGGTCCTGGCAGGGCCCTTGAGACCCTCTGCAGCTGCCCGCCGGGTGAAGCGTCGGCGTCGGCGCAGGAAGCTGCCGTGCTCAAACATGTCGTGGCACTCGGGGTCCAGGGTCCAGTAGCTGCCCTTGCCTGGCTTGCGGTCATCACGGGGCACCTTGACAAAGCACTCGTTGAGCGACAGGTTGTGGCGGATGCTGTTCTGCCAGCCGGGCCGGTTGTGGCGGTAGAAGGCGAAGCGGCTCATGATGTAGCGGTAGATGCCGCTGAGCGTGGCCCGCTGGCCCGGGGAGCTCTGGATGGCCATGGCAATGAGCGCTATGTAGCTGTAGGGAGGCTTGGTCGACTCCGCCGCAGGGGCCAGGGGCCCGGCTGGGGGCTGCTGCTGCATGCTGTCGGGGCTGTCTGGGCTGGCGGCGGCCGGCCGGGACCACAGGGCCAGGCACCGTGTCCAGGGCGGGCATCCAGCACAGCCTGCCTGGGCTGGTTAAAAGGGCCCTTGGCCCGGCCTCCCCGCCTGGAAAGGCAAAAAGGGGTGGGCCCGCCAGGCTGCCCTCCCTTCCTCCCTGGCCCCCCTTCCCCAAAGCCCAAGAGGGGCGGGCAGGAGAGGCCGGGACTGGGAAGCTGTGAGCAGCTGCCAGGGGTGGGAGATGGGAGGGAAGGGGCTGAGACCCTCAGCCCACATGGGCTGGGTGATGGTGGCTGGGGAAGGCAGGCTGTGAAATTCAGAGACAGAAAACAAACAAAAAGAGGTAGAGGCAGAGACAGAGAACAAAAATAGATGCAGAGAAAAAAAAAACGGAGACAGAGAGAGAGACAGGAACACAGAGAGACAGGGAGAGGCAGAGACATAAAGAAAGAGAGGCAGAGACAAGATAAGAAAAAAGGGACAGTCAGAAAGAGCCACAAACAGACACAAGGTTTGCCGAAAAGTTAGAATCACAGCAAGAGACAGTAAAAATTAAAGCATTCTACCGAAGTGGGGTGGCAGGGGGAGGGGGAGAGAGAGGAGGAGGAGAAGGAGAAGGAAGAGAGAGAGAGGGAGAGAGAGAGAGGGAGAGAAGGGGAGAGAGGGGGAGAGAGAGAGAGAGGTGCGATGAGGTAGCCAAGGGACGGAGGGCCTAAGCTGGAGAACCACGAATGCAGGCAGAGAGAGAAGAGCCCAGGGACCTCTCTGGTCCCAACCCGCATCCCTTTCCTTCCTCTCCTCCTCCCACGCCTGTGGTCCAATTTCTCCTCCCTGCAGCTCAGAGCCCTCAGGGTCACACTATTCCCTGCCCTCCTAGGCCTGGCGTGCTCATGGGGAGGGGTGCCTAGGAAGGTGACAAAGACCCACGAAACCTGGTTCTGCTGTGCCCCTGGCGCCCTCTAGTGAGCGATGTGGGGAGGACAATCAGCGGGGCAGAGACCCCACCCCCCACCCCCACCCCACCTTGCCCAGAATCCAGCATCCTTGGGGGGCCAGGGTGGGGTGGTGCGCTACCGTGGTGTTTCAGGGTTTCAGGAATGGTTGTGGACTCTCTCTGGACTGAACTTTGCCCACCTCCAGCCTTGGGCTAGGGGTACAGTGAAGTCTAGGACAAACAGCCTTCCAGGAGATGGGGCAGCTTTCTCTGTATCTCCCACCCCCAAGTAACCAAGTCAGTGGGCAGCTATTGGGTGCCACTCCCTGTGCCAGGCCAGCTCCCCTCCCTTTACATTTACTCCTCTGACCAACCCTGCTCCAGGGGACTTTGTAGTTTCTTTTTGATTAGATGAAAAAAAAAAATCTAAGGATCAGAGAAGTTAAGTGACTTGCCTGAGGTCACACAGCTAGTGAATGACAGAGCTGGGATTTGATTCTGTGACTCCTTACTTTTATCCCTTCTGAGTGAGGGGCAAGAGGAGGGCACTGGAAAACAGGCCATGAGCTCCAGAAAAGTAGAGACCACGCTGTTTTATTCTATTCCCTGTGTCCGGCACTGGTCTGGCACTGAGTAGACGCTCAATAAACTGGGTAACTGGGTTGCTGAATTAAATTTAAAAGTTACCTGATTTACTTCTGTTGTTTGTTGAATTATGTCATTCCCCCTCTCCCAATAAAAGTGGATTGTTAATGTATCACTAAATGAGATTTATTATGATGGATGTGTAAGAGGATTCCTATAAACAAACTCATATATCTGAAAAGGAAAAAAAGTCTGCTCTTTGGGTGGATATGTGTTACTTTACCAACAAGGCAGGAGCAACTAAGATTTCAGGTGTCACCTCCCAAGTCTCAAGGATTCCCTACAATTCATAGTTTGCATAGATTAGTGGGACCTGCCGAGGGGGTGGACTGGTAGCTCCCATTTTGGCCTCTGCCTTAAGGCCGTGTCTGGGGGCCTGCCTCAGTTTCTCCAAAGACAGTGTCCTACTGGTGCTAGTAGGTCAGGAGTTAGAGCCCAAAGCTCAGGGTTCGGACCAGGTCCTCTGTTTTAGAGAGACCAGTGGTGGCAGCTGGGTGGAAGAATCTGGAAATTTAGAACCCCTCAGAGGGCAAGTAATTTTGTTATTGGTTGTCCCCACGCTAAAGCATCCTTGAGAATCTGCTTTAAGAAAACCTTATAACCAACTCAATGCAGGTCAAGCCGGCTCTAAGAACCACTGTGGGCATGGTGCGTCCGCCATCGGACGCCCCGGGCCCACAGCAGCCAGGCCGTCGCCCCCAAGTGGACTTCTGGGGCTCCTCACCGCGGCTGCGTGTGGCTCCCGCTGTCCCGCAGACGCCAGGGCCCCTGGCTCAGCGTGGGCAGCGCTGGACGGGGGTGGGGGGGGCAGGCGGGGGCTGGCTTTAGGGGACACAAGGGGGAGGAAGCAGGCTGCTCAGGGCTGACTCAGCTGCCTCAGCAGGTGGGAGACGCGGTCGGGGATGTGGAGCTGGGCACCCGCCAGGTCGGGGGCCAAGGCGCTTCGAATGCAGGAGGAGCTCGCGAGCGAACACCGGCTCCACCTGCAGGGGGCGGATGCGGTTGTCAACCCGCTGCACCCTTCCCGCCCCCCACCTTCCCGCTGGGCATTCACAGCCCGAGTGACAGCCACCTTCCCACACCCACAAGCGGGATGGAAGAAACTAGAGGGTCATTCAGCAGGTCGGGCGGATCCGGGACTGCAGGGAGTGGGTGAAGAGCCAAGAGGAGGCGGTGGCTCCCGCTGGAGCAGGAGTGACTCACGTGGGCCATGACAAGCCGCTCCTCGGGCTGGCCCGGGGGCCCCGGGTACTCCTCACCAAAGCACAGACGGATCTGGTACTCGGGCTCCGGGCTGCTGTCGCGCAGGTGGGCGCGCAGTTCTAAGGACACGGAGACTTAAGCGGTCTGGACCAAGGGTGGGCATGCCACTCGGTGCCCACCCTTGCGCTCATATCCCATGCCCACGTCCTGTAAGCCACATCTCCGTTGTGTGTCCGCGCTGTACGTCCACTTCCATGCCCCTATGCCTATCCCGCGTCCCACATCCGTGCCCACTTCCAGTGCTCACGCCCCTTGCTTGTGCCTTTCTGACCCACTCCATGTCTGTTGCCGCACCCCATGCCTCTCCCGTGCCCAACCTTCCTGACGCCCAGATTTGCGTCCACTCCCGGGGCTTCTGCGCCAAGCCCTTTGCTTCCACGTCCACCCCATGTTCCGCACCCTTAAGCCCCCCCTTGCCCAGGCCACACTGCCCCGCCCCGCCCGCGGCCCGGCTGCCGCGCTCTTACCCCCGAGGAAGCGGCGCGTGTCGAGGAGCTGGCAGGTGCGCTCGCGCTCCAGCTTGTTGGGCTGCGCGCGGTGCGGGGCGAGCGGGCCGCGCCAGTACACGCGGCCGGTGCATAGGCGCTTAGCGAAGACGCCCTCGGGCGCCACCCACAGCAGCACGCCGCGCTCCAGGTGCTGCAGCAGGTTCTGCAGCGCGCGGGCGCCCCGCGGCGGCTCCGGGAAGCGGACTTGCGCGACGCGCGGTGGCGACCCCAGCAGGCGCTCGGTGGCGGCCGTAGCCGCGAGGCGCGCACTCAGACGGCAGCCCTCGGCCGTGCGAGCCGTGGCCTCGTACACCAGCGCCGAGCCATAGAACACACGCACGTGCAGCCAGCAATCTGCCCCGGCGGGAGAGGAAGCACGCTGGCGGGACGTAGGGGGCGCGGCCCGCCCCTCTACCTCCACCCCCGCCCCCGCCCCCTCCCCCGTCTCCACCACGGGAAATTTTCGTGCCCTTTCCCAAATCAATGATGATAATAATTCGAGAAGTGATAGTAGCTACTACTATTACTACTAAGACTAAAGATAGCAGCGACCCAACTGAGAAACCAGCTGTAAAGTTCAATGGTTAAGGCTGCGGGATCTGCAGCCAGGGCCTTGGATGCTGATATTTCACTGCTACTTAGTAATACTATTTTCCCAGGGTTATTAGCTGTGTGACCTTGGACAAGATTCTTAACCTGTGTCCCCGATTGTGTGTCTGTAAAACGGTGGAGGCTAATGGCCGTGTCTTTCTCTCAGGGCTGTGGGGAGCGCTTAGAAGGATGCGTAGCATAAACTAACTTCGACAAATGTTAGCTGTTGTTGCCGTTGTCACTGGGGGTTTGGGCTGCGTGCTTTGGGTGACAGGGAGAGGCTCAGCCGGCCCCAGCCCTTGGCCCTCCCCGGTTCTGCACACTGGTCAGCAGGCAGGGCTTTAGGTTCCCTACCTGGATGGCCGAAACCCTCGGAGTGCGAGGGCCTCCAAGGGTGGGTGGGGTCCTGCGCCTGGTATCCTAGGGGAAGATGGGAAGCAATCAGGCATCACCTCACCCTGGACCCCTCGGTTGAGGTCCCTGAGGAGGCGGTGGAGAAGGGAGAGTGGGTGAGGAGATTCCATCCTTACTGTGGTCAGCCGAAGGGCCTAGGAGCAGAGCAGCTGGCGGGGAGGCCTGCTGGGCCAGCCTGGTGGTTGGCTCCTTGTTCCCATTCTCTGAGGCATCAGAGGCACCCTGAGCATTGGGAGAGAGGCCACGAGGGTGAGAGAGGAGACCTATGGGCCACAGAAGTTCTCAGGCTGTCCCCATGGGGGCAGAGAGAGAGGTCTGGGCAGACTGAACACCAACTGGGGCTGGATAGGATCTTCGAGGTTTCGGAATTCAACAACCTCCCCCCCCTCTCCCCACCGCCGATCACTAGAACAGAAGACAGAGTTGAAGGAGTTGGAGGTAATGGGTCAGAGATGGAGTGCACTGTGATAGGGAGAGAAATGCTGGTGGTGAATAAGGAGATGGGAAGAGAGGTGAAGGTGCTGGAGATAAGACAGATAGGGGGAAAGAGTGATGGACCTGATATTGATGCAGGCTCTAGGGACAGTGGAATGGAGCCAGGCTGATGGCAGTAGGGTGGGCTAAGAACAGAGCAATGAGCCACAAAGGATGGGGGAGAGGTGATTGGGATGGAGATAACAGAGTGATGGAGAAGGGGATGATAGGAACAGTGAGAGGGCTAGAGGTGATGAAGGTGAAGGGGATGAGGTGATGGAGCTAGAGCCATGGGGTGATGGTGGAGAGTCGATGAAGGTGGAGAAACCAGGGTTGATGCGGACAGAGTGATGGAACTGAAGACAATGGAGCTGATGGAAACAGGGAGGGAGCTAGAGCTGATGGAGGTGAAGGAAACAGAATGGTGGAGCCAGAAATGATGGAAGAGATGGAGTTGAGATAACAAGAGGTAGAGCTGATGGGACCCAGTGATGGAGCTGGAGGTGATGGAGGGGAAGAGATAAATGATAGTGCTGGAGATCATAGAGACAGAGAGGGAAGGGCTGATGGCTGTTTTGGGTGAGAGGTGACTGAGTGGAGTACTAGAAGGACACACTGACCTGGTCTGTCCTGCAGGTCAACTCTGCCACTCCCCCAGGGCATTCCTGCTGGCTTGGGGGACTGCCCTCTTCGGGGAGGGCACACGCCTTGGTCACTGCAAGGAAGGTGAGGCAGCCTGTTTTCCCCCAGGCCTTAAGAAGCACCCCTTCAACAGTGGTGACCCCAGACAATCACCTTAGCTCACCCCAGCTGCAAGGCCCACCTCTCTCTGAGCCTCAGTTTCCCTCCTGTCAAACAGAAGACAAACTGGGTGGTCTAAGGGTTCTTCTAAGTTCATCAACCCATGAGTTTAAACCTGACAAGTCCACCCTTTCCCATTTTACAGATGGGCAAAGTGAGACCCTTATTGACCAGAGAGCCACCCCGGGCCACTACCCCCGGGGTCAGGATGGTACCTGGGCCACGGGCATCCTCGGACACAATCCGGTAGACCTTGTAGGGATTGGAGATGTCCAGCTGGCTGCGCTCGTGCACCTCACAGAAGTCAGCACTCTTGTGGAGGGCACAGCGGAGCCGCGTCTTCCAGGTGGAGGGGTCCTCCTTGTCAGTGCCCTCCAGGTGCTTGCCCTTGTACACGGCCCAGGCCTGGGGGTGGGCAGGGGTACTTGAGGAGGAAGAGCCTGGGCTAGGGGGGGCTGATGCCAGGCAGAGGGATGAGGGACCGCCTTGCCCACCACCCATCCTCCCTCCTTCTCTCACAGTGTAACAGGAGGAGATGGCTGCAAAGAGGTAAACAGGAATGACTACATCCCCGGTTACAGATTGTGATATATGCTAGAAAAACATAATAATAAATCTGGCAATGGAATAGAAAATAATGGTAGTAATTTCCATTGTGGAGACCCATAAAATTAAATTCCTACGTATTGCCAAATACAAAATGGATTGCAGATGATTAAGAAAACAAATGTAAGACATAAAGTTATGAAAGTAATAGATGATAATGCAGAAGAATATATTCTAGGGGCAGAGAATGCTTCTTAAACAAAACTTCAAAGGTATGAAAATAGGATGAAAGCTTTACAATGTCTGAAATCAACAAGGGGCTAATACCTAGAACATAAAAGGAACTTCTGCAAAATCAACAAGTAGAGCATCCCCTAAAGAAAAAATTCTTGTCAAAGGACAGGAATTGGGGGTTTACAGAAGAGGAAACCAGAAGAGTTACTCAAACTCATTAGTAATCAGAGAATTGCAAATAAAAATATGAGATGTCACATATAAACTGACAACATTTAACAGCTGGGTAATGCCAGGAGTTGGCGGGGACGCGGACACTGCTGGTGGGAGTGTAACGGGGGCAGTGCCGCTGGATGGTGATGTAGCACACCTGTTCAGATAAGCCCAATCCCAGGAGCGTAGGCCCAAGGATTTCTCACAGAGGCTCAGAAGGGTACTGCGTAAGGAAATTCACTGCATTATTTTTGGTGGTGGGAGTTGGAAATAAATTTGTGTCAATCCCTGGGAAAGAGAATGCGTGTGTGTGTGTGTGTGTGTGTGTGTGTGTGTGTGTGTGTGTGTGTGTGTTATGGATGCCCGCTGTAGAGTCTATACAGCATCTAGAAACAACGGATTAGATTTACCAAGAATAGAACTCCAAAGCATGGACCTGGGTGAAAAAAAGAGTAAGACACAGAATGAGAGCTACAGCACAGTATCGTGCGTGTAAGGTAAGACTATGCACAAAACAGCAACTCCCACTTTTCAGGAACACACAAAAACCAAAAGATATGCCTTAAACATGTTAGAATGATTGTTCCCTGTGGTAGAGGTATTTATTCTAAATAAATAAGAGATGCCAGGGACCACCGTAGAGAGGGTGATCAGAGAAGGCCTCTTTGACAAGGTGAGCTGAAGCCCAAGTGAAAAGAAGAACCCAGTTTGGCAAAGAGCCGGGGGAAGATTGTGTTCTTGGTAGAAGGAACAGCAAGTGCAAAGGTCCTGAGGTAGGATGGAGGTTGATAAATTCAAGGAAGGCTGGTGTGGCTGGAGCAGAAGGTAAAAGGGGAGGGTGGTGAGAGATATGTTGCTTCCAGTTACCATATTCGGGGCAGAGGTGGATATAATTGACAGACGTCATTCATTCACAGCCCTCTGAGACCCCTGGCCTTGTAGGAAACACAGACACAGAAACAGAAGTGCCCCATTCCCATGCTGGTGTCACTTGCTAGCAGTGAGAACTCCGAAGCTTGATTTCTTTGTAAACTGCTGATAATACCTGACCTCATGGGGTTGGGGGGTGTCAGACCAACTAGCGTATGGAATGCCCAGCATAACATCTAGCGAACAATCAGCGCTGATGCATTGCAGCTTGTATTCACCGTGTTTAGGATACTCTTGAGGGGGATGTGGGCACAAGGCAGAGAGTGCTATTACTTCAGCCTGGGTGGCGATGAAGAAGGATTTCCAGAAGGGGAAGTGCAAGTATGAACTCCACAGTTGGAGGGCTGTGCCCTGAGCACCTAGAATGGTACAGGACATACTCAAGAAATATTGGTTGAATGAATTGTGTTGGGTCTTGAAAGATGAGAAGGAAGTTGCCCGGTGGAGTGACTTTCCTGGCAGCAGGGGCAGCTTGAGCAAAGGTCCTGAGGTGTGGGAAGACACGATGCATCCAGATATCAGCAAGCACCAGGTGCAGCTAGAGCTCGGAATGTGGGCCTGGGGGTTTGTGCATGTGGTCAGGGGGAGAGGCAGAGGAATTAAGGAGGAAGAAATAGGGTGGAGCTAGATCACGAATGTCCTTGGCAGCCCAGCTTCAGCCTCTGGGTTTAGGGGTGCCAGGAGGGTGTGTGTGACAATGGTGGGTTGAGGGCTGGGTCAGAGCAACCAGAACGTGGGGGAGGGCCAGCCCTCAGGAACCAGCCTCCTCTGAACAACAGCACTTAAACCTTAAGGGGCAGGCCATGTAACCACTTGTTCAACACTTATTGAGCACCTACTGTGTGCCAGGCACTGTTCTCAGTGTCACCACCCTCAAGCAGTCCTCAAACTAGGCACTTTTAATTTAGACGGAAAGGTATTCCAATGGGGGAAGCAGAGGGAGTCGGGGATGACCTGGGAGAAGACTAAATTGGAGCTTAGTAAGTGTGTGAAATACCTGAAGGCATCAGGAAAGGCTCTCCAGAAGAGGAGATGTTTAAGCTGAAGATCATGGGAGTTATCAGGCGAAGGTGAAGAGGAGTTGTTCCAGGCAGAGGGAACAGCATGTGCAAAGTTTCATGGCAAAAGGCACATGAAGCATTTAGAACTGAAAGAGCTGTCAGGCCAAATCTAAAGTTGAATGGAGAAAGGAAAAGAGCCAGGGAGAGGCAGATCACACAGGGCTTCAAGGTTTTATCACAATGGCAATGGGGAGCCATGAAAGGATTCTGAGAATGGGAGTGTCAAGACTAGGTTTGCATTTTAGAAATGCAAGAAGGAACACTGGGAAACTGAAGAGAGAATAGATTAGATGCTGGGGGACAAAGGGAAGCAGTGAGGTCATTGCAATTGTCCTGGTAGCTGATGGTGGAACTGGGGCCAAGTAGATGGACGGAAGAGAGGCTGTGGAGGAAGAGCCAGCCGGCTTGGTGATGGAGTGGATGTGCGGTCTGATAAGGGAGGAGCCCGCAGGAGACAGGTGGCTCTGAAGACTGGTAGGCAGTACCATCTTCGATGTGGGGAAGCATAAAAGCCTGTGGAGGTGAGCTGATGAGTGTGGTATGGGGATATGAGGGGTTTGAGGGGACTGCGGCCATCCAAGAGACAGTGTATCAGAGAGCCAGCCAGAGCAGCAGGTGGGGGGCTACGAGCTGCCTCTCCTTACCGAGGCCATGGCAGGGGGGAGAGGGGCTGAGGCCGGAGGAGGGCTGGAAACCCCAACTGAGGTCAGGGGGTGGAGAGGAGGCTGAGAAGGAGCAGCCAGGGAGGTAAAAGGAAAATGGGGGAAAGGGGTAAGCAAAGATTCCAGAAACCAGATGCAAACCAGCTGAGAGTATTTCACGGAGGGCTGGTCTGTCAGGCCCAGAGGCACCCAGAGGTCAAGGAAGACGACAATTTGACTTCTAGAGATGTTAGCAAGAGGGTAGGGAACTAGAGTCAGGTGGGAGCAGGGCTGACAGGAGAGGGGACCTGATGAGGAGACTTCCCAGGAGCCTCAGGCTGTGAGAGAAGGAGAACCCAGGCCAGCGGAGGGGGAGCTGGAGGCAGGCGCCCTGTTTAGGATGGCACTGGCCGCCCAGTGTGTGGTTGGGTGGTTTATTACTGATGAGAGATATTCCAGAGTATAAAGGCTGCTGGGAAGGAACCAGTTGGGAGGAAGTTAAGGCTGAAGGTAAAAAAAAAAAAGGGAGGGCAACAGGAGGAAGTTCCTGCTAGGGGCTGCTATAACAAGCTGCCGGGGTTGCGGTTTGGGGTGGGGGCGGGGAGTAGTGGGAATTCCCATGGGGTGGCTCTAACTTCGCCCGTGGAGAGGCCCCCTGGGAGGTGGGGTGGCGCAGGTGAGGGTGGCTCGTGGTGACTGTGTTCTAAGAGGGTGTCTGAGGTCTCGCACACCTGGAGAGAACGCCCCTCCACCTAGAGGCTACTGAGGCCCAGGGGCAGAGCAGGGGCGCGCGTGGGAGGGTCGGGTGGTCCCCGAGCCCCCGCCCCTTACCCTGAAGAGCGCGGCGTCCCGCGGCGCCCGGTAGTCGTGCTTGGCAGCGTGCTTCCAGGGGATGCGGAAGAGGGTCTTCCCCGCGTCCTCCCAGCGCAGCCCCGCGTAGCGCCCACTCTCGATCTGCGCCACCAGCCAGTCGCGGAGGCGCATGGGACCCTCAGCGCCCCCCATGCGACGCCCCCTTCGCTTCCTCCCTCCGCCGGGGGCCGTGTCCCCGGCGTGCGGCGGCGTTTGGATGCGAGCGCGTCTGGGGGGCTCGGGGCGACGTGCGCTGTGCCCCGAGGTGGCGAAAGCGAAAGTCTAGGCCAGCGGGTTTCGCTTTCCTTTTTTCCCCTCGCCTGGGAGGCCCTCTCCTTTCACCCCGTGGCAGCGTGGCCCGGAGGGCGTCAGGCCACGTGGGTGGGGGTGGGGGTGGTGGTGGGGAGGTGCCGGCGAGAGGTGCCCTGAGACACTGAGGCCAGCCAGGAGAGTATCAGGTGGGGTACCCTGGGCGCTGCCTGTCCCCAGGGGGGCCCGCGACGGGCGCCCCCAGAAGCCCCTGCCCCATCCCTGCGCCTTTTCTCTGCTCTTTGCTTCCTACCAGGAAACTTGTCAGGACCCATTCTGTCCAGGTTGGGAGGACAAAGGGCTTGTCAACCTTGAACTCCCATCCGAATGGGGGAAATAGTGAATGGTTTAAAATACACACTTCTACCCATCATCCCAGACTTGCAGAATCAGACTCTGGGCAGGAAGCCCAGGAACCAGCATTTTAAAACGAGTTCCCCCTCGGGTTTTTGTGCAGGTTATCCGTGGACCACATATGGAAAAATCGTTCCCGAAATCTTGGGTGTCCCCGTTTACTGTCAGTTTACCACTGCTGGGCCTGGCTAAGCCCTCTCCTGCAGCTCTCAGTTGGTTCCCACAACAGTATATGAAGTGAGTATAATTAGTAATTTCACTAAGGAAATTGAGGTTCAGAGAGGTTAAGGTCTTACATCAAGGTCACACAGCACGTGGGAAGGGGAGCCAGGATTAGAACCTGGGTCTCTCTGTCCCCAGAGCCCACAGTCTAAAGAGTGCCTCACACTGCCTCCCAACAGCTATGCCTCAAGTTTTTGGACTCTAGAGAGCTCTGTGACCCTCCTGAAAATAAATGTAAATGTTTTCATGCCTGTGCATTTTTTGGGGGGAGTGTATCAAAGGGGGTTTGTGATATGAATAAGGTGATATGAATGCGTCCCACAACAGGGGACACAGAGCTGAGTGACTATTCTGTTTGACCAGAGGCTGGCAGCACCATCCCTCATCTGCATTCCCCCACCCTCTGCTCCTACATCCCAACAATCACCTGGTTCTGATACTTCTACAGTTATAGTCAGGATCCGAACTCAGGCCCAACGTGCTCCAGTGGTGCACAAAGCATTTCATATGATCAAGTAAAAGAGTAATAATTACATCCAAGCAGAGGTCTTGAGTGTGTCAGAAGATCTCTTCATTTTCCTAGGTGGCAGTGGGCAGTAATTAAGAGGGCAGGTTTCTGCAGCCAGACTACGTGAGTTTAGATCCTGGCCTCACAGTTTGCTAGCCATGCACCAGCCTCAGTTTCCCCATCTGTTAAATAACAGCCCTTACTTTTTAGGGTTGCTTGAGGATTAAATAAGATGCAAGTCAAGTGCTTAGTGCAGTGCCTGAGACATAGTAAGTGCACAATAAATGGATGGTATTGTTGTTGAATTAGAGTCTGATGAAAGTAATGCTGGAGGGGAGGGGGTACTGGGAAGGACCTACCCAAGGTGCTTTGTCTTGCCCCATGGATGATGGAGAAGATGCCATCAGAAATAGAATTGTTTTAAACCAGGTGGTGATGGTGCCCCAATCAGCCAGGGGGAGCACCATGCTCCAATGAGTCTGGCTGCCTTGCTTTTTGCACACGATCCCACCTCGGGATATTGGGGATGGAATTACATCCCCCTCAAAAGGCATGTCCAGGTCCTCACCCCTAATCCTGTCACGATGTTATTAGGTAAGGTGTGCCTAAACTAAATGAGGGTGGCCTTAATCCAATATGGCTGAAGTCCATATAAACAAAGGACACTGGGCACAGGAGCATGGGGAGCAGCCAGAAGCTGAAAATCAACAGAACCTGGAAGAGAAAGGAGAAGACGCTGCCATGTGCATTGCCATGTGACAGAAAAGCCAAGGAACCCCAAAGATTGCCGGCCAGCCAGAGTCACCAAACTCAGTAGGACGCAGCCCCTCTGGCCTTTGAAATCGTGACCCAAGAAATTCCTGTCCTTAAGCCAGCCCATCATACAGTATTTATTTTAGCAGCCAGGAAACTAAAACAGGGCCTTTTCACTTACTACTTCCTCTGCCTGCTTCCCTGCAGATATCAAAATGGTTCACCCCCTCACCACTTGACCTATTTTTCTTTTATGTTTATTGACTCTCTCCCTGCCAAAGAATGTCAGTGACATGAGCACAGAGGTTTGTCTGTTTTATTCACTGCTGTGTCCCCAGCACAATGCCTGGCACACAGCAGGCGCTCAGTGATTGTTGAAGGAATGAGGAGTGAAAGGGCAGCAGGAGACGTTTATTTCATATAACCTACCTCTACCCCCACCCCTATCCAATGCTGGAGGCTATGGCTCTCTGTGCTGGTGTGAAGCACAGAACGAAAAGGCCATGTTCTTTTAATCCATCCTGTGGGGTCAGACCTATTGCTGGGTGGAATCTTTTGATTCAATTGAGATGTGACCTAGTCCATTCAAAGTAGGTCTTAATCCCTTTACTGGGGTCCTTTATGAGGATAAGAGAGAAACACCCAGGGACATTTGGAGAGAGCTTAGAGAGAGAGAAATGCCCCAGAGATGCAAAGAGAAGACCTACAGATGCTCAGCGAGAAAGCCACTGCAATCAGAAGCTGAAAGCAAGGGAGCAAAGGACCAGCCGATGCTGGCCATGTGCCTTCTCATGTGAAGAGGAACCCCGGATGCCAACAGCCTGTTTTCAGAGAAAGTGTCTTCCTCTTGATGCCTTAATTTGGACATTTTTATGGCCTTGGAACTGTAAATTTGTAAGCTAATAAATCTCCATTGTAAAAGCCAATCCATTTCTGGTATAATGCATTTTGGCAGCTTTAGCGAACTGAAACACCCCCCCACATCCCTGAGCACTGTGCTTAAGAAGCTTATACGATAATAGGATATAGCTATTTCAGCCCCTCTCAGCTTCAGGCTCATTTTAGTTTAGAAATTGGCTCTGATGACCTCTCTGTTCATTCTTGGAGTTCGTAGCTGCTTTATTGAGCTGATTTGGGGTCCTCCTGTGTCAGAGGCTTTTCTGGCCTTTAAACTCTCGGTGGGAAGGGTCATATCCCTGGCTGGGGCTGGATCCTCCTCGCCAGCACCAGAAGGAGCTGCTTCCTAACAAGCTGTCTGGAACTCTATCATGGGACTCAGACTGCTTAGGTTCAAATGCAGCCTCCCCTACTCCAGCTGTGTGTCTTCAGGCAATCTGCCTGACCTCTCTGAGCTTGTTTTCCTCTTGATGATTAAGTGAACTCATGCATGTAAAAGGTCAGTTGTGGGTACCTTTTTGGTTCTCACTACCTTACTTACCTTATTAGTTAGTATCTGTGAATAGGGAAGAGGAGGGAGCCCGGGAGAAGGAAGGGGGCTCAAGGAGGGGAGGGTGTCTCAGGAAGGAGGAGAATCGGGGAGTAGGAGGGCCTTTAGAGAGAATGTGGAACTCAGGAGCCTTCTCATGAGAGCAGGGCTCCAGGAAGGGATGGGGTAGGGGAGGGGTGGGGAAGGGGTAGGGTGGTCAGCGAAGGGCTAGAGTTTCAGAATTTAGCCCTGCAGACTACAGTCTGAGGTGGGTTGGGACAGACTCCGGGAGCCCCTAGGTATGCACACAACCTCCCAACCCATTCCTGCACCCCCCTGGCCCCTGTTCCCTGGCTGAGCCTGGCTTCCCTGCCTTTGCTGAATGACTTGGAGGCACTCAGACAAGCAGCTTCCGTGTCTCTTTAATATCCTCCAGGTCCAGCCAACCCCCACCCTCCTCCCCACCCTCCCACCCCACCTTTAGGAGTCGAGGCTTGGGCACCCCCTCCCCCAGCCCAAGGACTAAGGCACCAGGTGGTTGCAGTAGGCCGACACAGAGACGCACAGATGGAGGACACACTGACTGCAGACAAGCAAGGCAGGCATGGGGGGCAGGGACGGGGTGGGGTGGGGGGCAGGCCGTGGCGGGGTTCCCACGGGCTCTGGGTCCGTCCTTGAGGCCGTGGGAGGCTCAGTCTGGAAAGAGGTCCAGTCGGGAAGAAGAGAGGAGCCACGTCGGGATGGGATCCTCACTTGCCCCCTTTGCGGGACAGACACCGCGGGAGGCAAGAGAAAGTCTGCTTGACGCGCGCTAGCAGCGGCAGCGGCCGGTGAACCTCACGGGGCGTCCGTGGCATCAGGCGCTGCAGAGATCCCTCGGAGGCGCCCGGGGGCGGCGGGCCAGACGCGGCCGAGGTCGCAGAGCCCTGGCGGCAGCGTCTGCACAGCGGCAGCAGCGCGCGCAGCTCCTCCTCGTCTCGGAAAGGGCTCTCTCCGAAGCGCTCCTCCAGCTGCTGGCGGAGCTGCGGCGGGGGGTGAGGGTGGGTGGGCTGTGATTTGAGGCGGGGTCAATGCCCGGCCACGGGGAGGGTTAAGGCACCCAGCCCCCGCCGACCCAGCTCAGGTGGGCTAAGGAAATCTGGGCAAGCCGCGCTCCCCCCACCCCCACCCCCAATTTCTCCCAACCTCTGCCCTTCCCAAGAGCCTCCCTTGGCCTTGCCAAATCCCTCTCTTTCCTGAGCTCCCTCCCCATCTCAGTCCCGTTCCTCTCCCTGAATCATCACCACCCCCTTCTCTGAACCCCACTACTCCTTCTGAGACCCCTTCCAGACCTGCTAAAATGACCCCCACCTGCACAGTGAGGGCCACGTCTCACACCCACACACCCACACCCACCCACCCCCACACTCTCCCTGAATTTACATCCGTGGCCACAACTGTACCAGGAAAGGGCCTGTTCCTCAGCCCGCCTCTTTTCTAATGTAGACGCACAGATAAGCCTCTGGTACCAGTCTGCCATCTGCTAAGCGCCTTCCAGCCCTTGCCCTCAAGCTTTCTCTGTCTCTGTCTCTCTTTCCAGAGAGGCCTCGGTTCCTGATATCTCCATGTGCCATCTGCCCAGTGGGGATATGGCTGGCCAACAAAATACACCTGGGGGGCTGAATTAGCTCACGGACCACGAGCTTGAGACCCCAGCAAAATCTTCTGCCAGGTTTTGAGGCACAGACTAAATCCTGCCATTGGTGCTCAGCTCAAGCGGGAAGAGACTCCAGTGCCCGCCCCTGCCCTACCTTCCGGGAGCTGCCCCAGCCGAACTCCTCAAGCTGCTGCTTGAAGCCTGGGTTGGGGTTGGCGATGGGCCGGGTGGCCTTGATGGCATCAAGCACGTCGCGCCAGCCCAGCCCCGTCACAGTCATCACATACGCCGTCACGATGGTGGTACTGCGGGAGATGCCTGCAAAGCTGGGGCCACCCCTCAGGCTTCAGGTGAGCCACCAATCCCTCCTGTGCCTTCCCCCCCCCCCCCCGCCCCAGGCACCCTATCCCTACCTCAGCCCTCCCACCCTCACCTTCTGAGCTCCAACCATGAACCTGCCAGGATCTGTCTTCCCACCTCTAGGCTTTTGCCCAGGTGGTTCCCTTTGCCTGTAGTATCCCCCCCCACCCCCCCGATATTCCCCCACATCCAAGGTCTTCATTCACTCCATTCATTTATTCAACGAACATGTCTCCATTATCCATTATTTTTCAGGTTCTGGAGATACAGTGGGGAATAAAACAGATACAGTCTCTGCCCGTCTGGAGCTTGTGGTGTGGTGGAAGAGACAGGCAGTAAGCAGAGAAAGAATTCTAGGTGGTGGCGGTACGTGCTCTGAAGGAGGCTCCAGGGGGCTGGGAGATTATCAGAAGAGGTGTTAATCTAGGTGGGGTGGGCGGGGGTGGGGAGGATCAGGGACGGGTTTCCCAAGGAGGTGACTGTCAAGCTGAACATTGAAAATGAGTAAGGGTTACTCAAAAATGTCTGGGCACTGGGTGCAAAGACCCTGAGGTGGGGCCCTGGTGGGTCTGAACGTCAGGGAGGAGACCCACGTAGCTGGAGCAGGGGGAGGAGGAGGAGTGAGTAGGGGACAGGGCTGAGAGGTAGGGAGGGCCCAGACTTTGTGGGCTGCGGTGTGCGGTTTGGGTTTGACCCTGTGTGGGCCGGGGAGCCACAGGAGGGCTTTGAGGCAGAGGGCATCATGAGTTGCAGCCATGGAAGGCCCCATCCATCCCTTGAAGGCAGCACCTATCACCCAATATTTTAATTGCCCATCTCATTGGGGTACTCAGTGAGAAGTTATGGAATGAATGGCATTAATTGGATTAGAGGCACCTGGGAAAAACTCAGGAGTCCAGTCTCCTAGCCTGGAGGGGGGTGGGGAGCCAGAGCCAGGAAGAGGCTGGCCCATCCACATGACCTCAGCTACCCCTCCCAACAGCCCTGTGAGGCTGGCATTTTCTTCTGCAGTTCATGGATGAGGAAACTGAGGCACAGGGAGAGCCAGCTCCTTGGCTATGGCCATCCAGCTGGTAGGGAGCAGAGTTTGAATCTGAGACCCCGGTTGGCCTCTATCAAATGAATGGTGGACTGTCAGGCATGTGGCTGGCTGGACAGGTTCTCCCCTCCCCATAGGATTCGTGTGTATTTGGGTGGGAGGGCAGCTGCTGTCTCCCCAACTCTCCCAACTCCCCTCTTAACTCACCAGTGCACAAGGCAGTTCCCTCCATTGAGGCGGCAACAGTGGATGAAGTTAACACATTCTTTGAAATGCTTTTTGCTGGAAAAGAAAGCAATAAGGTAGGGAGTGTTAGGGGTGAGGGAGATCTCCTAGGAGTTGTCCCCTCCCCATTTATGGAATAACAAGTAAAAGGGAGCACAGGGGGACTCAGGCCAACTCGTATGTGCAGTGAATAGGGGTCAGAACTAAAGCACAAGGTGGGGGTACACGTATGGCAAGGGTGTCACTCAGCAGGGAGCAAGGTAAGTCGTGGCAAATCCCGCCAGATATTCAGGACCAGCTCTGAGCCTGAAGCCCCTTCCCAGTGGGTCCTGTAGATCCTACTTTCACAGATGGTTTGTCTCAGGTAGGAGACACAGGAGTCCCGCTCCTCTGGGGTCTGCGATCAGAGCACTTGGGAACACTGACGGTCAGCAATGGAGCTGGGGGCAAGATTCCCGAGGGGCTGGGATTTTCAGGGTGCTGTTAATAACAAAGATTCCTCTTCCTGAGCCCCCATAATGCACCAGGCCTGCCCTTGATCTTCAACCATGTCACCTGGTCTTTGAAAACCCCCTCTTGAAGTGGATCTCACTCCCATCTTACAGATGAGGCTCAGAGAGGGGAAATGGTTTGTTCAAGCACAGCAGATAAAAGGCAAAGCGTGGCCAGGACTCAGATGTCTTAACTCCAAGGCCAGGGACAGGCTGGATCTGGCCCTTTCAAATCTATTGGTGCATCTGATCCCGAGAGATGGGATACTTTCTCCATGTCAGAGTTGAGGAGAAGGAGACTCAGGGAGGTGAAGAGTCTTGGCCGGGCGCTCATTGCAAGGGCATGGCTGAGATGAAGTCAAACCTGGGTCTGGGTGACTGCCTGTGGCTGGGTCTCCAGGACAGCGCTATGGCTTGAGTCCTCTATGGCCTCCCTCAGACCATCTCATGGCACCCCCACCCCCACAGGGGGCAGCCGTCTGTCCATCTGTGTGTCCATCCAGGGCAACTTACATGGGTACCTCAGGGGTGTCAGCCACTGGGATGCGAAGGTAGGTTATGTCCTGCAAGTACAAAACATATGTGGGCCTTGGGGGCAGGGGGACCCCTGGTCCACCTAAGTGCCTTGTGGCCCCAGGTCAGTTCCCATGGCTCTCTGGACCTCTATTGTCCTTTTTGTTCAAAGACGGTAGATGCCATTTCTAAGGGCCACCCAGTCCTGGTTGTCTGCGATTCCAGAATTTTCTGAGCAGATGCCATGTATCCTAACTCCAGAGATGAGCTGGGCACGAGGACTTGACGAAAAAGGACCCAGGGCCCTTTTATCTACGAGCTGGTAAACGGCTACTTAAAGGGACTCCTCTCCAACTGGGGATCAAAATTTCATATTAAACAGGGCAAAACAGATTTATCTTGAAAAGAAACAAAAATGATAAAAATAAGCGTCTATTTCATGACTTGTGATTATAAAACTATGCACTAATTAGTGGAATAATCAAGGAATCAATTGTCAGTAATTTTCCAACAAAATTGCTACAACATCCACTGCTTCATGTTTAACCTTCATCCAAGACCTTAAGATCATTTTTCTCTCACGTTTTCCAAGCATCTCATTGCTTTTCTCCAGGGCCTCCCTTAATCCTTTGATATTCAAATGGACCTGTGCCGAGTCACCACTGGCCAGAGGCTAACACACCCCTGACGCTGGGTCCTCATTTGCCAATGGCTTTTTGTGAGATCCCATCTGGTTCTCCCTCCAAATTGCTTTCCCCAAGGACACACACACATCCTGCATCTTTTGCAAGGTTTGCAATTCCACATTGCAATGCATTTGGCCTTGAGTTTCGCAGAATTATCAAACACCTTACTGGTGAATTCACTGATGGATGGGGAGGGCGGGATGCTCGTGAGAAGAGGGCAGGGCTGTTGGAGCAGAGACTCATTTTGGAAGCAGTCATTTCATTAGCAAATATATTCATGATCTGACAACCTTCCTTTTGCAATCTAGTGACGGCACAATCCGAATACGCCAAACAGGGCTGCCCTTAAGGCAAAATCAAATTCCATTTGCTTCAAAATTTCTTCTTTGGATGAAACTGAGAACCCCAGATTGTTGGAGACTGCTCTTAAAAGAGATCATCAAATCTGACCCCCTCGTTGGATACATCAGGAAGCTGAGGCCTAGAGACCTGCCCCAGTCACTCAGTAAATCTGTGGCAGAGCCTGTTCCCTTAGTGAGCAGAGTGGATGACAGAGACTCTAACAGACCAGGAGGAGGGACCTCTGTGTATGGGATAAGAATATTATGAACCTAATTATAGCAGGTGTAATTTCTTGAGGACCCACTATCTGGCTGTCATTTCACAATTACTCTGTCAACAGCTAGTGAGATAGGTGCTATTGTAAATTCCCCCTTTTACAGCTCAGGTCATTGAGGCTCAGAGAGGTGACATCCTGTGCTCAGGGTCACAAGGGAGTAACAGTATGAACTCTGAACTCTAGCATACGTGGACTGGATTTCTACTTTCCTTCTCTGGGACATAATGCCCCTTTCCAAGACTCGAAAATACTGGCACCAACCCTTCCAGCATGGGCCGTGCTTTCCAAGGTGCACAGCATCATCACCATTCTCCAGGCCTTTTGGATCCTCAAAACAACCTCCCAGAAGCAGACAGGGCCAAGGGAGTAGAAACCTAGCGAGGTGAAGTTACAGCCCAGGGTCACATAGTGGCATCCTGAGCCCAGAATCATCCATTTGGAATCTTTCATCCAGTTGAGCAATGGAAAATTCACGGGGGGGCCTTTTCAAGGTTCAGGGTGAGGCCTCTGAGGCCAGATGGCCTGTGTTCAAATGCCAGCTCCTCCACCCACTGGCTGGTTGGCCTTAGGCAAGTTAATTTACCTCTCTGGGCCTCAGTTGCCTTCACGGAGGCCAGTGGGAAAGACCAAATGAGTTACTGTGGTCAAAAGGGCAGCACAGGGCCTGGCCCACAGTACTGTGGGGGTCTGCAGCACTCCCCCCTTCCCTGCCCATCTCCTATCTGCAGTTCTGGGGCTGGGGTAAGAAGTACCTGCAGGAGAGGCTGGGGTGACTCGTGGATGGAGATGATGTGTGTAATCTTATTCTGGCCCAACTGATCCGGGTCTTTGGCATCTGAAAGAAACAGGGTGCATGTGCCAATCTGGCAGGTGTGACTTATTTGTCACTGATGACCAAGAGAGTTGGACAGTGAGCTCCCTCCCTGCCCTCTGCCGGCTCCCTGCTCCTTCCCCACCTCCTGCTCCCAGGCCTTACAGGTCCCCCCCCCAGGGCTGTAGGCCTTTGTCTTGCTGGAGGGGCATCCACAAATCACAGCCCTGCTTCTCCCAAGCCTAACCCATGTTCCTTCCATCCCAAACACCCTTCCCTGGCGTACCCTTTGACCCAGCAATTCTACTTCCAGGCACCTCGTCCACAGAAGCAGCTGCTGTGTGTAAAGGATGGATGTTCTCTGCAGTACTGATTGTAACAGTAAGCACACCAGAATAGTTAAGAATAGAAACAACCCAAATGCCCATCAAAGAAGGGGCTGGATAAATAGTGATATATCCATACTTGGGAATACTGTATAGCTATTAAAGCAATCTCTATGTGCTGATGTGCAAGGCTGTCCAAAGCATATTATTAATTGGGAAATGCAGGCTACAGTATTCAGATGTTTCCTTTTTGTTTAATATGTTATCTCTATCTACAAAGAGATAGCCCAACCTGCTAACAGTAGCATCTGTTGGGGCTGCATTTCCTTTGATGACTTCTCTTAGAATAAAAAACCTGTATCCACCCTTATCTGCACATGTTCACATTCTCAAACAGCAAACATTTACTGAGTGCCTACTGCATACAGCCTTTTGCTGGGCACTGGGTATGGGGTCATCATCCTCGTGGCCCCTGTCCTCACGGAGCACGCACACTTGAGGAAGAGTCAGACTTCAGCCAGATGCGGAAATCAGTTGTGGCATGACCCACTGAGGTCACCTCCAGGAAGGAAGGGACCCGGGTTTAGGAGGTGGAGAAGCAGAGCCCAGTGTGGGAGGCGGTGCAAGGGGGAGGCTTCTCACCCTTCCACGCCCAGTTCAAACGCCCTTTCCTCTGACTTCCCAGATGCAAGTGTCTCTTCCCACCTTGGGTCCCTCAAGCCCCTGACCAGCCCGTCTCTTAGCATGTGTTCAGATCTGTGTCCCCACCATCAGACTCGAACCCCGAGGGCAGAGATGGAGTGTCTGTACATCTGTGTCCCTCTAACTGGAGCTTGTGGGAGGAATGGATGAGAGAAGGAATGAAAAAGCTTTGCGAGTGGGTCTGTAAGCTTGCCACCCCCTCTGGCACAAGGCTGCCCAGCTGCTCATCTCAGGGACTCTAGTGGGTGACAAGGTCCAAACCCAGTTCCCGAGACCCTTCTTCTAAAGAGGAGAAGGAGGGAGAAAGGGACCCCAGCTTCCCAGTTAGAAGCAGGCCCCCCAAACAGACCTCACCCCAGGCCCTCAGGGCTGGAAGAATCTGTAGAACCTGGGGGGCCTCGTGCTGAGGGGAGACTGACACCCAGGGTGGGGGCAGCCCGGCCCAGTGTCCACAGCCTTTGCTCTGTCCCTTTGACCTCTTGGTGGAACTTGATGGGGAGGTGAATGGGGAGAGCAGGGATGGGGGAGGGGGCCAGGCCCCTGATGCTCTCCACCTGCCCCTTCAGCCCTGGGGCGCACACCCTCCCCCCACCACACACCCCCTTGTCCTCCACCAGCCCTTCGCCCTCCCACCCCATTCCCGAGCCCGTCTAAGACGCGTGGGCCAGACCAGGAATGGTGGACACGAGCCTGGGACGGGCAGACTGCCACGGCCTTGGGACAGAGTGGGCAGTGCTCACCAATGAAGTTTCCGAGGTAGAGTCCAGGAAGTACCTACAGGAAGGACAGGCAGGGCGTCAGCAGGGCAGGGGCTGAACCCCTCCCCTCCCCCAGGAGATGGGGTGAGAACCCCTGTTCTCAGTCCCACGAAGGGTGTCCGGACCGCAGGACTTTAAGCAACCCCCTCCCTGTCAGGGGCTCTGGGACTTTGGGAGGACAGGAAGGGGACAAGCCAACCAGCAAGAGGGGCCAACTTAGGTAGGGGTGAGGAGGGAAGAGGAAGGAGGCCTGAGAGGACAGGAGAGAGACAGAAGGACGGAGGGGCAGAAAGACATAGGGGGCCAGGATAGAGGAGAAAAAGGGGGAGCAAGGACAGAGGCGAACTTAGGGAGGAGTGGGGAGATGTTGGGGGGCTGGGAGACGGAGGGGGGTGGGAAGGCAGGGGCAGAGGGACAGGAGACCTGACACGGGTGCAGAAACACGGCCAGAGACAGAGTTCACAGTGTCAAACAGAGTCAAAGAAGACAGTGACACGCACATTCCCACGGGGTGGGGGGAGGCGAGGAGTGACAGGGAGACACAGCAGGAGAGTCACAGGGCCGGCGAGGACAGAAGCAGAGGCAGGGACAGCACGGAGACAGACACAGAGATACAGAGTCCGAGAGAGGTAAAGACCCCGAGAGACACACCGCGAGATAGGAGAAGGTCAGAGCGCCGGACAGACCGAGAAAGAGCCGGCGGCGCGGCGCGCTGGGGACGGCCGGGTGCGGGCGGCGCGGTCCCCGCCTCCCCTACCTTGGTCATGCCATTCCCCATGATCCCGGCGACGGAGGTCCGGGCGCACCCCCTGCTCGCCGCCCGGAGAGCGCTCGGCTCACAGCTGCCCTGACGGCCCAGGCCCGGCGTCTGCAGCCGGGCGGGGAACGGGGGGCTCCGCGGCCGCGGCCCTGCCCAGCCCTGCCCAGCCGCCGCCGCCGCCGCCGCCGCCCGCCGACCCGGGGCCCGGGAGGGACTGAATGGTGGAACCGCCGCCGCCGCCGCCACCGCCGCCGCAGGCTCCTCCTACCCCCTCGGTCATGTGCGGGCCCGTGGGTCGCGGCGGGGGGCCGGACAAAGCCCCAGTGTGCCGGGCCCACGGCCCGCGGGACAACGGCAGCTTGTTGGGGCCGCGTGGGGCCGCCACCTCCGGGCGTGGGGGCGGGGCGGGGGCGGGGGGTCGGGGCGCACCTCCCCCCCTGGCACCGGCAGGCGCGGGCGAGGGGGCGGGGCGGTGGAGCAGAGAGGGCCCCGGGGCCAGGCACCCAGCTTCTTCAGTCTAGGGTTTTTAGCGGAAACGTAAGGTGCGCGGCTGGACCCTGATGGCCAAGGACGCTCTGCTCTTCAGGTTGTTTGCAGGGGACGAGAAGAGTGGTGAATTCCTCCCATCTGTTACATCTGCAACCCCTCCCTCCCCTCCCTCAACCCCCCTTCACTCCCCCCCAATATGCCCATCGTTCCAGGCACCCACCCTCCCATTCCCATCCTTTATTTCCATCCACTTCGGCACCTATAAGGATGTCGCCTTCAGGGTCAGCTCTGGACCAGGCATAAGTGGAGTTAGGAGTCCTAAGGAGTCAGGGAAAAATATGTGTGTGCACTGGGGAGGGGAAAGTGGTGGCCGGCTCTGGTCATAATCCCAGTTAGAGGCAGGATTCCTGGAAGAGGAGTCTGGAGACTAAGGTTCCAGGCCCTATCCTACCTCTGTGCTGCTGGGTAACTCTGCGCAAGTCCCCTTGGGACCCCAGCTACCGAGTCTTAGCCCTTTGTGGCTACTAGGACCAAAGCCAAAGAGCATAATTTAATTGGACCTAAACATCTTGCTATGTGTCTGGCACAGAAGCAGCTGGGCCAGCTTTGCTCCTCCAGCCCTGGCCCTCCACCCTCCATCTGTAGTGGAGGTGTTTGGGGGGTGGGAGAGGGGAATATCCTACGGAGCAGAACAGGGAGGGTTGACACAGCCTGTTGGAAATGCTTTGATCAGAGAAAAATAAAAGTGTTTCTTTCATGTTTCTTCCTTTCTCAAGTTCACAGTTATATGGGGCTTCCTGTCTCAGCTCTGTGCCTGGGGTTGTCATAAAAACCAAATTGTTCAACAAATACTTACTGAGCACCTATTGTATGCCTGCTGCTAAGGATATAGCAGTGGACAAGGCAGAAATAGTTTCTACTTTCAGTGGCTTACTGTCTACACCAGGACTGCTCAATAGAAATATAACATAATGCGAGATGCATTTGTAATTTAAAACTTTCTTGGAGCCACATTTAAAAAAGTAAAAAGAACTAGGTTAGTTGTCAATAATATTTTTGTTTAACTCAATATATCCTGAATATTATCATTTCAGCATGTAAACAAGATTTTTAAATTGTTAATGAGATATTTTACATTCTTTTTATTGTATTAAATCTTTGAAATCTGATGTCGGATTTTACGTTTTCAGCATGTTTCAGTTCAGACTAGCCACATTTTGAGTGCTTGATAACCAGATTGGACAACTTGGGTCTAGAAGGAGAGGCAGACCAAATAAGCAAATAGACAAATAAAGCATTTAAAAATGTTCAGTTTCCTGTTATTTTGATTTGTTAATACTGTTGGAATGCAACATACCAGAAGTGGGTTGGCTTTTATAAAAGAGATTAAGTTACAAGTTGACAGTTCTAAGTCCCTAAAAATGTCCAAACTAAGGCATCCAGAGAAATACAACTTGTCTCAAGAAAGGCCAGATTCTGTCACATGGGAAGGCATGTGGCTGGCATCTGCTGGTCCTTGTCCCTGGTTCCATTGCTTCCAGCTTCTGATGCCAGTTTTCTCTCTAAGCATCTATGGGCCTTCACCCCTCTGGGACACAACGTTGGGTTTTTACTTGCTTAGCATCTCATGGGAAATGCACATGGTGATGTCTGCTGGACTTTGCCTGTGCCTAGGCAGCTGCTCTTTCTGTCGGCACTCCAAACATCTCCAACTGTCCGGGTCTCTGTCAACTCTGGGCTCTCTCCAAAGTATTTCTCCCTTTAAAGGACTCCAGTAAGCTAATCAAGACCCACGTTGAGTGGGTGGAGTCACATCTCCAGCTAATCAAAAGGTCACACCCACAGTTGAGTGTGTCACATCTCCATGGAGACAATCGATAAAGTTTTCACCCTAAACAATAAGTCTGTCCCCACAAGATTAGATTAGAAAAGAAACCATGGCTTTTCTGGGGTACATCACAATTTCAAACCAGCACACTTGTGAAGGAAAAAAAAAAAGGGGTCTTGGGAGGGTGCAAGGAAAATCTCTCTGAATAGGTGACATTTGAGCTGAAACCTGACATGTACGAACAGGGCAGCTGGGTAGATTGAATTATGCAACCCAGAAAAACATGATTTTACTCTTAATCCCATTCCTGTGGGTGTGAACCCATTGTAAATAGGACTTTTTAAAGATGTTGCTTTCAGTTAAGGTACGGCTGTCCAACCAGGAGGGGCCCTTAATCCTATTGCTGGAGGAGGAGCCAGAGGCAGGAAGGGGAGGGGCTGGAAACAGGAAGTCGGTGAGAACTGGGAAGAGAAAGGAGAGGATATCACCGTGTGTGATGGGAAAGCCAAGGAACCCGAGGGTTTCCGGGCAGCCAGAATGCTACTGGACCTATGGAGGAAGCAAGCCTTCTAGCCCCTGAAATGAAAGCCAGTGCATTCTGGTGGTTAAGCAAACCCATTCTGTGGCATTTAACGCAAGAAAAGCTTGGCCTTTGTGAAGAGCCGGTGGGGCTGAGTGAAGGAAGGCAAAGGGGTGATAAGACATGGAGCTAAAGAGGAGGCGGGGGGAGCTGGGCCGGCAAGGTCCTGACAGGAAGTTTAGGTTTGTCTTCTGGTTATTATGGAAAGCCAATGGGAAAATTTTAACCAGGGAGGCAATGCCGTTTGATTTACATTGTAAGTGGAACAGTTTGGCCCCTCTCTGGAGCGTGGTTTAGGGGAGAAAAGCAGGCAAACCAGTGAGGGGTGACTGCACAGAGAGATAGTATCCTGGGAAAGAGTAGGAGCCGAGAACGTGGAATGATGAGGATGCACTCAGCATATATTAATATCTTGGCAGTGCAGCTGACGGGACTTGCAGATAGATTGGCTACGGGGAAAGGAAGGAACTGTAGTAAGACTAGAGTTTCTAGTAACTCTAGTAAGACTAAAGGCCAGTTTCTCTGCCTTGCAAAACGTGTGCCACAGAAATGAAGGAAGAGTTATCCATTCATTCAACAAATGGGACGCCACGGTATACATGCAAAATTGCCCCAGAGGCTTGTAATTCTGTATAGCTTAATGTAATACCGGGATACATCCCAGAGTATGTTGGGCAGATAATGAAAAAGTATTGGCAAGGTCCCTTGAGGAACTGGAGAAAAAAAATATGAAACTATTAAACGTTTCCACCAGGGAACCCCCTGATACCTTTCCCCCTTTGTGGGACATGACATCCAAGGGCGAAAGTCTCCCTGGCAATGTCCTCCCCTGGGAGGGAGGATAATAGTTTTCCTTGCAGAGTTGGGCTTAGAGAGAGAAGCGCCATACCTGAGCAATAAAACAAGTTTCCTGGAAGCAACACTTAGGCATAATTATACGTAGTCTTCACTTCTTCCGCTACAGAAATAAGTTTCGTAAGGGAAAGCCTCAAAATTAAGGGCTTGGCCTATTTTTTTTGGGGGGGGGGGGGGTCCTTAATGTTTGAGAGCATACCAGGGGGTTCCCAGATGGAAAAAATTTACTATTTCCATATTTTTTCTCTAGTCCGTTAAGGGACTCTAGCAACACTTTTTAATTTTCAGCTCACCATAGTCTGGGATGTCTCCAGTTTTACATGAAGCTATACAGAATTACAAGGCCTCGTTGCTGTTCTGGGCTCCCTGTGTTTGGATTGTTTGAGCTATCCAGACAGGTTGATTTAGATTGTGTGTTACAGAAAATTTAGATTCTAAACACTGTAAACCTCTCTGCCTTTGGTCTCATACATTAGGTGACACTCTAGAGTATATACACTATCGTCCTTTGCCTTGTATTCTGATTTACCTTAGTCCCAGCCTGATAGGTTTCATTTTTATCTCTAATTGAAGCCTGAACTCTTTTTCAGTTCCTTTAACTGTTGTGTGTAGCAATGCTGTCTTTCAGAGCTGCAGAAAGCCAGCTCTGAATCTTAGCTGTCACAGAGGTACTCAAAGTTCCAGGGAAATGCCAGCTGATACACATATAGCCCTTTGTCTCAGAATCTAGAAATACACTTAAAATTTCAGACTAAGTGTGCCTGTTATAAGAGTTTACAGTCTAGACTCCAATTCTTTTTTTTTTTTTTTTTTTTAACATGGGCAGGCACCGGGAATCGAACCCGGGTCCTCGGGCATGGCAGGCAAGCATTCTTACCTGCTGAGCCACCGTGGCCCGCCCTAGACTCCAATTCTTATAAGTATTTTCTGAAACAGAAATAGCGTATTTGTTCTTTTGGCTCTGGCTTATTTTGCACAACACATTATTCCCAAGTTTTATTCAGTTCTTTGTGTGCCTCTCGACGTCCTTCCTTTTTGTAGCTGCAGCATATCCCATCACATAAAATTATCACAGTTCACCATTCTGCTTGTCAGTCACTGCACCCTTTGGCTCCCTCCATCTATTGAGCATCATGGATAATGTACCAAATAAACAAACCATGTCTTACAGTGTCCTCGCTTGGTTGTACTATCAACAGCACTCTCAGTTTTAGACAATTTTCATTGGTCCAAAGCACCAAAGAACCACCAAACAGCCTCACCAAATAAGAAATCAAAACTACCCCATTGTCTCTTGTCCCTCCCCTCTAGTAATTGCCTCTGATAGTGCTGTGGTACTGGTGATATCTTCCTGTTAACTACAGGTCATAGCATGCAATTTTAGTTTCCCTCCTATATCCCTCTACTATTGATTCTTTGTCCAATATCAAACCTTTGAAATAGTTCATGGGAGAACTTATTTATAATTGTAGATGTAATCAGCGGAATACATTGCACTATCCATCCCCTTTCAATCATATTCACCTTCAATACGGCAATGTTACCCCACTAATTAGTTACCATCACTTCTCTCCATTCCCTTGCATTTATTTAAGTTCAACCACATTGGGTAGTCTTTCCCCTGTCTCTAACTTCTGCGTACCTCTAGGTCTGCTGTATTCTACATGTAACCTCTAAGACTACCAAAGTCATAATAGCGAAATCATACAGTCTGTCTTTTTGCGTCTAACTTATTTTACTCAGCATTATGTCCTCAAGGTTCATCCACGTTGTCATGTGCTTCAGGACCTCATTTCATCTTACTGCTGCATAATATTCCATCATATGTATATACCATATTTTGTTTATCCACTTGTCTGTTGATGGACAGCTTGGATTGTTTCCATCTTTTGGCAATTGTGAAATGTGCCACTATGAACATCAGTGTGCAAATGTCTGTTCAGGTCACTGCTTTCAGCTCTTCTGGGTATATACCGAGTAGTGGTATTGCTGGGTCATAGGGCAACTCAATATTTAGATTTCTGAGGAATCACCAAACTGTTTTTCACAGCGTCTGCACCATTATGCAGTCCCACCAACAGTGAATAAGTGTTCCAATTTCTCCACGTCCTCTCCTGCATTTGTAGTTTTCTGTTTTGTTTAATAGCAGCCATTCTTAGAGGTGTGAGGTGATATCATATTGCCATCTTGCTTTGCATTTTCCTTATAGCTAATGAAAATGAATATCTCTCCATGTACCTTTTAGCCATTTGTATTAGCTCTTTGGAAAAGTGTATCTTCATATCCTCTGCCCATTTTATAATTGGGTTGTTTGTTCTTTGGTTGTTGAACTGTATGATTTCTTTATGTACACTGGATATCAAGCCTCTATCTGATATGTGATTTCCAAATGTTTTCTCTCACTGAATTGGCTGCCCCTTCACGTTTTTGACAAAGTCCTTTGAGGCACAGTAGCTTTTGATTTTAAGGAGTTCCTATTTATCAGTTTTTTCTTTCATTGCTTGTTCTTTGGGTGTAAAGTTTAAGAAGCTACCTCCTATTACTAGGTCTTGAAGATGTTTCACTATATTTTCTTCTAGTAGTTTTATGGTACTGGCTCTTATATTTAGGTTTTTAATCCATTCTGAATTAATTTTTGTATAAGGTGTAAAGTAGAAAAATATGGAACGCTTCATATGTCCTTGCTCAGGGACTATGCTAATATTCTCTGTTTTGTTCCAATGTTAGTATATGTGCTGCGGAAGCGAGCACTGTAGCTTGTCTATTTTGTTGTTGTTATTACATTTTAAAACTTTTTTTTATTTTTTAGAATTTTCTTTCTATTTTAGGAAAAAAACCCACAATATAGCTAGAACCACCAAAGATGGATGACTTAGCTTAACCATAGACATATTTAAATAAAATATCCATATAAACTTCATAAAGCCTGTGTATGCACAGTAGTTTCATAAATCAATTTAATATTAAGCCAACAAGGAAGAAATCTACATATTCAGATAGCAAAGTTCTTGAATTCTAAATATTAAACACTATCTTAGATACCATTTGCTCATGTAGCTTGTCTGTTAATAAAATTTATAATGCCTTTTGTTATATAGGAGTTTACATCTTGAGGTAGTCACACACACCGTTTTTTCTTTGTGAGTTGTGCTTTATTATTGCTTATCAAAGAAATTCTTAGCCATCCTGAGATCATAAAAATATTATTTTGTATATATTTTTCTAATGGTCTGAAATATTTGTTTTCATATTTAGTCTTTAATCGACATGAATTGGGCATCTGGTTTTTTACCCCTATGGAAAGCCAGTTTCTTGGTGCCATTAACTTTGTCCTCCATTCTTTCTTCACTTATTTATGATGCCACTTGCATCATACATCTGGTAAGCACACACGCCTTTACACCCTTGTATCTTTTTCTAAGCTCCCCATTTTATTCCTTTGGTGTTTCTCTGTCCCTGCGTCATCACAGTGCTTGAGAAGCAGAAAAGTTGCCCCCCTGCCTCAATACAAACACTTTGTTCCTTTGGTTTGACCGGGCCCACCAAAAAGCCTGACTGGATTTGGGTAAAATCCACATGCTTATGCGATTGTGTCTTCCCATCTGTGAACCCGGTCTATGCCTCCACTTATTCAGCCCTCCTTTCTGTCCTTCACTAATGTCCTGTGATTTTCACCATGAGAATATAAACTCCTCAAGGGCAGATTCTTTATCTGGTTTGTTCACTGCTGTGTGTCCAGAGTCAAGAATAAGATATGGCACCACATAACAGAGAATAGAGCCTTAATAAGTATTTGTTATTTGATGAAATGTCTTGAATGTATTTTGTTAGCTCTTTTCATAGAAAGAGATCTTATATTTTTGTGGGTATAATTTTTTCTTTACAGTTTCTAATCAACTATGGTTGATATATAGACATATTCATGCTATTTTGCATTAAAAAAAACTCTTTGATTTGTTCTAATAATCTTTCTGTAGATTCTCTTGGATTTTTTTAATGCAGACAATTCAAGTGGACATCTGCTTAGAGGAAGGAAAGAATGGATGCAGGCCACTAGCAGCATCTTCCGCATTGCTGCTGTGCAAGGCTATGCACTCTGATCCTGGCAGCTAAAGCACCATTTGTGGACCTCAGCTCACAGTCAACTAGATACTCTCACCCTAAAGAACTTTGAATTTGAAGCTAGTAGTACAATGGAGCAGGTATCAGTTAAGAATTCATTTTGTTTCCATCAGCCCTAGCAGTGGTATCTGCTGAGCAGAGGTGCCTGTGTCAGCAGTAACTTCCAGTGTCCAATGTTTTTTGCAGCAGTTATGCCAGTAGCAGTCTCCAGTGTCCAGCAGTGGTCAGCAAGGGCATCCCGAGCAGACTTTCTGCGAGCCATGATTTGACTGTAATTTTAATCAGCTAGTCTCCCTTGATTCCTGCCCCATTTTAAAATTCACTTGCAGGCTTCCTGTCCACTCTGACCCATTCAATATATGCTCCCAGTGGATTCCATTTCTATCTTAGTTAACCAGCTAGTTTCTGTGGTTTGTGACTAAGAACTCCAAAAAGTACATCACTCATGCCATCTGCAAATAATAACTTTGTCTCCTTCTTTCAAAACGCATACCAATTTTTTTCATTTTTTTAATCTAATGCATTAACCAGTACTCCCAGTACAGTTTTGAATAGTAGAGATAATAGGCCTTCATGCCTTTTTCCTGACTTTATTGACGATGCTAAAATTTTTCTATTAGAGGGAATGATTTTGCTGTGTTTTTTTCTCTATTTAAAAAATATTGCGGTATAATTTATATATAATTAAATGCATAGATCTTAAGTTTCAGTTCGGTCAATTTTGAAAATGCATTTACTCATGTAACCCACAACTCTATCAGGAAACACAAAAATTTTTATTGCCCCAGAAAGTCCCCTCATGAACTTCCTAGCCAATGCACTCCCAGCCACGTTGAGTAGCCAGTGATAGGGTTTCTATCAACATAGATTAGTTTTGACTGTTCCAGATCTCCATATGAATGGAATAATAGAGTATGTATTGCATCTGGCTTCTTCCTCTCAAACTAATGTTTTTGAGATTCATCAATATTGTTGCCGTGTATCAATTGCTCATTTCTTTTTATTCCTGAGTATTATGCATCTGTACAGCTATATCAGTTTTTTAATCCATTCTCCTATTGATAGATACTTGGGCTTTTTCACATTTTTGGCTATTTTGATAAAAGCTTCTAGGAACATTCTTGTACAAGACTTTTTGTAGACATGAATTTTTATGTCTCTTAGACTTGCAGGGTCATATGATAAGTACATGTTTACTTTTATGTATTATTTGTATAACTTTATGAATAGCTTATGCTTAACAGTTAAATGTTCTCCAAAGTGGCTGTACTATTTGACATTCCTACCAGCAATGTATGAACATTCTGGTTGTTCCATGCCCTTGCCAACATTTCCTTGTGGTTTTATTTAGTAATTCCCTGTTGTGAAATGTCTATTCATGTATTCTGCCTTTCTTTCTTTTTTTTTTTAACTTTTTAAATTTTGAAATATAACATATATACAAAAAAGCAATACATTTCCAAGTACATTTTAACAGGTAGTTATAGAACAGATTTTAAAGTTTGGTATGGATTATGGTGCCGTGATTTTTCTTTTTTTCTTCTAGCTATTCCAGGACACTGGAGACCAACAGAAATATCAATATAATTTGCCTGTATTTCTTAATTGGGTTATTTGGACTGTTTATCTTTCTTTAAAAAATTTTTTATTTTTAAGTAATGGTTTAATGCCTCTAAAGGAAACTCTCCTTTTATTATTAGAATTTAAAGCAGGTGATACTCTATGATGGGTGAGTTTTGGTTGAGGCCTTTGCAGGCATGGTACCCGGGTCTGGGAGGACAGTTGGCGAGCAGGAGCTCTGGGCCCCAGAGGAGCTCTCCTTTTACCCATACTGGGCATTTGTTCAAGATTTAAAGAAAAAATGTTTTCAAGTTTCATCCATGTTGTAGCATAAATCAGTACTTCATTCCTTTTTAATGTTGAATAATATTCCATTGTATGGATATACAACATTTTATTTATTCATTCATCAGACCTTTGTTTCTATGTGCTTGAGTTGACATATCTAAAAATCATTGCCTAACCCAAGTCACAAATATTTACTTCTATGTTTTCTTCTAAGACTTTTATAGTTTTCTTTTCGCTCTTTGAATATATTTGTGTTAGCTTATATAAAGCTAAAAGCCTTGCATGTGGGCTTTCTCAGGGATAGTTCCTACTGACTACTTTTTTTCCCTGTGTATGGGTCATACTTTCCTGTTTCTTTGTACGTCTAGTAATTTTTTGTTGAAAACTTGACATTTAAAATAATAAAATGAGGCATTTCTGGGACTCACACCACCCCCATGTTGTTGTTTTGCTGCTTTTTGTTTAGTGATGTTGCTGGACTAATTCTGCAAAGCCTGTATTCTATGTAATTTGTGGCCACTGAAGTCTCTGCTCAATTTTCGTATTGGTCAGCTATTGATTAGACAGAAATTTCCTTGAATGCCTTGAGTCAATAAATCTCCTGGCCTTTGCTAAGGTGCTTTGTGTTTGTGTTGGGACACACCTTCAGTGCCCTAGCACTGGTGAGCAACTCTGCATTAGCGATCACTTCCTTCTTGTGTGGAGCCTCAAGATCAACTAGATGTGCGAGACTAAGGTTTTATGAAGTATTTCCTGGGCCTGCACATATACCTGCATATGTGCATGGTCCTCTAGATCCCCAGGAATGTGTTGGAGTTTTACAGAGCCCCTTACGGGTATCTCATTATCCAGATTTTCCTTTTAAGTTTCTCCACCAGCTGTTTGTTTTTTCCAACTGGTATCATTTCCACAAGCAGCTGTGATATTAAAAATTGTTCTAGGGATTGGTATTTTCTCGTTAAGTAAGTTCAGAATCAGGTCAAATAAAGGCAAGCCCTGGGAAGGGCCTTTCCTTTGAGCTGCCAGGTAGATCAAATAGTGACAGTTATGGGCACAGGACACTTTTGAGGGAGCGCTAAGCCAATTCTGCCCCCTCCACTGACTGTAAGGCTGCTGTTTTTTTACATCTACCATGGAGCTGGGAAGAGTGGGATGGGATTAGGACAAGTCCACGGTTTTAGTTTGCTAAAGCTGCTATGATAAATACCACAAACTAATTGGCTCAAACAGCAGAAATTTTTTAAAAAATTATTTATTTATTAATTTAAAAAATTAAGAACAAACAAAAACATTGACATATCATTCCGTTCTACATATATAATCAGTAATTCTCAATATCATCACATAGTTGCACATTCATCATTTCTTAGAACATTTGCATCAATTCAGAAAAAGAAATAAAAAGACAACAGAAAAAGAAATAAAACGATAATAGAGGAAAAAAAAAAGATTATACATACCATACCCCTTACCCCTTGCTTTCATTTATCACTAGCATTTCAAACTAAATTTATTTTGACATTTGTTCCCCCTATTATTTATTTTTATTCCATATGTTCTACTCATCTGTTGACATGGTAGATAAAAGGAGCATCAGACACAAGGTTTTCACAATCACACAGTCACATTGGGAAAGCTATATCATTGTTCAATCATCATCAAGAAACATGGCTACTGGAACACAGCTCTACATTTTCAGGTAGTTCCCTCCAGCCTCTTCATTACATCTTGAATAACAAGGTGATATCTACTTAATGCGTAAGAATAACCTCCAGGATAACCTCTAGATGCTGTTTGGAATCTCTCAGCCATTGACACTTTGTTTTCACTCTTCCCTCTTTTGGTCGAGAAGATTTTCTCAATCCCTTGATGCTGAGTCTCAGCTCATTCTAGGATTTCTGTCCCACGTTGCCAGGAAGGTCCACACCCCTGGGAGTCATGTCCCACGTAGAGAGGAGGAGGGTGGTGAGTTTGCTTGTTGTGTTGGCTGGAGAGAGAGGCCACATCTGAGCAACAAAAGAGGCTCTCTTGGGGGTGACTCTTAGCCCTAAATTTTAAGTAGATTTGACCTATCCTTTGTGAGGTTGAGTTTCATATGAACAAACCCCAAGAGTGGGGGCTCAGCCTATAGCTTTGGTTGTCCACACTGCTTGTGAGAATGTCAAGAATTCAACTTGGGGAAGTTGAATTTCTCCCCGTTCTCACCATTCCCCAAAGGGGACTTTGCAAATACTTTTCCACTCACTCATCAAATCACTCTGGAATTCATCGGGGCATCACTCTGGACAAACCAACAAAATCTCATGTCCTACCCCAAATTCCAAGTACTTATGGTGTTCAATTAAACTATCTACATAAGTTATATTAGGAAATGCACTAGTCAAAATATAAATTTTGAAACAAATAAATATTTTTTGCTTTAGTCTCACACATAAGGTGAAATTTTAAAATATTAATTACCATCTATTTTAGCACCCTGCAGTATGACATTCCTTTGTTCTTCCTCATGCATAAACATTTTTAAAATTTGTACATTTAGTCACTATTATTATACACTCTAGTCATTCCTAGATTATACCATCTCAATCCATATCATCTATTTTTCTTTGTGATTTCATTTATGCCCCAGCCCTCCTCCCTCTATCATTCTGACATGCAGCTTCATTCAGTGTGTTAACATATTGTATTACAGTTAGGTAATATTGTGCTGTCCAGTTCTGAGTTTTTATGTTCAGTCCTACAACAGGAATTTTTTGTGTCACAATTTTGGAGGCTTGAAGCACAAAATCAAGATCTTGCCAGGCTGCACTTTCTCCCAGGGTTTGTAGTGTTCTAGCGATGGCTTGCCATCCTTTGATTTGCAGATGCTTCTCTGCCTCCATCGCATGGCACTCTCTGTATCCTTCTCAGGCTTCTCCGAACTCCTGTGTCTGACTTTCCTCTTCTTATAAGGAATTCAGGCATAGGGGGCTAAGGTTGACTCTGATTCATTTGGCCTCTTCCAAATAGGATCATACTCACACCTCAGGACCACGGGTCAGGATTTGAACATAGCTTTTGGGAGACATGATTCAGTTTACCACAGCCACAAAGTTCACTGTTTTCACCAAAGTTTGGTTGTTTATTTAATAAATACTTCTCAGATTTATTAAATCTGTAAACCTTTGGTTAATTTCCAAAGTCCTGAAAAAGTAGATTTCGACCATTTTGCCAGTGTTCTTGTTACTTTTATGGAGGAATGGATTTTTGGAGGCCCTTGGTTTGCCATTCCAGAAGTGATTCTTCATGCTGTGAGGTTTTAATGGCTACCCAGTATCAGGTTAAGTTAATTTCTCCAATTCATGATTTAGTACTTCATTTTTTCATCTTTTTAAAATATTATGAATGAAAGTTGCATTTAATTGATATTTTCTGCTCTCTTTTAAGATATTTCCGTTTTTCTCCTTTCCTTCATTAATGAAATTAATTAGATTTATGTATTTTCTGATTTGGAACCATCCTGGCATTCTGACACTAACCCTATTTGGTCATGATGTAGAACACACACACACACACACACACACACACACACACACACACATTGGGTCTATCAATTTATTGATGTCTTATCTTGGATTTAAAAGTAATTTTTATCTAATTTTTTTCATACCATTTTAGTTTCCAATTGCTGCTGTAAAAAATCACTACAGACTTGGTGGTTAAAATAACACATATTTATTATCTTACAGTTCTGGAGGTTGGCAGTTCAAATTCAGTTTTAGTGTGTTGAAATTAAGTTGTTGGCAAGGCTGTGCTCCCTCTGGAGGCTTTGAAGGAGAACCTAGGCCCTTGTGTTTTCTAACTCCTAGAGCTGCATTCCTTGCATTCTTTGACTCCTGGCCCCTTCCTTGTTCTTCAAAGTCAACAGTATAGCATCTTCTTCAGTCTTTGCATTAATTCTGTCTCTGTCAGTTGTCAAATCTCCCTCTGCCTTCCTTTTATAAGGACATTGGTGATGGCATTTAAGGCCCACCCAGATAGTCCAGAATAATCTCCCCATCTCAGGGGAGATGATCATATCTGCAAAGTCGGCTTTGCCATATTTGGTAACATTCACAGGTTCCAGGGATTAGGCTGTGGTTATCTTTGGGGACCACTAATCGGCCCACATATGGTGCTCAACCAAGCTGCTGGCAGAGATGAAAAGAGCTGCCAGCAAAGGAAATCTCCAGCGTAACAGGCCTTGAAGTGTGTGTGTGTGTGTGTGTGTGTGTGTGGTATGTGGAGGTGGGGGATAAGGGTCAAACCAGTAACCGAAGAGGGTCAGAAACCGGAACAGAGAGAGCATGGGGCAAACAGGAGAGATGAGGCTGGCAACGTCCTCAGGCAGCAGACCAGGCATGGCTTTCTGGTCAAGGTGGAGAATGCCATCTAGTCCTTATCTTAACAGTGATGGGGAGCCATGGAAGGTTGTATGCAGGGGAGAGGTTGGTCAAATGTGTATTTTGAAGAATTCTTGGGGCTACAGTGCAGAGAATGGTTTGGAACACATAGGGCACGAGCGGGCACTACTACACTGATCAGGAGGCTGCTACAGGCGTTCAGGGCAGGTGCATAAGAATTTAGTGAATGACTGGGGAAGAGAAGAGATCACTGGGTGGTCGCGTTACAGACTAGCCAACCGACCTGATGACTTAATGAAGGACCGAGTAAGGAAACAGTATGATTGCATTGCTCAAAATTTGACAATTTTTCAGACGCAATGCTGTGAGAAGCACTGAGACTGGAGGCGGTTCTCGGCAGGCAGTGCCTAAGGTGCGCAGCCTGCCTGCGACCGGGTGTGCCCAAGCCCTGTGAAGCCGTGGTTCCAAGGGGGGGGAATATTCCGGGAATCGAGGAGGTTGGATAGCTGGGTTTTACCAGCGCCTCGGGTTGTATGAGTCTGCGTACTCCGCCGGGGGGGGCGTGTCCTCAGCTCATCCAATCAGAGAGGCGGGTCAGCTCTGTCGCCTTGGCAACGGGACGCACTGGCTGGCGCAGGGGGCGGCGGCGGTTTAGATCAGGCCCTAGGGGATATCGTGTCATGTCGCGACAGAAGGTAGGAGTGGCACCGGATCCAGATACTTTCATCGTCTTTAGAGAGAGGGAAGGAAGGGAGTCTGAGCCTCAGGGCTCAGGGGTGGTGATGTAGGGCAGTGGGATGGGGGAGGGGCGGTCTTTGCGGAGGGATTTCGGATAGTGGCAGAAGAAAATGAGGTACTACAAGTTCCGGCATGCTGCGTGCCGCTGGAGCTACTGCGCATGTTCCGAGCCGGCCTGGCTGGCGGGAAATTTACAAAAACTCTAGGATTCTAAACTGAATATAGAGATGAATGCGACCTCTGGGATAATTTAGAACTTCTGATTTCATGAGATAGAAAATATCTTAGGGATCCATTCATCCCGCCTCCTGCTTGCCTATCCATCCATCCAGAAAACGCTAATTAGTGCTTTTCCAAGCCAACCCCAGGGGTGGGCAATGGGACATAGAGGTGAACCAGGCAATCTCCTTACTTTTAAGAATTCACGGGGCGACTACCCCTTTCAAGAGCGGAGAAGATGAGACCCAAAGAAGGAAAATTATTAGCCCCCTCTTAACCTGCTTCTTATCCATGTTCTACCTCTCATGAATGGCACCTTTTTTCTTTAATTCTCCCCCCAAAATGAGTTTCTCTGCTTTCAGAGTGCCCTGATCTTCGCTCTGTACGATTCATTAATCACGTGATTATTTGTTTAACCTGTCTGCTCTATTAGACTGTGCGCTCTGTGTGGGCAGGGATCTAGTCTGATTAGTTTCTTTTTATCCCCAGTGCCCAGCACAGAGCTGACATATGGCAGGCACTCAGTAGATGCTTATTGAATGACTATTGTTGAAACATCCACCTAATTACTCAAACCAAAAACCTGGGATTCCTTGACTACTCCATCTGCCTCACTTTCCTTATCCAATACAGACTCCGCCTTCAACTTTCTAAATATAGGTTAAATCCATTCTTCTCCATCTCAACTACAACAAATAAATCATGATCCAATCTCAATTAAAAAATACTAATTTCAAATCAAAACCACATGAGATACCATTTCACACCCATTAGAATATCTGCTACTAAAAAACAAAACAAAACAGAAAATAACAAGTGTTGGAGGGAATGTGGAGAAATAAAAACATTCATGCACTGCTGGTAGGAATGTAGAATGTTACAGCTGCTGTGGAAGACAGTTTGACAGTTCCTCAGAATGCTAAGTATAGAGCTATCATATGACCCATCAATCCATTATTAGGTTTATACCCAAAAGAATTGAAGGCAGGGCTCGATCAGATATTTGCACACCAGTATTCATAGCAGCATTATTCACAATTGCCAAAAGATGGGAGCAACCCAAGTGTGCATCAACCGATGAATGGATAGATAAAATGTGGTATATACATATGTGTTAGTTTGAAAGCTGCCGGAACGTGACATACCAGAACTGGAACAGCTTCTAAAGAGTGGAATTTAATAATTTATAGGCTCATAGTTCTAAGCCTATAAAGATGTCCAACTAAGGCATCCAGTTGAAGATACCTTAATTCAAGGAAGACTGATAGGTCAGGAACACCTGTGTTGCTGGGTAGTCACGTGGCTGGCATCTGCTTGTCCCTTCCTCCTGGGTTCTGATACCTTAGGCCTCTGTTCCTTTTGGGGTTCCTCACTTTGGTTTCTCCAGGGCTGGCTTGAATCTCTTGGCTTCCCTTGGCTTTCTCCAGGTTCTGGCTTGCTTAACATCTCATGGCAATGTCTGCTGGGCCCCAAGCATCTCCAGACATACATGTCTCTGTACTCTCTGTCAGCTCTGAAGTTTCTTTGGCTTTCCCTCTGTTAGCTCTGTTGTTTCTGTCATTTCTGACTCTCTCCAAAGTGTTTCCTGTTTTAAAGGATTGACTGAACTAATCAAGACCCACCTGGAATGGGTAGAGTCACATCTTCACCTAATCAAAGTTCACACCCACAATCGGGCAAGCCACTTCTCTGGAGATAATCTAATCAAAAGCTTCTACATGCAATATTGAATCATGATTCAATATTTTAATCATGATTAAAAGAAACGGTTGCTCCCACAAGATTGAATCAGTATTAAAACATGGCTTTTCCAGGGTACACAACAGTTTCAAACTGGGACAATATACAGTGGACTATTATTCAGCCATAAAAAGGAATGAAGTCCTGAAACTTGCAATGACATGATGAACCTCAGGGACATCATGTTGAGTGAAATAAGCCTAACACAAAAGGAAGAATAGTGACTGATCTCATTGGTTTGAAATAATTTAGTCAGATTTTAGAATATAGGTTACCAGAGGACAAGGGGGGATAGGGAATAGGAAATTAAGGCTTAAAAATGTATACGGTTCCTATTTGGAATGATGGAGATGTTTTGATAATGGATAGTGGTGAGATTAGCCCACCATTTGGAATATAATTAACAGTAACTAAAACATAAATCTGAATGTGATTTAAAAGGGAAATAAAATAGTACACTTTAAACACACAGACTGGGATACTTACTTCCTTAGGTTGTATTATAAAAGCAAAAAATATACATCTATTGAAATATTCACTTTAATCAACCTGACTGATGGGAGGGATCAGCCGCATATTGCTAAGGGATTCTCTGACTGTTAGCAGCAGCCCATGCTGTGAAAACCAGTTTGGCAGACCCACGTTGCCATGTGCTTCTATGTGACACTATTTATTTTGTTGTTATTGGAGAGAAAGGCAAATGTTGCCTTCATATTGACTTGGGACTTCCAGTTTCCTTTCAAATGACTCAGGGGGAATTGGAAGTATGAACTTTTTAAAGATGGAATGTGAATGTCAGTCTTAAGAGAAAATTAATTTTTAAAATATAGCACCAAAAAAATCAAATACCTATGAATAAATTAATGTGCAAGACTTCAAAACTAAAAACTAGTAAACATCGTGGAAAAAATGAAAGAAAACTTAAATTAGTAGAAATGTAGACCATATTCATGGATTGAAAGACTTACTACTGTTACATGTCACTTCTTCCCCAAATGATCTGTATGTTCAACACAATCCCAGCCAAAATCCCAAGATACTGGCAAACTGTTTCTAAAATTTATATTTAAGTGCAAATGGGTCCCAAATTGCAAGGGCAATCTTGTAAAAACAAAGTTGGAGGACTTGCCCTAACTGATTTTAATACTTACCAGAAAGCTTGCTACTAGTAAGACAGTGTGGTGTAAAGATAGATAAATAAGTAAATGGAAAAAATATGGAGTCCAGAGATTATCCCACATATACAGTCAAGTGATTTTTGACAGAAGTGTCGATGCAATTGAGTGAGGAAAGAAAAAAATTTCAACCAAATGTTCTGAAGCAACTGGAAAAACATATGGAAAATGGAATTAAAAAAACATGAAAGGGGAAAAAAGATACAAAATTAAAGAAAAATTAGGACACTTGATTAGTGCTGTGGGAGTTGGGGGGCTTGAATGGAAGAGGGGGATAAGATTTCTCTTCTTCTCATGAGGGGGCTTAACTTCTGCAAAGCAGTATCCTCCATCCCATTCTACCACCTCTTTGAGGGATAAGATAATGGGGTAAGCAGAATTGTAAGATGGCCCCCAAGAAACTCACCCCTTGGTTTACACCCTTGTATAACTCCCTCTTGAGGGAAGGTGGAATCTATGAATATGATAGGGCATCACTCCCTTAGTTAGGTTACGTTATACAGAAAATGGTGATTTGAATAGTCACTATGTGATTATGTTTCATTAAATACTATTCCTATTGTAGCATATTTGGAAGGGTAAGTTAGGGGGAACACTCACTGAGATATAATCCTGCTGGCCTGGAAGAAAGCATATAACTATGTTGTGAACTGCCTGTGGGACCATGTGTCAAGAAATTACAGGCTGTCCCTAGGAGTGAAAGTGTTCCCCAGTCAATGGCTGGCAAGTAACTGGGCACCTCAGTCCTACATCTGGAAGGAATTGGATTCTGCCAATCACCTGCATGAGCTTGGAAGAGGACCCCAAACCCCAGATGAGAACCACAGCCCTAGTCATTATCTTGACTGCAGCCTTATGAGACCCAAACGGAGGATCCAGCTAAGCCGTGTCCAGATTCCTCACTCATGGAAACAGTGAAATAATAATTTTGCATTGTTTTAAGCCAATAAGTTTGTGCTAATTTTTTATGCTGTGCAGCAATAGAAAACTAATGCAGGTAACAATCCCAAGCTGCAAGGTCATCCTGCATAGGACCTATTTTAATTTTTTTTTCATATGTGCCTTAGAGAACAGTGTTAGGACTGAGGGCCAAGCTATTTTGGATGTAATTGGAACAGAATAATAGCCACCATCCTTTGAGGATTTGAAAGGTCCATTTGTATGGGAGGAATTAACATTGCTCTGGGGCTTTGTCCCAGCCCCCTCCCAGACCCTGGGTCTAATCAAACATTTAAGTTAGAGTAGAAGGTCCAGCTCCTTCTCACAGAGCCTGCTGAATGCTCAGTCCTCAACACTGGAGTTCACGGTTGACTTTTGGGGCATTAAAGACCAGGCTAATTCATTATATTAGTCATGAATGTGGAACAAGTCTACAGCAGGGTGGGCGTTTGACTACTTTGGAATTCGTTCCAAAGATAGCAGGTAAATTCTGGACCAAGTTGCTGGGTACATGGTGACCAATAAGAAGCTGGCCAGGCTGGACCTTCTTCCTTCAGGACCTGGGCAGTGTTGTATTTGACAGTGTGAGCATTTTAATATCTGCAATAAGATAAACTGTGGAAGGCAGGCTGGATATGCAAAATCAGCCACATAAATTTCTTTTTCTCACTACAGAATCAGAATTACAAGGGCCATGGATTATCCAAGGGAAAAGAGCGGTGAGTGGTCCTACATAATCCAATAAACAGAATACCCTTCTTTTCTTCCTCCTTCCCTTCTTCCCTGCCTTCCTTCTTTCCCTCTGTCCCTTCATCCCCTCCTCCCTTCTTTACTTTAGCAATAATAATAATAATGAAAAACAATCATTGGACACTTATCATGCACCAGGCCCTGGGCTAGTCACTTTACTTGTATTATCTCACTGTATCCTCACCACACAGCTTTGAAGTAAATACTATGATTGTGCCCATTTTATAAATGGGAAACTGAGGCTCAGAGAGGCTAAATAACTTGCTCAAGACATAGAGTCAATTGGTGGCAGAGCTCGTTGGACTCCATGACTCTTGTTGTGTCCCGCTTCCATCAACAACCATGACTTGATGACTCAGAAGCCAGCTGTGCCCGGATTCTCTGCGTCCCTTCACACCATTAACCTGGGTGCAGCTCAGCACCTCTTTGGACTGCCTGAACAGGACACACTTACACAAAAGCAGGTCTGAGGAACCTCACTGGAGATTTTCTGGGGAGACAGAGGGCGTAGTCTACATTGCAGACTGTAGCTAATGTTTTTAAATCTTCACCACATATGTATGGTCTCTCTAAAGTTCTTCCTCTCCGTATCACCACTGGGGAGGGTATGCGTGGTCTCTGGCCCTTCTCTCATGGAGGATCCAGCTTCTTTACCTTCTTACTTGTCATACTGATTCTATCCCACCATTTCAAATCTGTCACTCCCTTATGCAGAGCAATTCAGCTCTGCCCCAGTTCTGGCTCTAAACTTGCCTCCCCCTCCCGCCCCCGAGAAAAACAAACAAACAAAATGCTTCAGTTAACAGGAACCACCCATCTGATTAATTAGGGTAGATACCGATTATAAGTGTGTTCAGCTAAAAATAACATAAAGCCATAGTAGCTTAAAACATTTTTTATATATTTTCTTTACATAACAAAGAGCCTGAAGGGCTGGTGCAGCGATTCAACAATGTCAGAACCAGACTCTCCATGATTGAACTTTTCTTCACGCACACAAAGTGGCTGCTCCAGCTCCAGCTTTAATGTCATGATCAAGACAGAAAGAAGGGGAGAGGGACGACTCAAGTCATATCTCATAAGGACAAAACCTTCCTCAGAACCCACCCTCCCCAATAGTCTTGCACTTTTTTCTTATTGATCAGAATTATGTCACCTGGGCCTCCCAACCTGCGTGGGTGGCTGGGAATATGTTACTTGAGTGGTGTTATACTGCTATTATCATTATGCATCCTTCAGTTTTCACATAAAATTGTTTTCAGAATTTATCCATGCTTGTACATGTAATTCTGGATGTATTATAACTGCACTATGTGGTCCTTTATATACCACAAGTTATGTATTTAACTTCCTGTTGAAAGTGCTTAGGTGGTGTCTTAGTATTTGCTTCCCTGAGACAAGACTGTGGAAGCAAGTAGTTTATTTGGAAGGGGATTCCAGTAAGCAATGGCGGTGAAGTAAGGAAGTGAGACAATAAAGGGAAGGAAACCAATAAAGGGTGATTCATTATGGACAGGTTATTGCTGTAAGTAGGTTGGACTCAATCCCAGTGGGGATTTCTAGGAGACAGGATAGAGCACACCCAAACCAATCCCAACTGAGTGACGAGTGAGCTAGAGTATTTATCCACTGACTCCGGTTGTTGTTGGTTAGGTGCTTTTGGAGGAGAGGCATTTAACTCCCTGGTACTTCACATCTGCTCCAAGCACTGACTTGGGCCAGGAAAAACCCTCGGCAAAAAATCGCAGGTGCTGTCAGTTGGAAGGCCTCTCATTGGCTTACACGGGAATGGCGACTGCCCAAGTGTTATAGGTGGACCACCAGCAGTGGGTGCTACATGCAATTTCCATTAAACTATGAACAATCAAATGAACATTATACTCATGTTTTGGGGTACATAGATACGAGAGTTTCTCTATAGAGCTAGGATGGAACTGCTGGGCTTATGAAATGTGTATATTCAACTTTATGAAATACCGCTCTGTGTGTCTCCAAAGTGCAGTCTACCAAACAGTGGAGGAGTGCCTATTTTTTTCACATTGTTGCCAAAACTTGAACTTTTATATTTTTGCTAGTCTAATGGGTGTGGCATAGTATCTGATAGTTTCAATATGCCAAATTGCTCTCTAAAGTGGTTTATCCGATTTACACTCCCATGAGTTTTGTAGGATAATTATTGTTTCTCCACATTCTTGGCAACACTTGATATCTGCCTGCTTTTAAACATTTTCTCTAACCTGATGGATTTTGAAATTGAACCTCTTTCTGGGTGTTGTATTAATCGAATGTTTTTTAGTACTCCATTTTATCTCCTCTATTGGCTTTTAGCTATACCTCTAGCAGTATAATGAAACATTTAGCCGGTCTTTGTCCTTAGTTCCTGAGGAAGCATCCTCTGAATCTTTGGAATTTCCTGTGATAGGAGTGTCTTCTGTTATTCATAGTTGCACAGGACTACAACCCATAGTTAGTATGCTTACAGATGGCAGGGAGGGGACAGCCACACCTGCAATTTTAGGGTGGGGGCTGGTCCCACCAGAAAGACCAACCTTGTGATTAGGGGGTTGGGGCTTTGAACCATGTCTTATCAGCCCACCTTCCTGGCCTCTGGGAGGTGATGTGGGCTGCAGATTGAGTTCAGCCATGTGGATTTTAATTCTATCAGCCATACTCATGTAATGAGACCCCGAACTCTGGACCGGAAGCCACGGAGTGCTTCCCTGATTGTGACGCTACATCCCTGTGCAGGGAGGGTGACACTTGCAACTGGTGCCAGCAACTCTACTTTTCTCCTCCAAAAGTTACGGAGATGGGTAGTAATTGTTTTACATGTTGTGACTCTCTTGGAGGTCTGGCTCAATAGAAATGGTTGGCTTCTCAAATTGTTTTCTGCTTTCAATTTGTTGCAGTATGTTGTTCTCGTTGAAGACCAGAAAGAAAATCCAGCCTCGCAAAGATCTGTAGCTGGAATTGCTACCGAGGGAGGGAGGAAGGGCTCAGCTCATGCCTCATGTGCACAGGAGTCAGTGCCGTGACATTGGGAATTTGAGAAAACAAAGAGCTTTAATGCAAGTCGACTGGCATGGAGACAGGAGCTCCTGGCTTAATCCTGTCTCCTAAAGTCTAAAGAGTTTAAGGTTTTTATGGAAAGTCACTCAGTTAACATAAATTAGCCACTATCTATAATATCAAGTAAAGGAATGGAAATAAGCTGAAGGAACCATTACAATAACTACTAAAACCGCCGTAGTCAGTGTTTACAGAAAAGAGAGGACTTTGTGGACCTTTAAAAGAGAAAACTGTTTGTCTGTTTGTTGTTGAGTTGCAGGAGATCTTTATATATTTTGGATATTAGTCCCTTGTCAGATTCATGATTTCCAAGTATTTTCTCATATCCTGTAGATGGTCTTTTCATTTTCTTTGATGCACAAAAGTTTTAATTCTGACGAAGTCCAGTTTATGTATGCTTTTGGTGTCCCTCCTGTTACTGGATTTTGGTTTCCAGGTTCTTGGTTGTGCCATAAGAAAGAATCCAGAGGCACAGCACAGATAGAGCAAGTAAATAAGAAATGCATTAAGTAAACAAGCAGAGAAAAGGAGCATGCAGGTACTCTCACAAGTGAAGGAAGATGGAGGGCAAGAGGCAATAGGCAATGGGGGACCATCTTTTTTTTTTTTGGTATGCTGTACAGCAGGGTCACATTTCATTCTTTTTCCATGTGAGTATCCCATTATTGCAGCACCATTTGTTGAATTTTTGTTTTGTTTGTTTGCTTACCTGTTTGTTTTTGGAAGCCCATGGGCCAGGAATCGAACCCGGGTGTCCCACATGACGGGCGAGAATTCTACCACTGAACTACCCTTGCACCCCTACCACCATTTGCTTTTACTTTTTTTTTTTTTTTTGGGTGCATGGTCCGGGAATCAAACCCAGGTCTCCTGTACGGAAAGCGAGCATTCTGCCGCTGAATCACCCGTGTACCCTCTGCTATTTGCTTTTATAGGTTAGCTTTACTTATTCCCCCTTCCCTTTCCTTGTTTGGGGCTCACTCTTCTACCCTCCCCTCTCCCCAGGGTGGTGCCTGGTGGTAGATAGCGCATTGGGGTGAGCCCACTGGTCTCACTCGTCTCTGTAGATGACTCACTCAGGTGGGGATCCTTTGGCTTTAGCTGGCTCAGCTGCTGCCCAGTGTGTCGTGTAAGTGGGTGGCCCCTGGGCTGGGTGTCTGTGCCAGACACAGGCCCTCCTGACCTTGATTAACCGTCTTTGCTTAAGGGCTCCTGCATGTTTTTGTTTTTTTCCTCTCCCTGTTTTCCTTGTTCTAACCTGCCTCACCTCCTATAAATTTTAAATTTCAGATACTGAAAATTCAGTTCTAGAATTTTCATTTGGTTCTTCTTTAGAGTTTCAATTTATTTTATGCAAAAATCCATCTTTTTACCCATATATCCAAATTTTCCTACGGCTCCTTTAACATATTTATAATATCTGTTTTAAATTCTTTATCTGGTAATTCCAATAATTGGGTCATTTATGGATCTATTTTATTGATATTTTCCTCTTGATTATGCATTACATTTTCTTTTATTTTTTATTTTATTGCATGACTCATATATCTTTTATTATACTCTGTACATTGTGCATAAAAGAACAGTGGAGACTAATATATATATGTATATTTCATTAAAAAAATCACCAGAGCATGCAGCTCTTTCTTCTGACTGGCAGTTAAAGTTCAGATTGCTTCTAAAGTTTAGTTGAGCATTTGGGCTCCAGCTTTAATTAGGTTGAATTCCTCTCCCAAACCCACCCTGCTGTACTGCCATTTTGATTTTGTTAGTATTTGAGCTGGGAAGGGCTTGGGCTACAGTTTCAGATTGTTGTTGTGGTTGCTGACCTTTGGAGTCAACCCTGTCAGGGCCTCCAGAGTGCAAGCGCCACGTGGACGTGCAAAACATGTTTGCTCTACTGCTTTTTTCTTATGAAAATTTGACACAACCTTTTTTGTGGGAGGCTGTGCTGGTTTGAAACTGTTATGTACCCCATTAAACCCATGTTCTTTTCCTAATCCAGTCTTCTCAGGGCAGACCTATTGTTTGGATGGGACCTTTAGTTGTTTCCTTGGAGATGTGATCCACCCAATTGTGGGTGAGACCTTTTGATTAGGTGGTTTCCATGAGATGTATTTCCACCCATTCAAGGAGAGCCTTAATCCACTCACTGGAGTTCTTAAGAAGAAAGCATTTTGGAAAAAGCTCAGAGCCGACACAAACAGAGATGTTTGGAGATGCAGAAAGAAAATGCCCCCAGGAAAGCTATTTGAAACTAGAAGCCAAAGGACCAGCAGATGCCAGCCATGTGCCTTCCCAGCTGACAGAGGTGTTCTGGATGCCATTGGCCTTTCTTGAGTCAAGGTATCTTTCTTGTGTTTTAGTTTGGACATTTTTATGGCCTTAGAACTATAAGCTTGTTACTTAATAAATCCCAACTCATTTCTGATATGTTGCATTCTGGCAGCACTAGCAAACTAGGGGCTCTTCCAGATTCTGATTGGTTTTACCACCCTACCTATTATCTAAGCTTAGATGATTTCTCCTTATCCATGACAAGTGTCTCTGCTATGGTGGGCTTGTTATTCCATATGCCCATTCTCAGGTGCACCCACCCCAGATATTGAAAATGCTGCATCACGCTGCCCACCCATAAAGGGTTGTTTCTCTCTGGAATCAGTTCATCAAGGTTCCTTTGATCCATTGCCAACCCCATGGAAAAGTATGATTTTTATTCTATATATTTTTTTCTTGTTACTATAGGAGTGAAGGTCTTTCATGTCCTTTTATATCTTAACCGGGAGCAGAAGTCCTCTCATTGGTATTTTAATCTGTTTTACTCATTAGTAAGGTCGAGCATTTTTTAACATGTTTATTGGCCATTTAAGTTGCCTCTGCTATTAACTGCCTGTTCATATCCTTAAAGTATTTTTCTATTGAGCTGATTTTTTTCTGAAGGACTTGTAGGAGTTCTTTATGTAATTTATGGATTGTAAGCGTTGCAAATATCTTTTCCCAATCTATATTATCTTTAGCTTTTTCTTTTTAACTTTTAAGAAGAGGAATTTATTCAATTGCAAGTTTACAGTTCTAAGGCTGTGAAAATGTCCAAATTAAGGCATCCAGGGAAAGACACCTTGGTTCAAGAAGGCCAGTGGTGTTTGGGGTTTTCCTCTCAGCCGGGAAGGCACATGGTGGCACCTGCTGGCTTTCTTTCTAGGCTTCTTCAACGGCTTTCCTGGGGACTGTGTTCCACCTTCATCTCTGCTGGGCTCTGGCTATTTGTGGGCTCTGTTGGTTCTGGTGGATTTGCAGCATTTTCTGAAATGGTTCCCTCTTAAAAGGCTCCAGTAAGCAACCCCACCGTGAGGAGGTGGAGACACTTCTCCATGGGAACAATAAAAAAGATCCCTCCCAGCAATCTTGCATGAGGATTAAAGAACTTGGTTTTTCTGGGGTACACAACAGATTCAAACTGGCACACTTATCCATAGGCATACTTAAACAAAGTTTCCAAATGAGTGATATACAGCCTTTGTTTATACAGTAAGTTTCATAAACCAATTTAAAATTAAGGCAAACAAGGAAACATCCAGAAATACAGATATCAGAGTTTCTTAAATTCTCAATATTAAACACTAACTTAAATACCATTTGATTAGTTATCAAAACTGTGAACATTCTCAAAATATCAAGTGGAATGTTATTACAATAATCAGCATTGCTATAGTAATGACCTGTTATTGAACATTTGCCGGTTTTTTATTTCATGTCCTTTAGCTTTAAAAAAAAATATTTAGCCTTTAAAAACTTTATTGTTGTAAAATATATGATATGAATTTGCCATTTTAATCCTTTTTACGTGTACAGTTCAGTGGCATTAATTACATTCACAATGTTGCACAATCATCAACACTATTTCCATAACTTCTTCATCTACAGATAGAAACTCTGTACCCATTAGGCAATAAATCCCCTCTTCCCAGCCCCTGGTAACCTCTAACCTACTTTTTGCTTCTATGAATTTGTGTGTTCTAAATATTCATATGAGTGGACTAATAATAGTCCTTTAATTGTATTTGTAGTATCTATTGTCACAGAGTTGTGTTCTATACAGAAAGGTGCATGTCTCATAGTGTATGAATTTTCACAGCCTGAATACACTCTTGTCAGAAGCACCCACTTCAAGAAACAACATCACCAGCATCCCAGAAGTGTCCCTCATGTCTTTTCCAATCACTCCTCCACCACGATAGCCATTGTCCTGACTTTGAAAGATGTGTTAAGTTAAAAAAATACATATTTTTATTGACAGATCACATATCTACAGTCCATACTTGGTGTACAATCAGTGGCTCACAGTATTATCACCTAGTTGTGTGTTCATCACCATAATCATTTTTAGAACATTTGCATCACTCCAGAAGAAAAAAAACAAAAAGAAAAAAAACCTCATACATACCTGTTCTAGTTTGCTAGCTGCCGGAATGCAATACACCAGAAACAGAATGGCTTTTAAAAGGGGAATTTAATGAGTTGCTAGTTTACAGTTCTAAGGCCGAGAAAATGTCCCAATCAAAACAAGTCTATAGAAATGTCCAATTTAAGGCATCCGGGGAAAGATACCTTGGTTCAAGAAGGCCGATGAAGTTCAGGGTTTCTCTCTCAAGTGAGGAGACACATGGTGAACACAGTCAGGGCTTCTCTCTCAGCTGGAAGGACACATGGCGAACACGGCATCATCTGCTAGCTTTCTCTCCTGGCTTCTGGTTTCATGAAGCTCCCCGGGAGGCATTTTCCTTCTTTGTCTCCAAAGGTTGCTGGCTCGTGGACTCTCTGCATCTCATAGCTACATCCTTCTGCTCTCTCTGAATCTCTCATTCTCCAGAATATTTCCTCTTTTATAGAACTTCAGAAACTAATCAAGACCCATTCAAATGGGTGGAGACATGTCATCCCCTAATCCAGTTTAACAACCATTCTTGACTAAATCACCTCAACCAGGGAGATGATCTCATTACAGTTTCAAATATACAGTATTGAATAGGGATTATTCTACCTTTATGAAATAGGATTTACATTAAAATATGGCTTTTCTTAGGGGGCATACTTCCTTTCAAATCAGCACAATAACATACCCTTTACCTCTCCGTCTCATTGACCACTAGTATTTCCATCTACCCAATTTATTTTACTCTGTATTATTATTTATTTTTATCTATATATTTTTAATTTATCTGTCCATAACCTGGATAAAAGAGCATCAGACGCAGAGTTTTCACAATCATACATCATATTATAAAAGTTATGTTGTTATACAATCGTCTTCAAGAATCAAGGCTACTGGAACATAGCCCAACAGTTTCGGGTACTTCCCTCCAGCTGCTCCAATACACCATAAACTAAAAAGGGGATCTCTATATAATGCATTAGAATAACCTCTAGGGTAACCTCTCGACTCTGCTTGAAATCTCTCAGTCACTGAAGCTTTATTCTGTTTCATTTCTGTCTTCCCCCTTTTGGTCAAGAAGGTTTTCTCAATCCCTTGATGCCAGGTCTTGGCCCATCCTGGGAGTTCTGTCCCACATTGCTAGGGAGGTTTACACCCCTGTGAGTCATGTCCCAGGTAGGAGGGAAGGCAGTAAATTCACCTGCCGAGTTGGCTTAGAGAGAGAGGCCACATCTGAGCAACAAAGGAGGTTTTCTGGGGGTGTCTCTTAGGCATAATTATAAGTAGGCTTAGCCTATCCTTTGTAGGAATAAGTTTTGGGGGTTTGACCTATTGATCTGCTTGTCCCCACTGCTTGTGAGAATATGAGGAACTCTCCAAATAGGGAAGTTGAATATTTCCTCTTTTCTCCCCAGTCCCCCAAGGGTACTTTGCAAACATTTCTTTATTCACTGCCCAAATTACTCTGGGATATATTGGGGCGTCACACTAACCTGAACAAACCAGTAAAATCTCAAGCCCTATTCAAGAGTCCATGTACTTACGGTGTTCAACTAAACTGACCATACAAGTTAAATTAGGTAATGTGCTACCCAAAATATGTATTTTGTGTCAAATAAACATCTTTTCCTTTGGTCTCAAGGATGTGTTAAATTTTTTACGTAAGCTTTTGCCTTTGAGTTAATTGTAGATTCACATGTAATTGTAAGAATAATACAGAGAGATCCCACATACCCTTTACCCAGTTTCCCTCATGGCAAATCTTGCAAAGTATAACACAACATCGCAACAAGGATATTGACACAGATACAGAACACGTCCATCACCCAAGGGTCCCTTCTGTGGCCCATTTATGGGCACACCCACTTCTCACCTTCCTCTTCCTCTCTCCCTCCTCAATGCCTGGCAACCACTAATCTGTTCTTGGTTTCAATAATTTTGTCATTTCAGGAATTTTATACTAATGGAATCATACAGGATGTAAACTTTTAGAATTGCTTTTTTCATGGAGGACAATTCCCTAGAGATTCATTAAAGTTGTTGCATTTATCAATAGTTCATTCCATTTTATTGTTGACTAATATTCTCAGGTATGGATGTATCACTGTTTGTATAATCAGTCACCTGATGAAGGAAATCTGGATTGTGTCCAGTTTTTTGATATTATGAATGAAGCTACTGTGCACATTAGTGTACAGATTTTTGCTGAGCATAAGTTTTCATTTTGCCCCAGAGTATAATTGCCAGGTGATGTGGTGTCTGCATGCTACGTTTTTTTAAGAAACTGCCAAACTGTCTTCCAGAGTCGCTGTACCATTTTATATTCCCACCAGCAGTATATGAGTGATTCAGTTTCTCTGCATCCTTGTCAGTCCTTGGCATTGTCACTCTTTTTTTATTTTAGCCATTCTAATAGTTGTATAGTGATACCTCATTGTGTTTTTAATTTGCATTTCCCACATGGCTAATATGTTGAACATCTTCCCATGTGCTCATTTGCTATCTATGTAACCTCTTCAGTGAAATATCTGTTCATATCTTTTGCCATGTTCTGATTTTTTTCCTGTCACTTTTTTATTTTTATTTATTAATTTAAAAAATTAACAACAAACAAAAATATTAACATATCATCCCACTCTACATATATAATCAGTAATTCTTAATATCATCACATAGTTGCATATTCATCATCTCTTAGAACATTTGCATCGATTTAGAAAAAGAAAGAAAAAGACAACAGAAAAAGAAATAAAACAATAACAGAAAAAAAAAAGATTATACATACCATAGCCCTTACCCCTCGCTTTCATTTATCACTAGCATTTCAAACTAAATTTATTTTAACATTTTTCCCCCTATTATTTATTTTTATTTCATATGTTCTATTCGTCTGTTGACATGGTAGATAAAAGGAGCATCAGACACAAGGTTTTCACATTCACAGAGTCACATTGTGAAAGCTATATCATTGTTCAATCATCATCAAGAAACATGGTTACTGGAACACAGCTCTACATTTTCAGGCAGTTCCCTCCAGCCTCTCCACTACATCTTGAACAACAAAGTGATATCTACTTAATGCGTAAGAATAACCTCCAGGATAACCTCTCGACTCTGGAATCTCTCAGCCATTGACACTTAGTCTCATTTCACTCTTCCCCCTTTTGGTTGAGAAGGTTCTCTCAATCCCTCCGTGTTAAGTCTCAGCTGATTTTTTTTTTTTTTTTACTGTTGAGTTTTAAGGGATCTTTATATATTAGGGATATAAATACTTTGTTTTGCAACTATTTTCTACCAGTCTGTAGCTTGTCTTTCAGTCTCTTAACATTGTTTTTTGCAAAGCAGAAGTTTTTAAATTTTAATGAAGTCCAATTTATCAAATTTTTCTTTCATGCATCATGCTTTTGGTGTTATACCCGAGAAGTCATCCTTAAACTCAAGGTCACCTAGATTTTCTCTTATGTTACCTTCTAGAGGTTTTATAATTTTGTATTTTAATGTGGCTCTGTGATTCATTTTGAGTCAATTTCTGTGAAAAGTTGTAAGGTCTGTGTCTAGAGTTACTCTTTTGCATTGTTGACATCCAGTCCTTCCTGTACCATTTGTTGAAAAGACTGTCCTTTCTCCATTGAACTGCTTTTGCTTCTTTGTCAAAGTCAGTTGAATTTATCTGTGTGGGTTTAATTCCGGGCTCTCTGTTCTGTTTTATGGATCTGCTACCTGTTCTTCCACAATAACACACTGTCTTGATCACTGTAGCTTTATGGTAAGTCTTTTTTTTTTTTTTTTTTTTTTTTTTTTTTTTTTTTTTAAGGAAAGACAGAGAGAAGGAAGGAAGGATAGAAGGAAGGAAGGAAGGAAGAAAGGGAAACATCTTTAAACATTTTCTTGTTTTATTGTATTCTGTTTCTCCGTTTTTGTTACATGGGCTGGGGCCGGGAATCGAACCGAGGTCCTCCGGCATAGCAGGCAAGCACTTTGCCCGCTGAGCCACCGCGGCCCTATGGTAAGTCTTTTAAAAAAATATTTTTACTGAGAAATCTTCACACACATACAGTCCATACCTGGTGTACAATCAATAATCATTGGCTCACAATAGCATCACAGTTGTGTATTCATCACCATGATTATTTTTAGAACATTTGCATCACTTCAGAAAAAGAAATAAAAAGAAAAAAGAAAAAGCTCATAACCTTATACCCCTTATCCCTCCCTCTCATTGACCATAGTATTTCTATCTACCCATTTTTTTTACCCTTCACTACTTACCTATTATTTGTTTATCTTTTATCCTTATGTTTTAAATCATCTGTCCATACCCTGGGTAAAAGGAGCATCAGACACAAGGTTTTCACAATCACACAGTCACAGTGTAAAAGCTCTATCGTTATACGGTTGTCTTCAAGAATCAGGGCTACTGGAACAAAGTCCAACAGTTTCAGGTACTTCCCTCCAGCCACTCCAATACACCATAAACTAAACAGGGATAGCTATATAATGCATAGGAATAACCTCCAGGATAATCTCTCGACTCTGAAATCCCTCAGGCACTGAAGCTTTATCTTGCCTCATTTCTCCCTTCTCCCTTTTGGTCAAGAAGGTTTTCTCAGTCCCATGGTGCTGGGTCCTGGCTCATCCCGTGAGTCCTGTCCCATGTTGCCAGGGAGAGTTACACCCCTGAGAATCATGTCCCACATAGTGGAGGCGGCAGTGATTTCAATTGGTAAGTCTAGAAATTAGGAATTGTTAGCCAATTTTCTCTCTACTGTTCAGATTGAGTCATTTCTACTGTTCCGTCTTCAAATTCACTGATTGTTTGTTCTGCCCTCTCCACTCTGTTGTTGAGCCGAATTATTGAGTTTTTAAATTGAGGTTATTGTTTTTTAGTTCTAGCATTGCCATTTGGTTCTTCTTTAAATCTTCTCTCTTTGATGAGCCTTTCAATTTCTTTGCTGAGATTTTTAACTTTTTCATTTGTTTTAAACGTTTTGTGATTACTCATTGAAACATTTTTATGATGGCTGCTTTAAAATATTTGTCAGATAATCCAAACACTTCTGCCATTTCAGTGTCAGCATTTACATTGGGATTTTCCTGGTTCTTGGTATGCGGGTGATTTTTTTTTTTTTATCAAAACCACTGGATCTTATTTAAAGCTTCTGCTCTAGCCGACTCTCCCTGCTGCTGCTCCTGCAGGAGAAAGTGAGTGGAGCTGCGCCATTCCTGCCACGTGGGGTTGAAGTTCAGGTTCCCCATTTTGCCTCTGCTGACTCCGAAGGAAGAGAGGATCCTCCTTAGTGCTGGGTGGGTGCAGAGCTCTGGCCCCCCACTGGGCTCCCGCTGACCCTACCCTGGCTAAGAGGAGCAGGAGCTCCTTGTTGCCCACCTGGCCTGCACCAACACCACACAGAGGTCAGCCCTGTTTCAGCCTCCTCTGACGTCACCCCAGCAAGCAGCAGGCACACCTCCTAGCCGACTGCGGATGTAATGACCAACAGATGAGGTCCACGTGCCATTGGCTCATGTCCACAGCAATAGATCTAAGCACGTTCACCTGGCCAAGTTGACAACTGAATCTACCACCATATGTCCACCCCTTGTCAACTTGGCAACTACACACATCACCTTAGACAATATTAAGGTGCAAAAACTTCTCTTCTGGCTGTGGGCCTGTGAATCTCAAAACAAGTTGTCTGGTGCCAATATGCGAAGGAGAATATTCACAGGATACAGGTTTTCATATCCATCGAGAGAAATTGGAAGGAACACAGTGCAGCTCACTACAGCTGGGTGGGGGTGGGAGTCCGGTTCCCCACATGGTCTCCACTGACCCAGCAGGGGTGGGAGGCTCATTTCTACCCAGCAGGAATGAAAGTCCAGCTCCATCTTTGGCCTTCTCTGACACCACTCCGGTAGTGATGTTCCGGCTGCATCAGCACAACCTTGTGAGAAGTCCAGGCTCCCCGCTCAGCCTCTACTGGCATAGGTGGAGGTGGGCCACAGTTTCTCATTTCTGTTTTTTTCCTGGGGTGTTCAGCTGGGGGAGAGTGGTTATTTTCTAAAGGATTTCTCTCTTGCTCTTTTCCTGGTTCTTTTGCTAGAGAAGACTATCGTTGGAGTTTTTGTCTGTGCCAATTGGTATTTCTGGCTTGCCGGCTCCTTCGGTTCTATGTTGGGGGGTAAATGAGGCAAAAGAAAAAGAAAACCTGTGGAATTCAGCAGCAAGTTGTCCTTTGGGTCCAAAGGTCCCTAGCCAGTCACCTGCATCTTTCCATCTTCAAGTCTTCTTATGCTTGCTGTGTATATAGTGTCCAGGATTTTTTATTTTTCTTAGTGGGAAGAATAGAGAAAAGTGACCCCCAAGGAGTGTCAGGAAAGGGGATCTACAGGCACTTATCATTAAAGGTAGGCATCAGCATGGCACACATGAAGCCAACAGCCTGTGCCCAGCATACAGTAGGCACTGAATCAATGATTGCTATTTTTTAAAAACTTTTAAAATTGTATAATATAATATATACAAAGCAAAGGAAAAAAAAGCAATAGTTTTCAAAGCACTTTTCAACAAGTAGTTATAGGACAGATCCCAGAGTTTGTCCTGGGCTACCATACCATCATCTCAGTGTTTTCCTTCTAGCTGCTCCAGAATATAGGAGGCTAGAAGGAATAAATATTTTTTTATCATCACAATCGACTTTTTTTCCTCCTTTTTTGTAAAAAAATATATATATACAAAAAAGCTATTAATTTCAAAGCACAGCCCAACAGTTAGTTTTAGAACACATTTCAGAGTTTGGTATGGGTTATAATTCCACAATTTGAGATTTTTACTTCTAGCTGCTCTTGGATACTGGAGACTAAAAGAAATATCAATGATTCAGCAATCGTATTCGTTTGTTAAACCCTATCTTCTCTGTTATAACTCCACTATCACCTTTGATCTTTCTATCCCACTCTTTAGGGGTATTTGGGCTACGCCATTCTAACTTTTTCAAATTGGAAGGGTCTGTCAATAATATGGGGTTGGGGGATGGAACTAGCTGATGTTCTGGAAAGGCTGGGCCCTCTGGGTTTCAGGACTTAGCTGGTCCAGGGACCCATCTGGAGGTTGTAGATTTCTGGAAAGTTATGATAAGTTGCAAGGTCTAACTGAAGCTTACATTAGGGTGACCTCCAGAATAGCCTCTCAACTCTATTTCAACTCTCTCAGCCACTAATACTTTATTAGTTACACTTCTTTCCCCCCTTTTGGTCAGGATGAAATTGTTGATTTCACGGTGCCAGGGCTGGACTCATACCTGGAGTCCTCTTCCATGCCGCCAGGGAGACTTTCACCTCTGGATGTCATGTCCCACATATCAGGGAGGACAATGGTTTCACTTGCAGAGTTGGACTTAGAGAAAGTGAGGCCATATCTGAGCGACAAAAGAGGTCCTCCAGAAGTAACTCTTAGGCAGCCTATAGGTTAGGCTAAGCTTCTCTCCTACCTACATAAGCTTCACAAGAATAAGCCTCAGGATCAAGGGCTTACCTCCTTCTCTATGTGGGACATGACTCCCAGGGGTGTAAACCTCCTTGGCAACGTGGGACAGAAATCCCAGGATGAGATAGGACCCAGCATCAAGGGATTGAGGAAATCTTCTTGACCTAAAGGGGGACGTTCTAGTTTGCTGGCTACTGGAATGCAACACACCAGAGATGGATTGGCTTTTAATAAAAGGGGATTTATTTCGTTCAAAATGTATAGTTCTTCAGAGGAAAGGCAGCTAACGTTCAACTGAGGTTCTTTCTTAGTCGGGAAAGCACAGGGTGATCTCTGCTGGCCTTCCCTCCAGGCCTCTGGGTTCCAACAACTTTCCCTGAGGTGATTCCTTTCTGCATCTCCAAAGGCCTGGGCTGAGCTGCGAGTGCTGAGATGAGGTATGCTGAGCTGCTTGTGCTGTGTTACATTGAACTCTCTCATTTAAGCACCAGCCAATTAAATCAAACATCATTCATTGCAGCAGGCACGCCTCCTAGCTGACTGCAGATTAATCAACGACAGATGAGGTTCACATGCCACTGGCTCTTGTCCACAGCAACAGATCTAGGCACCTTCACCTGGCCAAGTTGACAACTGAATCTAACTACCACATGTCCACCCTTTGTCAACTACACACATCACCTTAAGCAATATTAAGGTGCAAAAACTTCTCTTCTGGCTGTGGACCTGTGAATCTCAAAACAAGCTGTCTGGTGCCAATATGCAAAGGAGAATATTCACAGGATACAAGTTTTCACTTCCATAGAGAGAAATTGGAAGTAACACAGATGTAAAATCTGCAGGGCAAACACTATTGGATTTCAAAGTCTGAAAGTCATTCCTCCTTCGGCTTTAGAAAGTGGCAGGCCCACCCTTTCCAAGGGCCTATTCAGTGGGTTGCCTCTTTCCAAATCAACCTCGGGGAACATTGAGGAGACCACCTTTTTCTCAGCTCCACTGTCTCCAGGCATTGGGGCCACACCTGGGCTCTCTGCCATCTCTGGGACACACGCTCAACCCCTCCATGTAATGGCAGCCAGGCTCTCCCCAGTCCCCAAAGAGTGTGCTGTACCTTCTCCAAGGCCTGAGGCAGCACAACTCTTCCACTGCAACGAGGTGGGAGACTCATCCTCTGCCCTCATGGCAAACTCACCCTCTCCACGTATATGGGTGGGTCCACTCTCCTGGCCAAGGTTTTTTGGCTTCAGACCTGAGCTTCCATGGTTCTCACTCTGCAAACTCCAATTTGTCCCTTTTGTGTCCCCCTTTGTCCAGATTGGACATTTACACCAACAATCTCTTCAAGCACTCCAGGACTTCTCCATCATTCTCTTCACAGTTCCTCCAAAATCTTCCCCTTGTCCATCCAAAACACCATTCCAACATATCCATTTGCAAACTGCAGCAGCACCCCACTCTCCGGTACCAAATCTATTCTGGTTTGCTAGCTGCCGGAATGCAATATACCAGAAACGGAATGGCTTTTAAAAAGGGGAATTTAATAGGTTGCTAGTTTACAGTTCTAAGGCTGAGAAAATGTCCCAGTTAAACAAGTCTATAGAAATGTCCAATCTAAGGCATCCCAAAAAAGATAGCCTTGATTCAAGAAGGCCGATGATGTTCAGAGTTTCTCTCTTATCTGGAAAGGCACATGGCGAACAGTCAGGGTTCCTCTCTCATCTGGAAGGGCACATGGTGAACATGGCATCATCTGCTAGCTTTCTCTCCTGGCTTCCTGTTTCATGAAGCTCCCCGGGAGGCATTTTCCTTCTTCATCTCCAAAGGCCTGGGCTGAGCTGCTTTTTGTTGTGCTATGTTGAGCTCTCTCATTTAAGCACCAGCCAATTAAATCAAACATCATTCATTGCAGCAGGCACGCCTCCTAGGTGACTGCAGATGTAATCAGCAACAGATGAGATTCACATGCCATTGGCTCAGGTCCACAGCAATATAACTAGGCACCTTCACCTGGCCAAGTTGACAACTGAATCTAACTACCACAGGGAAAGAGAGATGAGACAAAATAAAGTGAGAGATTTCAAACAGAGTCAAGAGGTTATCCTGGAGGTTATTTTTATGCATTTTATAGATATCTCCTTTTTAGTTTAAGGTGTATTGGAGTGGCTGAAAGGAAGTACCTGAAACTGTAGAGCTGTGTTCCAGTAGCCTTGTTTCTTGAAGATGATTGTATAATGATACAGCTTTTATAATGTGACTGTGTGATTGTGAAAACCTTGTGTCTGATGCACCTTTTAACTAGGCTTTGAATAGATGAGTAAAAAATATGGATAAAAAATAAACAAATAATAGGGGGAACAAAGCTTAAATTGGGTAGATGGAAATACTAGTGGTCAATGAGAGGGAGGAGTGAAGGGTATGGCATGTATGAGTTTTTTCTTTTTTCTTTTTTTCTGGAGTGATGCAAATGTTAAAAAAAAGATCTTGGTGATGAATTCACAACTATGTGATAATGTTGTGAGCCATTGGTCGCATACCATGTATAAAATATTTGTATGTGAAGAATGTTTGTATGTTTTTATATTGTTTTATTAATAAAAATATATTTTTTTAAAGATAAAGGGCTTGGCCTATTGATTTGGGTGTCCCTAATGGTTTTTGTTTTTTTTCCTGGCATGGCCAGGAACCGGGAATCGAACCCGGGTCTCCAGCATGGCGACGAGAACTCTGTCTGCTGAGTCACCATGGCCCATCCTCTTATGTTTGACACAGTATCAGGGGTTTCCCTGATGGTAAAGTTTAATAGTTCTACATTTTTCTCCCATCCCTCAAGTGACTTTTCCAATACTTTTTGATTATGTGCTTAATATATTCTAGAATGTATCCAGGCATTACATTAAACTATATAGAATTTAAGGCCCTCACTCTTATGTTGGGCTCCCTGTGTTTCAGTTGTTCAAATGAGCTATCCAGACAGGTTGAGTTAGATTATGTGCACAGAAAATTTGGTTCTGGACAAAATAAACCTTTCTTCCTTTGATCTCAAAGAGTAGATGCCATTCTAAAATATAGACAATGTCATGAGCTGAGACTCAGCATCAAGGGACTGAGAAAAACCCTAGAATGAGCTGAGAATTAACATCAAGGGATTGAGAGAACCTTCTCCACCAAAAGGGGGAAGAGTAAAATGAGACAAAGTGTCAATGGTTGAGAGATTCCAAACAGAGTCGAGAGGTTATCCAGGAGGTTATTCTTACGCATTAAGTAGATATCACCTTGTTGTTCAGGATGTAGCGGAGGCTGGAGGAAACTGCCTGAAAATGTAGAGCTGTGTTCCAGTAGCCATGTTTCTTGATGATGATTGAACAATGATATAGCTTTCACAATGAGACTCTGTGAATGTGAAAACCTTATGTCTGATGCTCCCTTTAGCTACTATATCAACAGAAGAGTAGAACATATGGAATAAAAATAAATAATAGGGGGAACAAATGTTAAAATAAATTTAGTTTGAAATGCTAGTGGTAATGAAAGCGAGGGGTAAGGGGTATAGTATGTATAATCTTTTTTTTCCCCCTATTATTGTTTTATTTCTTTTTCTATTGTCTTTTTCTTTCTTTTTCTAAATCGATGCAAATGTACTAAGAAATGATGAATATGCAACTATGTGATGATATTAAGAATTACTGATTGTATATGTAGAATGGAATGATATCTAAATGTTTTGTTTGTTAATTTTTTTAATTAATAAAAAGTTTAAAAAATATATATATAGACAATGTCTTCCTCACCCCTGTGTTCTGAAATTCCTTAATCCCGTCCTGATCGGATTTGTTCTTATCTCTAAATAGCTATAGAGATAAGATAGGTTATAGATATAAAACAGCCTCTCAAAATCCAGAAATAATAATCACCACTCTGGACTAAATGTGTCTGGTATAAGAGCTTATAATCTAGGCTCCTGTTTTCTCATAAACATTTTCTAAATGGGACTATAAAATAATTGTTCTTTCTGGCTTATTTTGCTTCACCAAGTGTCCTGTAGGTTCATTCACATCATTGCATGCCTCACGACTTCGTTCCTTTTTGTTGTAGCACAATATTCGGTAAGATGTATGCACCATCGTTCGCCAATCTACTTCTCAGCTGGTGCATCCTTCAGGCACCTGCATTCATTAAGCATCATGTATAGTGTCCAAAGTCCAGAGTCCATCAACACTCTCAATTTTAGATAATTTCATTGTTCCCAACAGAAAGGTAACCAATAAACACACCTTCATCAAATAGGAAATTTAAACCTCACCTTAACTCTTGTCCTTTCCCCCATTATTCACCCCTGCTGTTGCTGTGGTGGTGCTGATGTTTTCCTGTTGAACATAGCCCATAGCATGCAACAGCAGGTTTCTCCCTGTTCCCCGGACTTAAACACTCTTTGTCCATGAATCATACCTCTGAAGTAGTTCTTGCAAGCACTCATTTATATTTCTAGTGTTCATCAGTGGGACACGTAGGTCTATACAACCCCTTTCAGTCGTGTTCACCTTTAATATGGTAATATTACTTATAGACCCACTGTTATTACTTTTCAATGATTTAAAGATTGCATAACTTTTAGTTTGATTATTTAAGTGTTGTCCTGCTACGATGTTAAATTCTGAGATTTGGTAATTCCACGTGTGCCGGTTTGAATCTGTGGTGGACCTCAGAAAAGCCATGTCCTTTAATCCTCATTCAATACTGCTGGGTGGGAGCATTTTGATTGTTTCCATGGAGATGTGACCCACCCAATTGTGGGTGGTAACTTTTGATTAGATGATTTCCATGGAGGTGTGTCTCCACCCATTGAGGTGGAGTTGCTTACTGGAATCCTTTAAAAGAGGAAACATTTTGGAGAGAATCCCTTTTTGGTAGAGCCACGCGAAAGCCAGCAGCCACCACCGTATTCTCCATGTGCCCTTGCAGCTGAGAGAGAAATGTTGAATGTCATCAGCTTTCTTGAACCAAGGTATCTTCCCCTGGATTCCTTAAATTGGACATTTCTATAGACTTGTTTTAATTGGGACATTTTCTCAGCCTTAGAACTGTAAACTGGCAACTTATTACATTTCCCTTTTTCAGAGCCATTTCGTTTCTGGTATATTGCATTCCTGCAGCTAGCAGACTAGAACACCCAGCTTTAGAATTCCTATGTATGCAACTTGACCTTTCTTCCTTCCCCTTTCTCCCCTATCCCTGGGCCATCCTCAGAAAACAGTTGGTCTTGACCAAGCGTTCCACTGTCTTGCCTTGCAGAGAGCAGAGAGCATCGATCCGGTTTAAGACCACTCTGATGACCACTCTCATGGACGTCCTTCGCCACAGACCAGGATGGGTGGAAGTGAAGGAGTAAGACACCCCTGCTCACAGTCCCTCCTTCCTGTTGATTCAGAGGCCCCTGTTCCCTTGGTTTTTCTCCCAGTTCCTCTGGGTGGCCACAGGGACTTATCCCAAAGTGGATTGACAGGGGCCAGCATTTATTCAGTGCTTACCATGTACGAGGCACATTCCTGGTGCCATCTTATTTAAACCTTACAACTATCCAGTACGATTGATTATGTTCAGAGGTGTTAAGCCAATTGCCTAACGTCATGCAGCACATCAGTGTCAGAGTGGGATTCAAGCCCAGGTTCAACTTAGCTGTTCCACAGCCCATGTTCCTCTGGCTCTCAGAAGAATCAAGGAAGGCTGCCATCGCCCACCCACTGGCTCGAATCTTCCAGTGGGGTCACATCCAGGCCCGGGATTGCTCTCCCCTGACCACTTCTAGTTCTGTGACCTTGACCATGTTACTTGACCTTAGGCCAACATTTCTTCTACGCTGGGCTCTGGGAATGCTGAGATGAACAAGCATACTGTGCCTAGCACGTAATAGGAGCTGATATTAGTTAGGTTAAGGTGTGGATGTAGAACAGAGACCCAAAGCAGAAGAAGCTTCAACAGGCTGGAAATTGATTTCTCTCTTACATTTAAATTTAAGTCCAGATATAAGAAGTTCAGAGATGGAATGGGGGCTCCACTGAGAAGAGGGACCCATCTACTTCCATCTTTGCACTCTGCTGTCCCTTGGGTGAGACCCTCATCCTCAGCACACAGGGGAGCTCCAGCCTTACATCCACACTAGAAGCAGCAGGGTGTGGGAAGGAAGCAAGGAGGGTATGCCTTTCCCATGAAGGACACACCTGGAGGCCGCTCACATTTCATGGCCAGAACTTAGCCACGTAGTCACACTGAAACTGGAAAATGTGGTCTTTATTATGGAAAAGGTAGGCTTTATTTTTACATGTAAATGTTGGGAATTCTATTACTGCAGTAAAAGGGGAAAGTGGATATGAGATGCGAGGGGCAACCGGCTACTCTGCTTTCCTGCTCAGTAAAGTGTTGCATAACAATAGCTAAGGCTGCCAGACACTGTCTCAGTACTTGATGGAAATGATTTTGGTTAAACCATCCCCAGATCTTTTGGGTGAGTGCTGTTATCAACTCCATTTTACCAATGAGAAAACTGAGCACAAAGAAGTAAAACATGTGTTTTTGGTTCCTTAGCTTATAAGGGCTTGGCCTAGGGTTTGAACCTAGTCTGTCTGTAGAGTCAAAGGCTCATCTCTGCCCCATTCTAGCAGCCTCTCAATAGGTAAAGGAACAAATGAGAAAATGGCAGGTGGATAAATCCATGATTTCCATTGCCTGGGGAGACAGACTTTAATCCAGTCACCCCACAAAAAAACTTTAGGAGTTGGCTATAATCCAGCAGAGTCCTCTTTGACATTGATGAGGGTGGCTACCAACGATTTTCCTTTGTGGGTCTCCCATGCTCCACACTAGTATCAAAATGGGGTTTCCTCAAATGTTAAAATAAGTTTAGATTGAAATGCTAGTGCTCAATGAAAGGAAGGGGTAAGGGGTATGGTATGTATGAATGTTTTTCTGTTGTCTTTTTATTTCTTTTTCTGAATTGGTGCAAATGTTCTAAGAAATGATCATGATGATGAATATGCAACTATGTGATGATATTGTGAATTACTGATTATATATGTAGAATGGAATGATCATAAGTTAAGAATGTTTGTGTTTGTTTGTTGCTATATTTTTAAAAAAATTTAAAAATTAATAGAAAAAAAAGGGGGGGGGTTTCCTTGCCTGGATCCAGAGGAACCAGTGCCATAATGGAAAGGTGGGGAGAGGTTTGGAGTAGGTTAGAGGAGAGTGAGGAAACATCAGGTAGGGGAGGTATATGGGAAAGGGCACTGTCCTAACCTCCGACCTGCTATCTGCCCTTTGGCCACTCTCTGCCCCCTCTCAACCTCAGCTTTCCTCTCTCCTCAGTGATCAGGTAGAAGATGCTCTAACGGCTTGCCTGGCACCAATGATGTGGAAGTTCATGAAGCAGGTTGCTCCCTGGCTGGGCTCATATTGCCTCAGCAATCCTCAATGAGGAAGGGCCTTTTGGCCAGACTCGGCTCTGTGTCTCTGAGGCTTCATCCTTTAGAATCTAACCTGAGGTTTCTGACTGTCAGGCTGTCAGTTCAGAGTTTGGCACGTAGCTAGAGCTGTTCCTTTCCTTGCTTCCTACTGAGAAAGCAGATGCAGAGCCTGGATCTCCAGCAACCATCTTGTGAACCTGAGGCAATAAGTATGATGGCAACATGTTAAGGATGGCAAAATGTGAAGGGAGAAGGAACGTGGGTTCCTGCTGGCATTGTTGAGCAGTTTAATGTTTTCCTAGGAGATTTAAGGATGACTTCACTTTGACAAAAATCATGAAGATGGTGTATAAGTGAGTGAACTTTTGAACTTAGAATAGAATGCAAAACCAAGGCCCTGCTAGATTGGGCCCCACCAAACTCTTCAGCTTCATCACTAACCTCTCTCCTTCACCCCAGCTTTTCTTCATGTGCTTTAACATGCTGAGCACTTTCCAACCGAACAGCCTCAGTTTCTGCCCTTCTCTCTGCTAGAGCCCTCTCCCCCTTGCTCTTGACCTGGCTGCTCCTTCTTACCCCTCAAGATCTCAGCTGAAATGTCACTTCCACATGTGGTGATCTCCATCCAAAACAGGTCCCTCAGCTGCCCTGTGTCTGGCCACCTCCTGGATTACATGGGCACTTTTTACAATTCCTCACTGTATGGTTATCTGTTGTCTTGCTTCTTGCTAATCTTCCCCACTGGACTGTATGCACCATCTGCCCAGGCAGACTGCCATGTTTCCCCTTGTTTCTCTGGCACGCAACAGTGAGCCTGACATGGAGTCAACCTCTGTACCTCTCGGTTCGATGACTGACTGAGTGAATAACTCATTATTTGTTGATTCATTCACTCAATAAACAGGCCCTCTGCTGGTTGTTAGGGGAGTAGTAATGCATCAGACCCAGTTTCCACCCTCATGATGCTTAAAATCCAGTGCTATTTTCTAATGAACACAGAACCTCAGGAAATGACTCTTAAATTATAACCAACATAACCAACTTCCCCAGGCTTCCTGGTCAGGCTGCAGACCCCAGGGTGGTGATGGCTGAGAAAGTCCAAGTTAGGAGATCTAGTGTTAGCCTTTTCCAGCTCCATCCTTTATCTCTTTGAAATTTTTTTTCAATTTGGAATATATACTCTACTGCTGTCTTTTTAGATGTGATCATTTTAACAAACTTCACATCCAACTAATTTTTCCCTTTCTATTTTCGTTGAGGTATAATTCATATATCATGAAGTTACCCCTTTTAAAGTGAACAATTTACTGGCTTTTCATATATTCACAAACATGTACAACCATCACTACTATCCAGTTCCAGAATATTTTCATCATGCCAAAAGAAACCCTGTACTCATCAGCAGTCATTCTCCACTACCTTTTCCCCCAGACCCTGATATCAGTACTTTCTGCCTTTATGGATATTCCTGTTTGGACATTTCATATAAATGAGATTAAAGAATCATACAAATGGACTTTTTTTTCAATCTACTAAATTTATTTTGACATTTGTCCCCCCCCCCATTATTTATTTATTTTTAATCCCTATGTTTTACTCATCTGTTGATAAGGTAGATAAAAGAAGCATGAGACACAAGGTTTTCACAATCTCACATTCACATTGTGAAAGCTATATCATTATACAATCATCTTCAAGAAACATGGCTACTGGGACGCAGTTCTACATTTTCAGGCACTTCCCTCCAGCCTCTCCATTACAAAGGTGTAATCTATATAATTAACTAAAAAGGTGATATCTATATAATGCGTAAGAATAACCTCCAGGACAACATCTCGACTTTGTTTGAAATCTCTCAGCCATTGACGCTTTATTTTGTCTCATTTCTCTCTTCCCCCTTTTGGTCGAGAAGGTTTTCTCAATCCATTAATGCTGACTCTCAGCTCATTCTAGGATTTCTGTCCCACATTGCCAGGAAGGTCCACACCCCTGGAAGTCATGTCCCACGTAGAGAGGGGGAGGGCAGTGAGTTTGCTTGTTCTGTTGACTGAGAGAGGGAGGCCACATCTGAGCAATAAAAGAGGTTCTCTGGGGGTGCCTCTTAGGACTACTTTTAAGTAGGCTTAGCCTATCCTTTGTGGGGATAAATTTCATATGAACAAATCCCAAGATTGAGGGCTCGGCCTATTGCTTTGGTTGTCCCCATTGCTTGTGAGAATATCAGGAATTCTCCACATGGGGAAGTTGAATTTTCCCCCTTTCTTGCAAATGGCCTTTTTTATCTGTCTTTTTTCACTTAGCTTAATGTTTCCAAAGTTCATCCATGTTATAGTATGTATCAGAACTTCATTCCTTTTAATGGCTAGTTAATATTTCATTGGATGGACACACCACATTTTTTAAATTCATTGATCAGTTGATTGGCATTTAGGTTGTTTTCACTTTTTAGCTATTATAGAGAATACTGTTATAAACAGTCATGTACAAATTTTTGTGTGGACGTACGCTCTCAGTTTTCTTGAGTGTATACCTGGAAGTGGAATTTTGGGGTCGTCTGGTAACTCTATGTTTAACCTTTTGAGGAACTGCCAAACTGTTTCCCAAAGTGCTACACTGTTTTACATTCCCATCAGCAGTATATAAAGGTTCCAACTTCTCTATATCCTCTATAATGCTTGTTCTTGTCCATCTTTTTTTTTATAGCCATCTTAGTGAGTGTGAAGTGTTACATCATTGTGGTTTTGATTTGCATTTCCCTAATGGCTAATGATGGTGTGGTAGATTTAGTTGTCAACTTGGCCAGGTGAAGGCACCTAGTTCTGTTGCTGTGGACATGAGCCAATGGCGTGTGAACCTCATCTGTTGCTCATTACATCTGCAGTCAGCTAGGAGGCGTGCCTGCTGCAATGAATGATGTTTGATTTAATTGGCTGGTGCTTAAATGAGAGAGCTCAACGTAGCACAGCAAAAAGCAGCTCAGCCCAGGCCTTTGGAGATACAGAAAGGAATCACCCCAGGGAAAGTTGTTGGAACCCAGAGGCCTGGAGAGAAGGCCAGCAGAGTTCACCCTGTGCCTTCCCGTGTAAGAAAGAACCTCAGTTGAAAGTTAGCTGCCTTTTCTCTGAAGAACTAATGAAATAAATCGCCTTTTATTAAAAGCCAATCCGTCTCTGGTGTGTTGCATTCCAGCAGCTAGCACACTAGAACAGATGGTGAGCATCTTTTCATGTGCTTGTTTACCACTGTTGTATGTTTTTTGAAAAAATGTATATTCAGGTCTTTTGTCCATTTTTAAATTGGGTTGTTTGTATATGTACATGTGTGTGTGCATGGTCAGGGAATTAAACCCAGTTCTCCTGCATGAGGTGAGCATTCTACCACTGAATCACCCATGCACCCTGGGTTGTTTATATTTTAATGGTTGAGTTGTAAGAATTCTTTTATATTCTGAATACTGGTCCCTTATCAGATACATGAGTTGTGAATTCTTCCACATTGTATGGGTTGCCTTTCCACTTTCTTCTTGATGTACTTTGCAACACAAAAGTTTTAAATTTTGATGATGCCCAATTTACCTATTTTTGTTTTTTGGTGTCATGTCCAAACTCATGAAAATTTACTCCTGTTTTCTTGTTTAACAGTTTTAACTCTTACATATAGTTCTTTGATCCATTTTGAATTATTTTTTGTATGTGGTGTGAGGTAGGGGTTCAGCTTTGACATTTTAGATATATCTTTTAACTTTTTATTTAGAAATCTTTATAAACTTACAGAAAAAATGTAAAAATAGTAAGCAGTTCTCCATATACTTAACTCAGCTTCCTCTCTTAGCAACTTAATCATAGTGCAATTTTCAAAGCCAGGAAATTAACATTGATACAATACTATTAACAAAACTGCAGATGTTATTTGAACTTTAACAGTTTTTTCCATTAATGTTCTTTTTCTCTATCCAGAAGCCAATCCAGTATTTTCTACTGCATTTAGTTGTCATGTGCCTTTTTTCTGATTTGTTTTCCCATATTCTCTTTATTTATTTTTTATTAAAGAAAATAAACAATGCACTTAGAACCACCAAAAATGGATAGCTTAGTTAGCTTAACCATAGGCAGTTTAAATAAAGAATTCATTCTAATCATTGTAAAGCCTGTGTTTGCACAGTAAGTTTCATAAACCAATTTAAAATGAAGGCAACAAGGAAAAAAGTCTATATATTCAGATAGCAAAAGTTCTTAAATCCTAAGTATTAAAAAGGAACTTAGATACCATTTTGATCAGCTGGCAAAACTGTGAATGTTTTAAAAATATCAAGTAGAAAGTTCTTACAAATATCTGTGTTGCTATAGTAATGACCTATGTTACTAAATATTTTCCTTACTTCAGGAGAATATAAAGATATAAATATTTTTACAATTAACATATGGAAATCTTAACCACCTAAAATGGATATCTTAGTTAGCTTATCCATAGGCATGTTAAAAAAAATGTAGGTAATCATCATAAATCCTGTTTGTACAATATGTTTCATAAACCGATTTAAAATTAAAGCAAGGAAGGAAAAAAAATCTATAAATACAGATATGAAAGTTACTTGAATTCTAAATATTAAACAGTATCTTAAATACCATTTGATGAACTATCAAAACTGTATGCATTCTCAAAATATCAAGTAAAAAGTTATTATAAATATCAACTTTGCTACAGTAGTGAGCTATGTTACTAAATATTTTCAAATTTTTGATTTCAGGAATTTTTAAAAAAATTTTTTATTAATTAAAAAAATTACAAGAAACACAAACATTCCCAACACATACACTCAGCAATTCACCATATCATCACATAGTTGCATATTCATCATCATGATCATTTCCCAGAACATTAGCATCAATTCAGAAAAAGAAATAAAAAGACAACAGAAAAATATAACAAACAGAAAAAAAAAATTTTACAGGCCATACCCCTTACTGATCCCTTTCATTGATCACTAGCATTTCAAACTAAATCTATTTTAACATTTGTTCCCCCTATTATTTATTTGTATTCCATATGTTCCTCTCATCTATTGACAAGGTAGATAAAAGAACCATCAGACACAAGGTTTTCACAATCACACAGTCACACTGTGAAAGCTATATCATTATACAATCATCTTCAGGAAACATGGCTACTGGAACACAGCTCTACATTTTCAGGCAGTCCCCTCCAGCCTCTCAGGAATTTATTTTATTCAGGAATTTATTTTATCTAATATTACTATAATTGCCAATAGTTCTTTTTTAACCATTTTTTAGTTGTGAAGAATAATGTGTGTGTGTATATATATATATATATATATATATATATACAAAGAAAAGAAAGAAAAACAATTTTCAAAGCACATTTCAGCAAACAGCTACAGAACAGTTCCCAGAGTTTGTCATGGGCTACCATGCCCTCAACTCAGATTTTTCCTTCTAGCTGCTCCAAAACACTGGTGGCTTTATCAGACTCATAATAATGGAATCTTACGATATCTGTCCTTTTGTGTCTGACTTATTTCATTCAGCATTATGTCCTCGAGGTTCATCCATGTTGTCATATGTTTCAGGACATCATTTTGTCTAAATGCCGCATAATATACTGTTGTATGTAAATACCACATTTTGTTTATCCACTCATCTGTTGATGGGCACCTGGATTGTTTCCATCTCTTGGCAACCGTAAATAGTGCCAATATGACCATCGGTGTGCAAATGTCTGTGTCACTGCTCTTAACTCTTCTGGGTATATACAGAGTATTGGTATTGCCGGGTCATAGGGCAACTCAGTGTTTAGTTTTCTGAGGAATCGCCAACTAATTTCCACAGCAGCTGAACTATTTTGCATTCCCATCTACAGTGAATAAACATCCCAATTTCTCCACATCCTCTCCAACATTTATAATTTTCTGTTTGTTTAATAGTAGCCATTCTTATAGGTGTGAGGTGATATCTCATTGCATTTCTCTTATAGCCAGTGAAGATGAGCAGCTCTTCATGTGCTTTTTTGCTCTTCAGAAAAGTGCCTGTTCACTTCCTCTGCCCATTTTATAATGGGGTTGTTTGTTCTTTTGTTGGTGAGCTGTATAATTCCTTTATGTACCCAGGATATCAAGCCTTTATCCGATATGTGGTTTCCATATATTTTCTCCCATTGAGTTGGCTGCCTCTTCACCTTTTTAACAGTCCTTTGAGGAACAGAAGCTTTTAATCTTAAGGAGTTCCCATTTGTCTATTTTTTCTTTCACAGCTTGCACTTTAGATGTAAAGCATAAGAAGCTACCTCTTATTACTATATCTTGAAGGAGTTTCCCTACATTTTTTTCAAGAATGGTACTGGCTCTTACATTTAATTCTTTGATCCACTTTAGATTAACTTTTGTATAGGGTGTAAGGTAGGGGTCCTCTTTCATTCTTTTAGCTATTGAAATCCAGTTCTCCCATACCCATTTCATTTTCTTTTTCTTTGTTTTTTTTTTTAACATGGGCAGGCACCGGGAATCGAACCCAGGTCCTCTGGCATGGCAGGCGAGCATTCTTGCCTGCTGAGGCACTGTGGCCCGCCCCCATGCCCATTTATTGAAAAAACTATTCTGTCCCAATTCAGTGGATTTGGGGGCCTTATCAAAGATCAAATGTCCATAAATTTGGTGGTAAGTCTCTGCACTCTCAAGTCTATTCCACTGGTCAGTCGTTCTGTCTCTGTGCCAGTACCATGCTGTTTTGACCCCTGTGGCTTTATGTAAGCTTTAAAGTCAGGAAGTGATAGACTTCCCAGTTTGCCCTTCTTTTTAGGATATCTTTAGCTAATCAAGGTCTCTTTCCCTGCCATATAAATTTGTTTGTCAAGATTTACAATCCTTCCATATAAATTTGATAACCAATTTTTCCAAGTCTTCAAAGTAGGCTGTTGGGATTTTTATTGATAGTGCACGGAATCTTTAGATCAGTTTGGGCAGAATTGGCATCTTGATGATATTCTACCTGCCTAACCATGAGCATGGAATATCATTCCATCTATTTAGGTCACTTTAAGTTTCTTTTAGCAACTTTTTGTCATTTTCTGTGGATAAGTCCTTGACATTCCTGGTTAGGCTTATTCCTAGATAGTTGATTCTTCTGGTCACTATTCCGAATGGAACTTTTTCCTTAGTTGTCACCTCAGATAGGTCATTTTCATGTACTTTTATCTGTGACAGTTCCTCCGTCTTATCTTTTATAACCTTGACACATTTATTTTGCAGAATGTCCCTCAATTTGGGTTTGTTTGATGCTTCCTCACCATGAGGTTATGCATTTCGGTGAGAACATCACGTGATGTTCTACCTTTCCCAGAGCATCGCATCAAGGGTGCATGACACAGCTGTGTCTTAGCGTGGGTGATGTTGTCCTGATCACTCAGACAAGGTGGTGTCTGCTGGAGTTCTCCATTCTTAAGTTACTCTTTTATGCTTTGCGATTAATAACTATTTTGTGGGTCAATACCTTGAGACTATGCAAATATTCTGTCCTCAACAAACTTTCCCACAATGGTTTCAGCATCCACTGAAGTATCTTGGCTACATCTATTATTATTCCAATAGTTGCAAAAAAAAAAAAAAAAGATGATTCTCTCTCTTATCCTTTCTATATTTATTAGGCAGCATTCTTCTATAAAGAAGACTTTTTCTCCCTCCACCCCTGATTTATTTAGCCTGGTTCACTGGAGTACACCACCTTGAACAGAAGTCTCCACTCCTTCATTTTCCTGATAGGGAAACTGAGGCCCAGAGAGGAGAGCAAGGTCACAGGAGCCGGTCCAGAACAGGGCTCATGATTCCTGGCCTGGGGCTCCTTGCACTGCATGGCGCTGCTCAGTACAAACATCAGGGGAAAATAAGAGGGACAAGGCAACTGGACAAGGCCCCGATGTGCATCTCCCGTGCTGCCTGAGGGTTTACAAAATGCACAGCCATTTCTCCAGTGGGTTTCTATCAGTGTGAGTGTGGCAATGGCCCGAGGAAGGCTTAGACAGGGGCCAGGCCCTAGGTTTTCATTATTGACTCAAGACAAAATTCCAAAACCAGTGATCTCTGGTTCCATTGCCACTCCACTACCACATTTCCTCACTATTGCCGCGTCCGTGCACCACATGTGCCGTTTGTCTGTATTTTCCTCACGATTGATTGCTCTCCTTTTTTGCTTAGATAAATGCATTTGAGAAAGAATGCATATATCACTATGACGATATCTGCAGAATTATGGCTTTGTCTCATTATTTATGTTTTTTTTTCCCCAAACAACGTAAAAATAAGTATGCAACTGTTAGACTTTTCTAAATATCTGTATCCTATTAGAAAAGATTGTGAGGGTGGTGCAAGGGTAGTTCAGTGGTAGAATTCTCGCCTGCCATGTGGGAGGTCTGGGTTCGATTCCCAGCCCACGCACTTCCCCCCAAAACAAGCAAACAAAAAACCAAAGAAACAAAAATTCAACAAATGGTGCTGCAGTAATGGGATACTCACATGCAAAAAAAAAAAAAAAAATTAAATGTGACCCCCGCCATACAGCATACAAGAAATAAAAGAGAAAGGATTGTGAGGTTTATGGGAGGTAGCAAATCCCCGTGCTGAGAGGTGCCCCCACACCCCTCAGACTGGCTCAGCCCCCTGGCCTGTGGGCTCCCAGGTGGATGGAGCACCCCCCCCACCCCTCCTCTGGATATGGCTGGATCTGTCTCCCTGCCTTAAAGCCAGGGTGGCATTCAGGAGAAACGCCTGATCCAGCAGCTACAAAGAATTGAGCAGCAATTTAAATCTTTTCTCGGGGTCCTTGAGAATTCTACAGGGGCAGGGGCTGCATCCACAGCACATGGCCAAACATCTTGGCCATTGTCCCAGTTACTGCTGTCTGTAACAAATCCCCAAACTTAGCTGCATTAAGCAGCCATCTGAATACGCTCATAGTCTCCATGACTCGGGAATTCTAACGGGCACAGAGGGAATGGATGGTCTCTGCTCTGTGGTGTCTGGAGACTTGGCTGGGCAGAGTCAATGGCTAATTGTCACGCGGTGGCAGGACTCGTCTGAGGCCCCTCGCTCACAGGCCTGGCAATTGATGCCGGCTGTCTGCTGTGACCTCAGCCGGGCTGTCGCCCAGAGGAGCTTCTTGTGGCTTCTCCTTGTGCCCTCACAGCCTGGCAGCCTCTGGGATGGGAGATAAAATGCAAGCATATTTTTAAAATCCAGTCCATCACAGCATGCTTTCCCTGTTCCGTCACACCCAAATCCTACTCATCCATCATCCCAAGGTTAGCTAATTTCTCTGTTTCTGCCTCAAACCTCTCCCAAGATATTTCACAAAACTCCCCACTTGTCTGTAACAACAACAACAAATAGGAAACCATCCAAACACCTCTTAATGGGAAAACGATGTCGTGTGTTTACATAATAGAATCAGTTAAAATGAGTTAATGAGTAAATTAAGTCCATATGCATCAGATGGATAAATCTCAAAAACAAAAGATTAGTGAGAAAAGCAAGTGGTGAAAGGAAACAGACAGGAGTGGCTCTACCACAGGGCCTGGATTCTGGAGCCCAGTGGCCTGAATTGAAGCCCTGCTTCCCCCTTATTGGCCGAATGAACTTGGGCAAGTTCCTTAACTGCTCTGTGCCTCAGTTTCCTCACTTACAAAAACGGGCCTGATAATAGAACCTACCACGTGGAGTTGCTGTGAGAATAGATGAGCTGATATTCATCCAGCACTTAGAACCGTGTCTGGCAAGTGGGAAGCGATATGGAAGTATTGGCAATGAGAAAGTTTGAAAACATGCAAAACAATTGCGTGTACAATGCACACATGCATAGTAAAACTGTAAGGATGTGCATAGAAATAAAATACGACAGATCCAGGCTTTGGGGCAGGAGAGAGGAAGATACAATCATACAAGGATAGACGGGGCCCTTTGGTTATATCTGTAATCCCTCTTTTTTTTTTTACTTAAGAAAGCTCAGAAGCAACCCTGGTGGTATTACTGTATCTCCCGTCACATCTTTTCCAAGCACCTCCTCTCTGCACCCACCTCTGGTGTCCAGGCTCGGGAGGTCAATCTGCCTTCCGGTCCCTCTCCCTGGGCTGGTGAGAAGAGCAGGGTCAGCACTGGGAGTCAGGCAGGCCAGGGTGTGAATCCTGTCCCTGCTGTGTCCTTGTTGGGCGAGGCTGTCCACATCTGAGAGCTCGGGGCACGGTCTCGGTCACCTCCTGTCCTTGTTCTGAGGACCTCGTAAGAGGAGGGCTTTGTGAACAGGAGGGGCTGGCAGATGCCACCCAGTCCCCTGGCTCGGTGATGTGGCCTGGGAGTTCAGGGGCCGTCGGGTGATGCGGCCGGTGGGCAGGCTGGGTGCCGCGCTGTCTAAAGGGGCAGTCACTCCAAAGTCCCATCGTCAGTTGCTGCAGGCACTGTGGGCTCAATGCGGCCAGATCTGTTGACTATTGGACGGAAACCAGGAATCTGATTTTGGGGGGAACATTTCCCTAAGTTTTCGCTCTGGGCGGGCAGCCACCCCTTTGAGACCTCGCTGGCGACCCTGCTGCTTGCCATTCCTCGAGCCCCCTCAGCTGCACCTCCCTGGGCCTCAGGCCGTGACCCTGGTCCCACTTGCCACCCGCAGCGAAGGGGAGTGGGATTTCTACTGGTGCGATGTCAGCTGGCTCCGGGAGAACTTCGACCACACCTACATGGGCGAGCACGTGCGCATCAGCCACTTCCGAAACCACTACGAGGTGAGCCGGGGGTGTGGGGGCACCAGCCCGTGGCCCGGCCCACTGGGCGTGGAATTGGGCAGGAGCTGGCTTGGGGTCGGGGCAGGGGGTGGGGGAGAGTATAAGGACCAGAGGAGGAGGAAGTGAGGGAATTTGGGGGTGCGTGCCAGGTGGGGAATATGTGGCCTGGATTTAGGACAAACTGAATAGTTTGAGGGTGTCGGGAGCCAAGAGCTGAGGAACAGGCTGGTTTGGGATGGAGATGCAAGGTCCCAGGCGGGCTGCCCCAGAGCGATGGGGACAGCCTGGTGTGGGGACAAGGAGCAGCAGAGCAGGATTCCTGGGGATTATGGTGATTTCAGGGTGGAAAGTTCGGGGTCTGGAGATGGGCCCGGGTGGGGAGCTGAACCACAAACACAGGCCTGGAGGAGCCAACTGCGGGGTGTCTTAGAAGGTTAGTGCAGCTCGGTGGTTAAACACATGGACTGTAATGTGGAAGGGGCCAGGGGCACCGAGTTACCTTTCTCAGTCTCAGTTTCCTCACCTGTAAAATGGGGATAATTATAGAATATCAGTCTCTCGGTGGAAGTTTCTCCTACTGTGTTGTTATTTTGTGAGACAGAGAACGGAGGCTGGGGGTGGGAGGCGGCGGTGGTTGGTGGGATGGTTGGGGTTGGGAGGTGGAATGGGACAAGTGAACACGAGCGCCAGTGACCCTGCCTGTCCATCCTCCCGCCCAGCTGACCCGCAAGAACTACATGGTTAAGAATCTGAAGCGGTTCCGGAAGCAGCTGGAGCGCGAGGTGGGAAAGCTGGAGGCAGCCAGGTGCGACTTCTTCCCCAAGACCTTTGAGTTGCCCTGCGAGTACCACCTGTTCGTGGAGGAGTTCCGCAAAAACCCCGGCATCACCTGGATCATGAAGCCTGTGAGTGCCCAGCGCCAGGAAGGAGGGGGAAGGGGCTCGAGGGTCAGAGCGGCCATGTGTTCTGGCACATCTGGGGACACGGTTCTGCCTGGGAATTCAGCTTTAGCTGCACTGTCTGCCTCCCCTGAAGGTAGACTTGATACCCCCTTCTCGGTAGAGCGGACAGAGCAGCGGTGACAGCCTGACAGCCGGCACTCAGCAGGTGCTCGGGACGGGACGTTTTTACTGAATGAACAAGCAATTCTCAACTTAGTGCCCCGCCTTGCCAAGTGCTTTATCTGAGTACCCCGATTCTCATGGTGGCCCCTGGGGGAAGGTGTTACTAGCCCCATTTTGAAGATAAAGGGACTATCTTTAGATAATTTATTCAAGCAGTCCACAGACACTTAATGAACCTTGCCATGGGCCAGGCACAGAGCTGGGGGCTGGGGAAAACAGCGCTCAGCAGGTCACACGGGGGTCTCTGCCCTCCCAGAGGGCAGACAATGAGCAAAAAGAGGATGCAAGTGGGTGATTAAGTGTCATTAAGGCGGATGTGCTGGCGGAGGGAACAGCAGGGAGGGGGTTGGGGGGCAGGGAGGAGGGAGCAGCCCTTCCTTGGGGAGGTGCAGGCTGGGCCCTGGTATTGGCCAGTGCAGACTCAGCTGATGGCAGGGTGCTTGGAGGGAGTGTGGGGCTATCAGAAGAACAGATGCAGCCAGTTGGCTGCTCCCAGTGGGGACTAAGGTGGGATTTGCACCCAGGCTCTCTGATCCTTCCCTGGTCCCTCCACCCCCCACCCCCACCCCCACCTCGCTGGGGGAGCGCTGGAGCAAGGCGAAGGGGCTTAGGGAAGTGAGCACTGCAGCCACAGGGGCGGGTTCCAGCTCCCAGCATTATCCTCTCAGACAAATGGTAATTAGTGCTAATTAGGAACGAGCAATCGCATATTAAGTTGATTCCTTTCCCAGCCCACAGCCTTTGTGAACAGCAGACGACAGCTGTAATTAAGAGGAGGAATCTTGGCTGTGTTTGTGTGTGTGCCTGTCCCCTCCTCCGAATGGCTGAGTCACCCTGCCCGGGCTGGGGTGGGGTGTGGAGAGCGGGAGCTTCTTGTCTCACTGACCTGGGTTCTCATTCTGTATCCACCACTCACAGCGGAGGGATGACCCTGAGCAGGTTGCTCAGCCCAGATGAGTCCATTTCCTCATCTGTAAATAGAATTAACGAATGTCCCTACCTCACAGAGCTGTACGAGAATTCAGTGGAGTTATACATGTAAAGGTCTTGGCACTTGGGTGCTCAGTAATTGACATCTTTATTGTTATTTCTGAGATGCCAGGAAACATCCGCACTTCTCCCTGCCCCTGAGAAGCACTAGGTCGGTACCCTTCATACTCGCATGTGCCCGCAGGTCACCTGGGGGTTTTGTTAAAATTGCAGACTGACTTGGGCAGGTCAGAGTCTCTGCATTTCTAACCAGCTCCCAGAAGGCTCCTGCGGCTGCTGCTCCAAGGACCCTACTGGCATAGCGAGGCTGTGGAGCAGGGCTTCCCAGAGTCTCCTGGAGGCTGGTGAAAGCGCAGATGGCTGGGCTCCACCCTCCAGACTCACCTTCAGTAAGTCTGGGGTGGGACCTGAGACGTTGCCTTCCTGACAAGTCCCCAAGTTACGAGGCTGCTGCTGGACTGGGTAGCATGCTTTGAGAACAACTGGGCTAGACTCTTAGGTCTGCAGTCCTAATGCTTGGATTCCTTGGGAGGGTGGGCTGTTTAAAAAAAATAAAATAAAAAAGGACATTACCCTAAAATTGGAAAAATCCCTCCACTCTTCACAACAGATTCTTCCTTTGTGACCCAATTGATCCCCACTCACCTGCAGGCAGGAGTCTTGCACGGTTTGCAGTGGCCGGTCAGCCACGTGGCCACCAGGCCTGCCCTTTATCCTAGGACCATTTCCCCTGGGCGTGCTGAGCCTTTCTCTTCCCCTTCAGTGGTGGAGAAGCAGCCCAAGCAGGGGCTGCCCCCTGCACACGGCCCTGTGGGATCCCCTCTTCCCACCCCACCTGAGTCCCATCTTGGAGCTTTGCTGTCACTCTCGGGTAACAGAAGAATAGGCCCTCGGGTTTGGCATTACAAAGTCCAGCCTAGTGTAAAAGCAGCATTGATCCAAACTTTTTTCCCACTTAAGCCTTTTCCCCTTCTACCAACTCAGGTTTGCTAGGCCGTGAGGGACAGACAGGGCCCGTCTGCCTGTCCCTCTGTGTATCCAGTGGGCACAGCTGGTGCAAAATGGAAGTCTGGTTCATTTTAATTATCCACCCAAATATTGTTTTCTGATCAATAATGAAACTTTTTAGAAAACGTTTTAATTCAAAAATATTTTCCTCCTGATCATTGAGTCAGCTCGGTACTCCTGGAGCAGCGCCGTGTTTATCGCGTGGCTTTGTGTACCCCTGGCACCTCGCCAGAGGTTCATGAACCCCAGCTTGTGAGGCACAGATTGATTAACTACCGTGGATTTGTCATCTCCTGGCTGGATGACCTTGGGCAAAGTGCTTGGCCTCTCTGTTCCTGGGTTTCCACAGCTGCAAAATGGGGATAATATTAATGCTACATCATAGGTTTTTAGAAAGCAAAGTCCCCTTGGGGGAATGGTGAGAAAGGGGGAGAATTCAGTTTCCCCAAGTGGAGAATTCTGGGTATTCTCACAAGCCGTGGGGACAACAACAGCAGCAACAAAAAAGAAAGCTTTCCTGAGGTCACGTGGGCAAATGCCAGCGCCTGGCACACAGTAAAGCCTCTGACTGGTATTGCCATTATTGTGACCCGTTCTCCTGAAGTTAGCATTCTGACTCCCTCTGGTTTGGGCATGGATCTCCAGTTTGGGGAAGGCTCATCTCTGCCCCAGCCTCCACTGCAGCAGCTTAACTGAGGATTGGAGGATTTGCCTCCAGGCTGGCTCACTCACTTGGCTGGCAAATTGGTGCTGGCAGTTTGCTGTGGGCGCTCAGCCAGGACTGAGGATTGGAAGACTCAGCTTTGCTCTCCACTGGGGTCTCTCTATGAGACCTGGGCTTCCTTCCAGCATGGTGCCTGGGTTTCAAAGGCAACTATTCCCAAAGAGAGCTGGGTGGAAGCTGAATTGCCTTTTATGACTGTTTTGGTTTGCTGAAGCTGATGGAATGCAATATAGCAGAAAGGATTGTCTTTTATGAAGGGGATTTATTAAGTCACAAGCTACAATTCTAGCGCAGTGAAAATGTCCAAGTTAAGGCATCAATAAGAGAATGCTTTCTCTCAAGAAAGGCTGATCATGTCCAGGGTTTCTCTGTCACATGGGAAGGCACTGCTGTCCTTCTCTCCCACATTTTGTTACTTTTAGCTCCTGGTTCCAGTGGCCTCCCCTCTGAGCTTCTAGTCTGTCTCCAAGCGTCTGTCTTTTATTCTCTTCATAAAGGGCTCCAGTAAAAGGATGAAGCCCCACCTTGAATGGGCAGGGTCACATCTCCATGGAAACAATCTAATGAAAATGTCCCACTCACCGTAGGGCTGCACCCACAAAGTTGGATTAGAAGAACATTGCTTTTCTGAGGTGCATAACAGTTTCAAACCAGCACAATGACCTGCCACTGGAATTCATATAATGTCACTTCTGTCATACACGATTAATTGAGACAATCCCAAACGTTCATCTTGATGCAAGGGAAGGGACATTTTTACCTTTTGATGGGGAGTGGGGGTGGCAAAATTCTGGAAAAAACACATGGGACTGGAAATATTATTGCAATTTTTGTGGCAACTACAATCTGCCAGAATTGGATATTAGGTGATTCCTTGCCTTAATAAGACTGAAATGTCATGGTGCAGGAATTTTCCTTTTCATTCTTTAGGATTATACTCTCAAGAAGGCATCTACTGGAATGAATGTGTCACTTGCTAACAACGCCTTACACAATAAAGACATTTCATTATCTCATATAACAAGACAAGTGGAGGTGGGCAATTCCAGTTTCCAGGATGTGCTCAATGACATCTTAAAGGCCCAGGCTCCTTCTCTTTGTCATTTGCATCCTCAGTGCTTTTCAGCTTTCTGTCGTTAGACCTGTAACCTCATGGACATGAGATGGCTGCCGCAGTTGTGGCATCACCTCCTCAGGCAAACACATTCAAAGAAATCGGACACGGGCCAGGCACTTCTTCCCAGGTCAGTCAATTGGTCTCTTTCACTGTAGGTTTTTTGAACAAGCAGGAAAATCTTTCCCGGAACCCCCTTGCAAATTGTCTCAAGTCTCAGTGACGAAAACTGGTCACATGGTTTCCACTAGCTGCAAGGGAAGCTGGGAAAGGTATCTGACGTTTCCCTCTATCATAAGAGATGGGCTTTGCCAGCAAGGAAGAAGAGGAAGTGGGATGGCTCCAGGGGTGGGTTAATTGTTAGTGTTGTGTACTATTCCATTGAATGGATATTATTTGTTTGGAAGTTTCAAGGTGGAATGATTATGAATAGTGCTGCTTTGGACGTGCCCATGCATGTCCATGGGTGCATACGTGCACATATTTCTGTTGGTTAGGTACCTAGGAGAGGATCTTCTGGGTCATAAGGAATGTCTGTGTTCATCTTTAATGAATGCTGCCAAACACTTTCCAAGCGATTTACGCTCCCACCAAACAGTATGTGAGAGTTCCAATTTCTCCAAATCCTCATCAACACTTAATATTGTCTGTCTTTAATTTTAGGTGTCCTCAGGAAGTGTGTAGTGGTATTGCATTGTGATTTTAGTTTGCATTTCTCTGATGACTGATAAAAATTTAGTGCCTGTTCAAATGTTTGTGTTTGGTAACGTTCTTGTCTGAGGTGCCTTTTGTCTTTTGTGAGATCCTGAACCTTTGGGAGCTTCTGATGCATACTGATTAGTTTCTTTCCAAAAGGGCTGTGCAAATTTTGGCTGCTCCTGAGCCACCATCAGTGCCCCCCAGAGCCTGTTGGGCACCCCATCTTCCGAATACATGCGTCCCTGAGCCAGGCTACACAGCACGGTAGGCAGAGCAGGGCCTGGATTTCAACCCCCTTCATAGAGCGAACAAACTGTACAGCCATAGCTGGCTGCTCTGCCTGTCCCTATATTGTAGCAAGGGACTCACACTGACCAGCAGGGCCATGCTCAGAGAACAGAGGGAAATGAGAGTTTGCATTTGCTGGGCACATTTGTGCTGGAGAGAAGATGACTCAGGGGGGTCTGCTCAGTGGCTGCAGATAACCAAAGGGCTGTTCTGGGACCCAGGAATCAGATTTATTCTAGAAGGCCCTAGAAGGCAGAGCCAGGCTGGGAACTTTTAGCTCAATACAGGTCAGTCTGTGGAAGCTCCATGGGGCCTGCATTACTGCTATAGCATAATGCCCAGAACACAGTAAGCACCTAATGTATACCTTTTGGATGACTGCTCAGTAGAGCAATCCTGCAGTGAAACGGGCTGCTTCAGAGAGGGGTAGTGAGATCTCTGGCACAGCAGGTGAGCAAGGCCAGGCTGCGAGTAATGCCTCCAGTGAGGCCCACTGCACAACGGTGAAGCTTCTCTTAGCCCCTAGACTCTGTGAGGCTATGAATTATCCATGCTGAGGTTCAGTAAAGGCAGCCTGATTTCAAGTATTAGCCGAGGCAAAACCTAATTAGTAAGGCAAATTGATTTCCAAAAAAAGAATTGGATGATATGTTCCCAGAACTATTGGAAATGTGTTTTTAATCGTGTTCTTTTGTATTATTCATGTGATTGTGAAAGTTTCTGTGAGCCAAGTCAGTCTCCCATGTCCCTCCCTTTTCCCTCTCTCCCTCTCACCATGGTTAGGGCCTTTTCTGTCCCAGGCCCTCCACCGGGCACATGGGGATGACAAGATCTAGGGTTCTTATCCAGAAGCTGCTCACAGTCTAACAGGGGAGACTCACTCATCTGAGACCCTCCCTAGGTCAGCCTTGAGCATGGGGCAGTGGGAACGCAGATGAGAGCCCTTTAGCAAACCCTTGGGCTCAACTCTGGTTGGTCTTGGAAGGCTTCTCGGAGGAGGTAGACCTGGCGGGGTGAGGATGAGGTTCCCTGGCCAGAGGTGGAGGGGGGATGATCAAGACCTGTTTGTCCTGCACTTGCTGAAAGGATGCACATTTCTTGGCTATTTGTGTTAGTACTACTGCAGCGTTATTTGTGGTCGCAACGTACTGGAAACAACCTCAGAGGAAACAACCTCGATGTCTGAAAGTGAGGAGCTGCTTGAATAAGTCATGGCACAGCCCCCTGGTGGAATACTATATAGCAGTGAAAAAAGATATAAATGGTGCTTAAGGGACCTAGAAGGACAAATCTCTAGAATATGTTAACTGAAAAAGGCAAGAGGCAGAACAGTGTTATGGAATCTAACCAGTTGTGTACAGAAGTGTGTGGGTGGGTGCTTGTGTTGGTGTCATATACATAGATTGCCCAGGAGGAGCCAAAGGAAGCCACTAACTGCAGTGGCCCTGGGAGGGGATCTGGGTGGTGGGAGCAAGGTGGTGAGAGAGTTTTGCTGTCTCCCTCTTTGTATGTTTAGCCACATGAAAGCATCACTTTAAAAAAAAAAAACCAGTGTAAAAGGTTGCCTGTTACATCTACAGAGTTAGCTCCAAGAAGGAGCAGGCTGGCTGTTGATAAGGGGCAGATAATGATGGAGGTGTTTTAGCCTAAGAAATTGGGTCCAGGAGGTACATGGCCTTGGCCTTCATGCTCCTGGTGTAACAGATGAGGTGAGTGTGTGTGTGTGTCTCCTGTGGGTCTGTATTACTGTGCAGTAATCTGGTTCTATTTCTTACTTTTTTCCTCTAACACCATATTTTTAAGATCTATCCCTGTTGTCGCAAATCCTTCCAGTTGCTTCTGACAGCTGCAGACGGTTTCATGCTGCAGCCACAGGCTTTACTGAGCCACGTCCCCAAGGACAGATCTCAGGTTCCTTCCATCAGCACTTCCATATCAACACTGCAGCAGAACCCTTGCCATGCCCCCACCTGGCCCTATGTGACAGTCCCCCGGGGAACAGACAGGGAGTGGGATCGCTGTGGCAGAAGCTGTACACAAACATGTCTCCCTGAGATGCCAGCTGGCCCTCAGGATGGCTGTGCCCGTCCGTGTGCCCATCACAGGGCACAGTTCCCACCTCCTCACCAGCGCTTTCTAATTTTTGCCACTCCAGCATGTGTCACGGGTCATCTTGCATCGATTTGCATTTCTGGCATTAATTGTGAGGTTGTGCATTTGTCGGCATGCTCGATAGTCAGCGGTCTGTTCATCCTCACAGCCTCCTTCCATGCAGGCTGGATTGCAGGCTCCATTCCCCACGCTGAGAAATTGGGGCAGGAGAAAAGAGAGGGCTGGTTTGTGCCGCCCTCCCAACCAGGCTGTGTCCTGGGGCCTAGCAGGTATAGGGGGGACCTGGTATCCCCGCCCCCTCAGGGTGGGCTGGGCCATTCCCCTGGGGCCAGCCAGGGGCCTGTGGGGAAGATGGAGACAGAGGAATGCCGGGGAGGGGCCTCCAGCCACAGGGACCGACGAGGAAGCACACACTGCTGAGAGCCCTCGTTCTGCACCCCACCCCATCCAGGTAGCCCGATCTCAGGGGAAGGGCATCTTCCTCTTCCGCAGGCTGAAGGACATCATGGACTGGAGGAAGGTGAGCCTGCCCCCTTCCCCATCCCCTTCTCTGTTCTCCCTGGGAGAAGGACCCCTTCTTCACTCCATTGCAGCCCTGAGGGCTGGAGGAGAAGCTCTGCCCACGGGTCTGCCCGAAGGAGTGGGGTCTCTGGAACTAGACTGTCTGGGTTCAAATCCTGACTTTGCTACTTCATGGCTGTGTGACCTTGGGCAAATTACTTACCTCTCTGTGCCTCAGTAAATGGGGGTAGTAATAGTACCTGCTGAAGATACAATGAGTTAACATGTGTAAAATCCTGAGAACGGTACCTGGCACTTAGTAAGATCTCAAGAAATGTTCTTTATCTGGGTTTTCTACACACTTGGCTAAGGTCTTCTTTCCATAGGTCGTAGACGGAGCCTTGGAAGTAGCACCCTCTTTTCCTCTACCCAATCTTTGTCCCAGGACATGGTGCAGTAAAAATCCTGGTTCAGATCCTGACTCTGACACTCAGTAGCTGTGTGGTCTTGGGAAAATGCTGAACTTCTCTGAATCTTAGCTGCAGTAACAGGCCAGGATGGGTGGGAGGATCAGGATGATTGAACTCCTACATGACCAGCACCTCCTTCACTGTTAGGCTCACGGCAAGTGCTCAATAAATGAATCCTATCCCATCTAACCCCGCCCATGTGTCGCCATTCCTCCTGTAAAACCACCAGGGCACTGCCGGGAAGAAGTTCACCAGCCTGGAGGCCCAGCCCGCGCGGAGTGCCGTCAATCCCTCCGGCAACCACGTGAGTATAGGTGAGGGTGGGCTGGGGTCCCTGGTTGCCTCTGTCCTGAAGCAGCTGGGGATGGGGTTGATGATGGGTGCAGAAAACTCTACCCTTGGAGCCAGAAGCCCTGGGTCCCAGAGCACACAGCCTGTCATGAGGCCTCAGCAAAACACATGTCTTTGGGCCTCGATTTCTTCACATGCGAGGGGACGATGGGTGGGACTGTGCACACGTGTGAGAGAGCACTGCTGTCTTCCTGAGCTGGACCGGCCTGGAAAGGACTGGAAAGTAGAAGAGGGGGCCTGTGGAGGTCTAGACAGTGCTGTCCACAGAGCTTTTTGCAGTGACGACAGTGGTGTATATCTGTGTTCTCCAGTACAGGAACCACTAGCCGCGTGTTGCTATTGAGAACTTGAAATTAATCTAGTGCAACTGAGGACTGGATGTTCCATTTCATTTGGTTTTAATTGATTTTAATGGAAATAGAAATCCACAGGTGGATCTTGCTACTGAATTGGGCAGCCCAGGTCTTTTTTTTTTTAACATAATTTATTGACAAATCTTCACTCACATACGGTTCATACATGGTGTTCAATCAATGGCTCACAATATCACACATGAAAACACATCACTGTCCAAAACATTTGTATCACTCCAGAAAAAGAAACGAGAAAGAAAAAAGAAAAAGCTTACCCGCTCCATACCCCTCACCCCTTCCACTCATTGACCACTAGTGTTTCCATCTACCCAATTTATTTTACTTCTTATTCCCCCTATTATTTATTCATTTTTTAATCCACATTTTTTTACTCATCTGTCCATACCCTGGACAAAAGGAGCATCAGACACAAGGTTTTCACAATCACATAGTCACGTTGTAAAAACTCTATAGTTATACAGTTGTCTTCAAGAATCAAGTCTATGGAATACAGCTCAACAGTTTCAGGTACTTCCCTCCAGCCACTTCAATACACCATAAACTAAAAAGGGATATCTATACAATGCATAAGAACAACCTCCAGGATAACCTCTCAACTCTGAAATCTCTCAGCCATTGACTTTATTTTGTCTCATTTCTCTCTTCCCCTTATTGGTCAAGAAGGCCCTCTCAATCCCATGATGCCAGGTCCCAGCTCATCCCGGGAGTTCTGTCCCACGTTGCCAGGGAGATTTACACCCCAGGGAATCATGTCCCATGTAGCAGGGAGGGCAGTGAGTTCACCTGCCCAGTTTGCTCAGAGAGAGAGGCTACATCTGAGCAACAAAAGAGGTTCTCTGGGGGTGACTCAAAGGCATAATTATAAATAGGCTTAGCCTATCCTTTGCAGGAATAAGTTCCATAGGGGTGAGCCCCAAAATCGAGGGCCCAGGCTATTGGCTTGGTTGTCCCCACTGCCCATGAGAATATCAGAAATTCTCCAAGTGGAGAAGTTGAGTATTTCCTCCTTTCTTCCCAGGCGCCCAATAAAGTCGCCCTTTATTACTGCTCAAATTACTCAAGATACCATGCACTTACAGTGTTCAGCTAAACTGACCATACAAGTCAAATCAGGTAACACGCTGCCCAAAATACTAATTTTGCACCAAATAAACATCTCTCCCTTCTAGCCCAGGTCTTAAGAGGTTAAATGCCCAGGTGCTGGGGCCGGACTGACTGAGTGCCACATCCAGCTGGGCCTCTCAGCAGCTGTGTGACCTGGGGCAAGCCACCCCCCTCCTCCGTGCTTCAGTTTCTCATCTGTAAAATGAAGACAACATCAGTTCTTACCTGATAGGGTGATTTAAGGGTCAAATGAAATGTTCCAAGTAGAATACCTCACACAATGCCTAGTGCACAGAAGCTGCTCAATACGTGTTACTTATTACTATTACAAGCAGGACACAAGGAGCTCTGATGACCAGAAAGATGAGATTCCCGTGGAGAACTACGTAGCTCAGCGTTACATCGAAAACCCCTACCTGATAGGAGGTGAGTTGTTCTCTCCGTGCCCTGCCCTGCCACCTCCACTGAACCGTCAGTCAGTCTGTCAACAAGCCTTGACCAACAGACAATCATGGGCCCAGCCTGACCACAGGCATGAAGGGGGCAAGGAACAGAGACCCATCCTGCACTCTCCCACCTCCCACCCTTTGTCTATCCAGGGCTCTATTCCTGAACTTTCGTGGTTCACCGAAATCCCCCTCATTCTCCAAGAATTGATTCATTCATTCATTTATCCAATATTTACCAAGCGCCTACTCAGTGCAAGAGCCTGTTCCACCCCCGGCACAGCAGCCGGCGGGACTGCGCAGGGGCTTCCCGTGGGCTGGAGTGAGTGAGCTGGGCCCTGCCGACCTCCTCTCCCTCCACTCTGCCCTCGGCAAGCCCAGGCCCCAGCACTTCCTCTGCCCAGAAGGCTCTGTCCCTACTCTGGCCTGGCGGGTTCCTTCTCATCCTCGAGGTCTCAGGTCAAATGTTCTCCACCGGGCCTTCCTTGACCACTTTGTTGCAAGCCTTTCCCCAATATTCCCCACCCACCCCCGGTATTCTCTTCTCATACCTTTGTGCAATTTGATTGTGAGCATCCTGAAAGCAGGGATTGATATCCGTTTGTCCACTGCTGGATCCCCAAGATCTAGCAGGGTGGCTGGCACTCAGTATGGATTACACAGATGGCCTCTTTCTTTGCCTGGCAGGACGCAAGTTTGACCTGCGTGTCTACGTGCTGGTGATGTCGGTGAGAAACTCAGCCCCGGCCCTCCTACGGCAGTGCGGAGGGGCCGCTGGGGTGGGAGACCAGGGACAATAGGCCGTTGCAGCCACTGTGTAAGGCTTGTCTGGTTGTCTCTGCCTGGAGGTGTCCTGGAGGCCCCTGGGGTGGGGTGGGGGTGGACAGCTGTACCCAGCTTTCACCGTTCTGGATGGCTCAGCAACTCGATTTGCCCTCCACCTGTCCTTTGTCCATTCAGCCACCCATGGTGACTGCAGCTCACATTTATTGAGCACCTACTAATCCCAGGCCTTGGTACTTAGCTGGTTTGATCTCATTCAACCCTCCCGATGACCCAGATTGAGGAAACAAGTACAAAGGGGCTGAGTGACTTTCCTCAGGTCCCAATGTTAATAACTGGCTGAGCTGGGATTAGACCCCAGAGCCTGCTCTCTTAACCGGTCTGCTATACTCTCCACCCGTCCATTCATTCAGTCCTTCATTAGTAAACGTTTAAATATTCATGGGTGCGGTACTCTGTGCTGGACACAAGATTGGGGGTGTCCAAGACAGGCCTGACCCCTGATCTCCTGGAGCTGACCATCTGGTGGAGGATAGGTACACACCCTGAGCTGGGGGCTAACCGTGCGGTGGGCACAGCACAGAAGGGCCCATTCATTGTGTTCCCTTCAGCCCTGCACCTTCTCCCGGGAAGGGAGGGGGTGGAATCAAAGGAGGCTGATGTTTGAGCAGATCCTCGAAGGACGGCATGGGAAAGAACGAAGGGGCATTCCAGGGGGAAATGGTGTGAACTGATCGCAAGGTGAAAGGGCCTGTGTATGTTCCCTTCCTTCTCCTTGCGCTGCTGCCACCTCCACCGCAGTACATCCCGCTGCGGGCCTGGCTGTACCGGGACGGCTTCGCCCGCTTCTCCAACACCCGCTTCACACTGAGCAGCATCGATGACCAGTGTATCCTGGGAACCCCCTGGTCACCCCCCACCCACCCTGCTCCTTCCTCTCCCTCAGCGGGGGCAGTGAACGCATTCACCCCACACATGTTTGCCGAGTGCCCGCTGGGCGCCTGGCCCCTTCCCTCGGGAAGCTGGTGGTGGTGGGGGTGCCGGGTCCCCCAGTGATCTGTGGCGAGCAGCGCAGCTCTGCTCAGACCCACTCAACCTGAACTGCTTTGCCAGATGATCATCTTATCAGAGTGCCTGACATTCACATTTCTTCATGAAGGATCTGACATTTCTGGGCCCTTTTGCATCCTTTTAGGCATCTTTTTCTTTCGTGCCTATTCACTGGCTCACTCACTCCTTCATTGATCCGTGGGTAAATTCACTCCACTCTTGCAGCCAGATGTGCTCGGAATCTAATGTGGGCCGAGCCTTCTGCTCTGTGGACAGGCCGGATTAGACACAGGCCTGTGTCTTATACCCTCGAGAAGAGAATGAACTGACCATGTCGACCCAACTACATTGGGAGCCAGAGACGAGGGGAGGGGAGCGTCTTCCATGAACACCTGACCCCGGGGGAAGAGGACCAGAGAGAGGTACCTAGGAGGTGCCATACCTGAAAGGAGTCTTAAATGATGAGGAAGAGTTAGCCAGGCAAAGGGAGGTGGGATGCAGGAGGGAAGGGGAGGGGGCTCCAGGCAGAGGGGAAGGTGTGAGCAGAGGTGGAGTGGGAAAGCTTGAAGCTGGTGAGGCTGTCAGGGTGCCTGGCTTGTGCAGGGCATGAGACCGGCTCCGGAGCTCACACCTTTCCCGTGGGAAGCCTGGGGAAAGTTTCAAGAATGGAAGGATGTGATCCAGTTGGCAATGCAGAACGATCCTTCTGGGGTCTGACTTGGAGGGAGAGTGGTGGGGGGAGGCCACTTAGGAGGTGTTATTGGTTACGGAAATGTCAGCAGCTGAACAGATAAATCCAACAGCTCAGTGGCTTCACACATAGTGTCTGTCTTTCTTGCGTGAAGTCTAATCGTTCGCAGTGGGGCGGGGTGGGGGTGCCCTGCTCCATGCAGTCACTCGGAAGAAGGTTTGTCTTGCTGTCCAAAGTTGTCCCAACGACCGATGATGGGAGGCTTCTGTGGACCAGGCCTGAAAGTCGCGCCCAATGCTCCCCCCACGTCCCACTGACCAGAACTCAGTCCCAGGGCCGCAGCTGATTGCAAAGGAGGCTGAGAAATGTATGTGTGCCCAGAGAGAAGGGGAAATAGATTCTGGTGATGCTCTAGCAGTCTCTGTACAGATGCCAATCAATTATCATGAGAGTTGAGCAGAGATTGTGGGACAGTTCCCAGAAGAGGAAGTACAAATAAATAGCTCTTAAACTGATGACGATATTCAACTTCATTCACAATAAGAGAAATCCAAATTAGTACTATAATGCAGTGTGCCTAGGGCTGGGGAAGAGAGGGAGATTGCTAGTGGATAAAGGCTTTCTTTTTGGGGGTGATGAAAATATTCTAAAACTAAATTGTGTCATGGTTGCCCAACTCTGTGAATATTCCAAAAACCAAAGAACTTTAAATGGGTGAATCTTACGGGTGAATTATATCTCCATAAAGATGTCTTTTTTTTTTTAAGCTATAATGCAGTGCCAGTTTTCACCCATCAGATTGGCAGAGACTAAACATTTGGTAAAAGAGGCTTGGGGAAAGCGTATGTTGCTGATGAGAATGTAAATTGGTACAAACCTGGGAAGGCAATCTGGGAAATATTTATCAAAAGACAAATGCACAAACCTCCTGCACGTAGACTCTGACATATAGGAGACAACAGGTTAAAAGACTATTCACTGCGCCACACTGTGAGAGCAAAAAAGAGGGGATGGGTGGGAAACAATGAAATGAATCAATGGAATATGATGTAGCAGTTAAAAGGAATGGGGAAGCACTTTAGGTACTGATATGAAACAATCTCCAAGATGTTATCGAAAAAAAAAAACACAAAATATGGAACAATGTGAAAATGATGGGCCTATCCATGTTAAAATTCTATTTATGCATTTGCTTATCTACTCACAGACTTCTCAAGAAAGACATACAAGAAAGGAAAAGAGGTTACCTTTGGGAAGAAAACTGGGTAGCTGGGGACAGGGATGGGGAGGAGATATTTTCCGATATATACTTTCATACATTTTGACTCTTGAACCATGTCAAAAACTAATATATTATCTGGTCAAAATGTAAATATAAGAAAAATTTAAAAGATTTGAGCCCTGAGTGTCAGAAGAAAACTGTGAAAGAATACTGAAATATTTAGGAGATGAATCAGCAGGCCTGGATACCTGCAAATAGGAGAGATGGAAAAATGCCAAGCTTCTGGCGTGGGTAATCCAGCTAATGTTTTTAGCCAATCCAGCTAATGTTTTTAGCCAATTTACATCGCTCTGCCTTAATTTCACTTTTTTTGTATGCTGTATGGTGGGAGTTACATTTCATTCTTTTTCCATTTGAATGGAAATTTTCTGTTGAATTTTTTGTTTGTTTTATTTGGGAAGCGCATGGGACAGGAATCGAACCTGGGTCTCCCACGTGGCAGGTGAGAACTCTACCACTGGGCTACCCTCGCACCCTGTGCTCTGCCTTAATTTCCTTGAAATTAAGTCCAGTAAGTCTCTGCTCTAGTTGAGGTTGCTTTTTCATGTTTGTTGTATTTGCGTGTTTCAATGAGGTTAGACCCTTCTGAATACATTTTACTACTTTCTTTTTTTTTTTTTTTTTGCCAGCTCTGCACTTCCAGTATGTTTATTTACAAATAAAAAGGTAAAAATCAAAAGCGTACCTGGCTTGATGGGGAAATAGAGTTTTGCTTCAGAATTCGTATTCCTTTCAATTTGCATTTTGTTTCCTTTTCCATTCCTTTTAAATCCCGTGTCTTCTATTACTAGAAACTTTGTGTAGTTTCCCAGATGGTCTTTTACCAGTTATATTTTCTCTTTTATGTTTTCATATCCTTTATCTATTTACCTATTAGGGACATAAAGTTTTAGTTAGCCACTTACGTGGGATTTTCATGTGATAAAAACATTAGCCTGTCATATTTGTTTCAAACCTTTTCTCTAGTCACGTTTGTCTTTCATTTTTGCCCTGATATCTGATCATTTGTATTTTTACATCGTGACCTCTGTGCATTGATTTCATCTGTGACTCCCACTAAGCTAAGAACCTTCTTTTCCCTCAACAGTTCTCAGAACGAACCAGCTGTTATCCTATGGACTGGTTTTGATTATTTACTTACTCCTTGTTACTTGCCTTTATGGTCCCCAAGTGCCTGATTTCCAGTCCTTCTGGGGGTGGGGTGGGGTGGAGGGCGCTCTGAGGTCCGCAGACCCACCCTTCCCTCCTCTTTTCACCTCTGCTTCTCCTCTGGTCCCAGAGAAGTCCCTGCTTCCTCCTGCTGTGCAGGCAGGAGCAGTGTTCAGTGCCAGAACCAGGCTTCCGTCTTCACCCGAGGGTAGCAACTGCCACTCTTAAGACAATAACCCACTTTACCCAAATGTCCTCTCTTCTATTTTTTTAGTAACACCTTTGTTATTCACATTGTGAAAACCTTGTGTCTGATGCTCCTTTTATCGACCTTATCAACAGACCAGTAAGACATACGGAATAAAAATAAATAATAGGGGGAACAAATATTAAAATAAATTTAGATTGCAATGCTAGTGATCAGTGAAAGGGAGGGGTAAGGGGTATGGTACATATGAATTTTTTTCTGTTGTCTTTTTATTTCTTTTTCTGAATTGATGCAAATGTTCTAAGAAATGATCATGATGATAAATATACAACTATGTGATGATATTGTGAATTACTGATTACATATGTAGAACGGAATGATCATAAGTTAAGAATGTTTGCATTTGTTTGTTGCTATATTTAAAAAATAATAATAAATTAAAAAGATATAATTCACATACCAGAAAAAATTTACCCAAGTGTACAATTCAGTGGTTTTTAGTATCACAGGGTTGTGCAACCATCTCCACAGTCAAGGTGAGAACCGAGCCATCACCCAAAAAGAGAAACTTCACACCCATTAGGAGTCACTCCCCATGTCCCCCAACCTTCCCCCCCAGCTCTTTAGGCTTGCCTATTCTGGACATTTCATATAATGGAATTGTACAGCAAATGGTCTTTTGTGCCTGTCTTCTTTAACTTAACATAGTTTTTGTGTGGACGTGTATTTTCATTTTTCTTGGGTAGAAACATAGGAGTAGAATTGCTGGGTCATATGGTAACTCTATGCTTAACCTTTTGAGGAACTTCCAAACTGTTTTCCAAATGGCTGCACCATTTTACATCCTCACCAGCATTGTATGAGGGTTTCTGTTTCTCCACATCCTCACCAACACTTGTGTTTTTTCTTTCTTTTTTGGGGGGTGGGTGGGTGCATGGGCTGAGAACATTTGTTTTTTATCTGTTTTTTTTTTTAATAGCCATCTTAGTGGGTATAAAGTGACATCTCATTTGGTTTTGATTTGCATTTCCCTAATGGTTAATGATGTTGAGCATCTTTTCTTGAGCTTATTGGCCATTCATATATTCTCACTGGAGAAATGTCTATTCAAGTCCTTTGTCCATTCTTAAAAATTGAGTTATTCACCTTTTTATTGTTGAGTTGTAAGGATTCCTTATATATTTTGGATACTAATCTCTTCTAGTATATATGATTTGCAAAATTTTCTATTCTGTGAATTGTCTTTTCACTTTCTTCACAATGTACTCTGCAGCTTAGAAGTTTTTAATTTTGTTGGAGTCCAAACTCCAATTTACCTATTTTTTCCTTTGTTGCTTGTCTTTTTGTATCATATCTAAGCAACCATTACCAAATCCAAGGTCATGAGGATTTACTCCTATGTTTCTTCTAAGAGTTTTATAGTTTTAGATCTCACACATTTAGGTCTTTGATTCACTTTGAGTTCATTTTTGTATACCACATTAAGTAGGAATTCAGTTTCAATCTCTTGCACATGGATAGCTAGTTGTCCAAGCACTGTTTGTCGAAGACTATACTTTCCCCCATTGAATTGCCTTGTCATGTTTGTCAAAAATCAATTGCACATAAATGGGAAGGATCTTTTCCTGCTTAGTGGGTTTGAATATGGTTATTGTTTTGAAATTAAGGTAGAAAAGATCTCAGATATGAAAAAAAAAGTATTTGAAAAGCTTGAAAGCAAACATTCCAGAAAAAAGATGAGGGAGAGCCTATCAAGTTTCCCCAGGGAGGCTGAAGCCACTGTACCCTGTCCGATATGCCGCAAACTGGAGAATTACGTTTTAGGGGAATTGGAGTAGACCCGTGACCTAGAGCCCTGTCTTCTCCATCTGTGAAATGTCCCAAATAGGTCAAGGGATCCATCTCCTTAGCTGCAGGGAGGATGTTGAGGGAAGGATATTCTGACTGCCTGTCACTTCATTTCTCTGAGCATCAAAAGTTCCATCTCTGAGACGGGGATAGTTTGAGGAACAAACGAGGTGACTCACGCGAATGTGCTCTGTGTGCTGTGAAGTACTGCTGATGATATCGGTGGCGCTATAGGGATGGAGATGATGACAAAATGCTGGCTGGCAGGGTTACGACTTGACCCCACCCCAATGCTGGAAGCGCATCTGCAATGTTCCTACAATGTGGCCACTCAGCCACAGCCCCTATAGTGACAGGGAGGGAGCTCAGTGTGTCCTAAGGTGGCTGTTTTCTATCCGGTCCCTCTGCGTGTGTGAGAAGGTGTTCTCACCTTCCAAGTTGAAAAGTCATCGTGTGATATCAGCTATAACAGGGACTGTGAGAGGTACTTTCTATGCAGTGTTTGCCTGATCTTTCAGATAATCTTGGGAGGTAAATATACTACTGTGTACCCCCATTTAAAAGTGGGGGGCCAGATTCAGAGAGGTCGTGACTTTTCAAGGTCCCACGCTATTAAAAATGCAGGAAGGATTTGAATCCAGGCCCCCTGACACCAAAGCCCACACCTGTGACCTCCAGGCTATTTTGTAGGTTTCCCCCATCAGTTCCCAGGCAAGGATCTTAGGTCAGTCCCTGGGCTATGTGGAGCAGGGTGGCCCTTCCTGTCCACACTGGCCCTTGACCAGCCTCTACCAGATGTCCATCTCACCAACGTCGCTGTACAAAAGACGTCTCCAGACTACCACCCGGAGAAGGTGAGAAAGTCGGGCTCCTGCTGCCCACGGGTCCAGCCTTCTCAGACTGGGCCAGGGTGTAGGTGGGGGGTGGAGGGGAGGGTGGGTGGCAGAAAGCCCAGACAGGACTGTCTTGGTCTCCTGCTTCACCAGTGAGGTCAGGCTCACCTTTTTACATTTGTAGGGTCCAGAGTCCAAATAGAGACCCACCTACCATATCTTAATGTTCAAAAGCTACAAATCAAGCAAACACGCTGCTCAACAACATATATTCCATCTTCCGGCCTTGACAAATATACTTAGAGAATAACCTGCAATGCAAGGATCAAATTCCAAATCCTCAGACTTTTGGGCGTTAAGGGTCAGCATGGGGTGGGCTTGGGGACAGCTGGCCCCCAGCTCCCAGCCTGCCTCCTCCTTTCCCTGCTTTTCCCGCCCCTGACTCCGTCCTACCCAGGGAGGGGCCTCAGGTACACACTCACAGAGGTCCACTGGCCACTCCTCGGGCCTTGGAGTACATGCATGGACAGGCCCGGGGAGGAAGTCCACACAGGCCATCTGGGCCGGCACTTCTGGGGCCCTGGGCACCTTGGCCGTGGCCTAGGAGGGAGCGGCCTAGGCTTTGGGTGGGCAGACTGCCTCTGGCCCTGCAGAGTCTCTGGCCCACGTGATGGGCACACCTGGCATCCTAATTGCAGGACTCAGGGCTGTGACCCACAGGCCCAGGCCAAGGGCCGTGCTGACGGCAGTGGTTGGAGGGTCCTGCTGGCCCGGCTCCCGTTAGCTGAGGTTCCCTCTTCCCGTTAGCTGAGGTTCCCTCTTCCCGTTAGTGGAGGCCCCCTCTTCCCGTTAGCTGAGGTCCCCTGTTCCCTGCCCCCCAGGGCTGTAAGTGGATGCTCCAGCGCTTCCGGCAGTACCTGGCCTCCAAGCACGGGCCCGAGGCGGTGGAGGCGCTCTTCAGCGACATGGACAACGTCTTTGTCAAGAGCCTGCAGAGCGTGCAGAAGGTGATCATCAGCGACAAGCACTGCTTCGAGCTCTATGGCTACGACATCCTCATTGACCAGGATCTCAAGCCGTGAGTGGGAGTTGGGGGGCGGGGGGCTCCTGCTTGCAGGCTTTGCACCCGTCTTCCCAGGTCTGAATCCCAGCTCTGCCGCTCCCTACATGCGTAACCATGGGCGCTCCGCCTGCCCACCTGTGAGGGAGGGGGTGGTCATTGCACCTGGGCTGACAGGGTTGTCTTAGGGAAGGACTAAGGTCCGGTCTGTAAGGCACTGAGCCCTGGCTAACAGGCCCTTCCGAAGCATCTGCTGAGTGAGGGGACCCTGCCCCAGTACCAGGCGAGAAACCTTCCCTCTGAGAGCCCCGGTGCTTTGAGGATGCAGAGCGCCCTGTAAGGGGACATTGCCACGTGTCTGTCCCTGCCGAGAACTGGGTGGACTCCCACAGTGCTCGTGGAGGAGGTTAAGCTGATGGGTCGAACAGGCCTGAGCTGCCAGGGGCCCTCCCATGACACCCAGGACGCGAAGCCCCATGGGCTTGTTCAGGGACCTTGAGCATGTGCTGCAAGCCAGGGGCGGAGCCAGGCCCAGGGTCCGGGGCTGAGCTGCTCCCGCAGCACTGCAGTCCCAGGACCCAACCCCCTGCCTAGGCTCACTGCAGGGGGGTTGAGGGGCTTTCCGAGCCAAATGTGGGAGCCCTGGAGCAAGACTGAACTCAGGCCCTGGCTAAAGGGATGGGTTCCGGCACCAGCGGGTTCCTCTGCTTTGCCCCCCACAGCAAGGTGTGGCTGCAGGGCATTACGGTGGGCCGGGGCAGGGGACAGGCTAGGGAGGCGGCAACACAGAGTGGAAAGGTCACTTGGGGACCCTGTTCTTCCCTGACCCGCTCTGTGCCCCAGGTTTCCGTCTAAAATTAGGGGTTGCACAAAACCAGAGGTTGCAAGTTAGAGGCCCTGGGGCTGCTTTTGCCCTGCAGACACACTGAGTTTGGCCCTCAGAATGTTTTTGTTGGTTTGTTTTTTTAATTTGAATTTGTTGACAATTTCTAAAAATTGGGAGATGGTTACACAAAAATCTGGATCTCTGGCTTTTCTGGAAACATCAATCTCACAGTTCTTTTTTTAAAAATTTTTTAATTTATTAATTAAAAAAGATTAACAACAAACAAAAACATTAACATATCATTCCATTCTACATATATAATCAGTAATTCTTAATATCATCACATAGTTGTATATGCATCGATTTAGAAAAAGAAATATAAAGACAACAGAAAAAGAAATAAAATGATAACAGGAAAAAAAGACTATACATACCATACCCCTTACCCCTCTCTTTCATTTATCACTAGCATTTCAAACTAAATTTATTTTAACATTTGTTCCCTCTATTATTTATTATTTTTTAATTTTTTTTAATTAAAAAAAATTACAAGAAACAAACATTCCCAACACATACACTCAGCAGTTCACAATATCATCACACAGTTGCATATTCATCATCATGATCATTTCCCAGAACATTGGCATCAATTCAGAAAAAGAAATAAAAAGACAACAGAAAAATATAACAAACAGAAAAAAAAAATTTTACAGGCCATACCCCTTACTGATCCCTTTCATTGATCACTAGCATTTCAAACTAAATCTGTTTTAACATTTGTTCCCCCTATTATTTCTTTTTATTCCATATGTTCTATTCGTCTGTTGACAAGGTAGATAAAAGGAGCATCAGACACAAGGTTTTCACAATCACACAGTCACATTGTGAAAGCTATATCATTATACAATCATCATCAAGAAACATGGCTACTGGAACACAGCTCTACATTTTCAGGCAGTTCTCTCCAGCCTCTCCATTACATCTTGGATAACAAGGTGATATCTACTTAATGCATAAGAATAACCTCCAGGATAACCTCTCGACTCTGTTTGGAGTCTCTCAGAATCTCACAGTTCTTAATTCCTCCTCCCAAAAGGCCGGGGCACCCCTTCAAACATGGAACGCATCTTTCCATGCTGCCACAGTTCCCACCCCTCCCTGCTGTCTCCCCAACCCCAGACACGGTGAGTCTGTGACCATTTACAGGTGCACTGTCACTGTTGTTCTTGTGGTAGAATTAAGAGGAAAGGGAAGTTTTTCCTGTACTCACATTTCTATCAGAAGAGGGAGAAAACAATATCAGAGCCTGAGAACACCATAATCATTCTTCCACTCTGCCAGCTTCCCTCATTTAAAGGTCCCCATGGGAATTTAAAGCTTGTGACAATCGTCTTCAGAAAGTCCTAGCTGCTGAAAGTTTTCCCCAAAATGGAAAAGTGGAGGGGAAAGCCCTGGCTGAACTGCGGGTGAGGTCCCTCTCAGGGGAACCCCAGAGGCCCAGGTAACCCTCAGGCTCTCCACTGCCCTTCCTGCCAGGTGGCTCCTGGAGGTGAATGCGTCCCCGTCGCTCACGGCCAGCAGCCAGGAGGACTATGAGCTCAAGACCTGCCTCCTGGAAGACACGCTGCACGTGGTGGACATGGAGGCCAGGTGCGGGAGGGCAGCTGCGCGCAGGCCCCTGGGCTGCCGTCCGCGCTCTCGGGGACCACCCAGCACCCTGGGGCTGGAGTAGCCCTCGGGTTACTCAGGATCCGCCTGCCCCACCATTTTTTTAAAAAAATTTCTATTGCATAGTATAACATATATACAAAGCAAAGAAATAAAAAAGCAATAGTTTTCAAAGCACTCTTCAACCAGTAGTTACAGGACAGATCCCAGAGTTTGTCATGGGTTACCATACGATCCTCTCAGGTTTTTCCTTCTAGCTGCTCCAAAATATAAGAGGCTAGAAAGCTTAAGTCGTTTTTATCATCACAGTAGACTTTTTTCCCTTTTTTTTGGTGAAAAATAACATACATACAAAAAAGTGATGAATTTCAAAGCACAGCACCACAATTAGTTGTAGAACATATTTCAGAGTTTGACACAGGTTATAATTCCACAGTGTTAGGTTTTTACTTCTACCTGCTCTAAGATACGGGAGACTAAAAGAGATATCTATTTAATGACTCAGCATTCATATTCATTATTTAAATCCTATCTTCACTCTATAACTCCACCATCACCTTTGATCTTTCTATCCTTCTCTTTAGGGGTGTTTGGACTATGGCAATTCTAACTTTTACATATTGGAAGGCTCTGTCACTAATAAGGGGTAGGGAGATGGAGCTGTCTGATATTCTGGAGAGCCTGGGCCCTTTAGGTTTCAGGATTTATCTGGACCAGGGACCCATCTGAAGGATGTAGGTTTCTGGAAAGTTACTCTGGTGCATAGAACCCTTGTAGAATCTTACATATTGCCCTAGTGTTCTTTAGAATTAGCTGGAATGGTCCTGGTTGGGGGTTGGCAGGTTATGATAGATAACAACTTCTAACAGAAGCTTACATAAGAGCAACCTCCAGAGTAGCCTCTCGACTCTATTTGAACTCTCTCTGCCACTGACACTTTATTAGTTATACTTCTTTTCCCCTTTTGGTCAGAATGGGATTGTTGATCCCACAGTTGCCAGGTCTAGATTCATCCCTGGGAGTCATCTTCCATGTCGCCAGGGAGACTTTCACCCCTGGATGTCATGTCACACGTAGCGGGGAGGGCAATGATTTCACCTGCAAAGTGGCTGCCCCACCATTTTACAACTGGAAAAAGAGATGTCCACACAGAGTCAGGTCTTGGCCCAAGGACTCAGCCTGTTCAGGGCAGAGTGAGGCCTTCTGAAGCTTTCCCATACTCAGCCCAGCAGGATTTCCTGGAAATTACCTGACTGTGGGACCCTAGACTGGTCATTTCACCTCTTGAGCCTCAGTTTCCTCATCTAAAATAGGAACCACCATGTCTAGTTCCCAGGGTTATTAGGCTAATTTAGCAAGATTATTTCTTAGTAAAGGGCCTCACTCACAGTAAATGCTCACAGTGACGGGTTATTTATCATTATAATGAAAAATTGATAGTCCTAGCCAGGAGTAGCTGAATCCAGGTGGTGAATCAGTGGTGGTTGGTTTATCTGTGCTCCCTCTCTTGTCTTTCATTTCTTTCCTCTGTATTAGCTTTTCCCCAATTATCCCAGCAAAAGTATAGGGCTGATTCCCATTTGTGGATTGGTCACCTGCCCATCCCTGAACCAATCATAGGGACTCTGATTGATCACCCCCCACCTGAGTCACATGGGCTGAGGGTGAGGGAGGAAGGACTGGTTCTCAAAGGAAAAACAGAGGTACCCATAGGCTGAAAGGTGAAAAGGATGCTGAGCAGGCAGAAACCTCACGTGATCACTACACCTGCTGTCACTGATTCATTCAACCAGCCCCTGAGCCCCTACTGTGTGCTGGACACTGTGCCAGTCACTGGGGATGCAGTAAAGAACACGGCAGGCCCAGTCCCTGCCTTTGTGGCATACAAGGTCTGGGAGGAGAGCAGGCTTTAAACCAGAAATCACAAATAGGTGCTTGCTATATGGGAGCCTTGGGGACAGAAATGGATGGCCCCAGTGAGACTTGCATGGGCACCAAGGACACGTCCAGTGAATGGACAAAAGAGGGAATCCCGAGAGGGTGTGCACAGGTGTGTGTGGGGGGAAAGGGCCAAGGACCTGGCTTGAGTTCTGGGCTCCTCCAGGTGTACTTTCATTGATCCTTTGTGTCTCCTGCCCATCTAGGCTCACGGGAAGAGAGAAGCGAGTTGGGGGTTTTGACCTCATGTGGAATGACGGCCCCGTGAGCAGAGAGGAGGGGACCCCTGACCTGTCAGGCATGGGGAACTTTGTGACCAACACCCACCTCGGTATGTGGGACTGGGTGGGGAGTGGGTGAGGGGACGTTATGGGAGGTGCTAGCTAGTCCAGGGGGCAGCCCGGCCCTGCGGCTAGGCTACGTGAATCAATCTGCTGCTTACCACATGGGTGACTGTGGGCAACCTCTCTGCGCCTCAGTTTCCTCATCTGTGAAATGGAGACTAAATAGTTTCTGTCGCAATATACACCTGTAACAGTGATGGCACTTAGTAAGAGATATTATTAATCGGTCAGCTGGAAGTGAAGTGGATTTCAAAAGGCTTGGGTGGAAAACAAACAAAAACACATAATATGTTAAAAGAGAAATTAAGGACTTCAGGGTTTCACTTGAAATGGTTATAAAAAGTGACAATTTTCCCCAATTATACAAATAATTCACACTTATTATTTGAAAACTAAAGAAGGAAATTAAAAAACCATCCAGACATAATTGTCTTTAACAATTTGTTGTATTTCTCTCCAGTTTTTTTTTTTTAAAAATGCATATATTCGTACTTTTTCTTTTACAAAATTGGTGCCTGGCTGGAGTTTTGAGTTCCATTTTTCCCTGTAACGCTTTCCCATATCATTCAACATTAATAAGAGTTTCCATTTTAGAAGCACTTTTTGGCCAGGCCTGGAGTATATATTTTACATTTCATTTTTAGGAAGCTTTATTGTCGTTTGTAGATGAGAAAATGATATCCACATGTTACGTAATTTGCCAAACCTCCCAGTTGTGAGTGATAAGCCAGGACTTGAACTTGGGTCTGACTCCAAAACCTGAACACTTAACCACTAGGCTCTCCTGCCCCTTCCCAGAGTTAAAAACAAAATTATCATAAGCTGAAGTATTTTATATATATGCTTGTATATATGCCAAAACTTACTAACCCAATTTCTTTTCATGGACATTTGGCAGAGTTCAATGATTTACTCTTATGAATAATGCCAGGATGAACGTACACTGGGGACAGACTCCTAGAAGTAGGATTACTGGGTCAAAGGGATGGCAGTTATTACAGTTAAATTGCTCTCCAGGAAGATTACACCACTTTGCTTTGAATTTTTATTAAAAAAAAAACTTTGCCAACTTGGTAGGTTTACAAAGCACTAACTCGTTCTTTTATGTGTGTTCATTTGATTACTGGTGAGGTTTCAGTTTTTTAAATGCATGTTTCTTCTCTTGTAAGCCATCTAAACTCTTTATCCATTTTTCTATGGCTTGTTAAAGTTACAAAGGTTTGGATAGTACTCCATTACGGATATTACCTCTCTGTCAAACTTATTGCAAAACATTTTCCTTATTTGCTTTTTAAATTTTGTTTGTGATGCCTTAAGTGCAAATTAGCTTTAAGTCTTTTTTTAGGGTTTGTTATGATTTATGATTAGGTTTGGCTACAATTAACTGAAAAGTCAACAAATAATTAGAGAGGGAGTGACTTGTCCTGGGCCTCAGGAAGTCTCTGCCGCACTTAGCATCACCTTGCTGCCCATGCTTGGTGCTCATGGCTATAAGATGGCCCTCCACCTCCAGACAGAGTTCTTGTCCCAGACAGGAAGAAACAAGAAGGTCCAAGGGCTAAAGCCTTTTCTTCGAGGTTTTGACCCTATTCCAAAAGGGAAACCCTTCCAGAGACCTCTGCTGACCTCTCATTGGCCTTCAGAGATGCTAAGGAGAGGGGGTTTGTGAATGGCCTTTCAACAACAGATCCCTGGTTTCTGCCACATTGCTTTGATGAGGTTGACTATACAGTGCTTTTCAAGCTGGACAGGCATGCAGTCACCTGGGAATCTTGTTAAAATGCAGGTCTGGGTTGGGGCCTGAGACTCCTCATTTCTGACATTTCTAACAAGTTCCTGTGTGATGACCTACTAGTTAACTATTGCTGTGTAATAAACCTTCCCCAAAACTGGTAGCTTGAAATAATTTTATTTGCTCATGATTCTTCAGGTCTTGCTTGGGATCACTCAGGGCCGCAGGCTCCTAGCACATTAACTGAGGCTTGACAGCTTAGGAAGGGCTCATTCACACATGTGCTGGTTGGTGCTGGCTGTTAGCTGAGCCCATCTTTCCATGTGGCTTCTCGTCCTCCAGTGATCCAGCCCTGGCTTCTCCATCTAGTAGTCTCGGGGCTCCAAGAGGGCAAGAACAGAAGTTGTAAAGCCTCTTGAGGCCTAGGCTCAGAAGTCACGCATTGTCATTCCATCACATTCCATTAATCAAAGGAAGTTGCTCATCCAGCCCAGATTCAGTGTGAGGAAATAACCTCCACCTCTTTATGGAAGGAGCAGCAAAGTCCCCTTGCAAAGAGGCATGCATATGGGAAGGAGAGGGATTGTTGTAGCCATCTTTGCCAACAGTCCACCACAGGCATCAATGTTGCTGGTTCCTGGATGCTGTCTAAATAGCAAAAATGAATAGGTGTTCTCAACATTGGCTGCACAGTGGAATCATCTGGAGAGCTTTAGAAAATATGGATGCTGTCAGGGATAATGATGTGGTTGGTCTGGGCATCGGTATTTTTTTAAGTTACCAGATGACTCTAATATGTAGCCTATGTGGAGAACTCCTGCCTTCAAATTCTCTAGAATAATTTTTAAGTTTCCAGTTGAGTGTCTGGGAGGAGGATGGTGAATACAGAAGGAGCTGGTTGGGATAGGAAGAGTACTGATGAAATGAGTTAGGATGTGTTGAGTTTGAGGTGCCTGAGGATATCCAGGGAAAGAAGAGGAGATACTCAGAGACAAGTGTAGAACTCCAAGAGCTTTGGGAGTAATCAATGAGCCAATTACAGTTAAAAGCTAGTAGTCCTTGAAACTTATTTTGGAAAACCCTGGAAGTGCATAGAGTGGGCTCTCAGCTCAGTGAAGTCTTGATGGTTGGTGAATGAGGTTTAAGAGAGGCAGCTATGAAGTATGGGGGAGCTGAGGAAGAAGGCAAATATCTCTAGGTCAATACTTGCGGGCACAGGGATTGCTTCATTCAGGCAGTATTTGTGAGTGCCATCAAGTGTGCCTGGCACAAGGTGGAATGACCCACGGAGTTGCCTCAAGATCAGCTTAGAGAGCAAACAGGAAGCAGGTAACACCATGCTTGGTCAGGGTGGGAGAGGAGGCATCTCAGCAACTCATGTCAGCCTCTTGGCACGGACCGCCTGGGACACACTTCCAGGGGACTATGGGCCACTTGAGGAGAAGATCTATATTTGATTTGTTGTTTAGCAGATCATGCCTGGCACACAGGGTTGGGTAAGGAAAGAAAGCTAACATACACTGAATGCTTATTATGTACCAGGCACCGTGGTGGCATGAAATATATTTTCATTGAAAAACCACAAGGAAAAGCAGTTTGGGATAGTGGTTAAGTTCTTAAGCTCTGGAACTAAGCCTAGTTCAAATCCCACTTCAACTTATTGTGTGATTTGGGGCAAATTACTTAACCTCTCCAAGCATGTAGGGACTCGAGGAATTAATCCACATTCAGCAGTCCCTGCCTTGAGGTAAGCAGTGAATTAGTGTTATCTATTGTTACTCCATAGGGTAGGTATCATTATCCTATATTTTACAGATGAGAAAACTAATGCTCAAAAAGAGGTACACAGCCTGTTTGAGAGCTATGGCAGTTCTGGAGTGGAGCCAGGATGCAAACTAGAAGCCATCCGTGGTTGCACAAGCCCTGCTGTCCCCTCCTTTCACCAGGCAGCAGGAGCACAGGCTCAGCAGCTCTTCCACACCCCCTTCATCAAGGACAGGCACTCCCAGCATGCACACCTCCTCTCTTCCAGGTTGCATCAATGATCGGAAAAAACAGCTGAGGCAGCTGTTCCGCTCCCTTCAAGCCCAGAAGAAAGCTTCCAGCTAATCCTCAGCCACCTGAAAGAAAGAGACCCTGGGAGGTGATACACCAGTTCTCTCCCCAGCTCCCAATTTCCTACACAGGGAACCTGGTAGCATCTGCCTCCCTCCCTCCAGCCTGGCAGCAGTTTTGCTGGCTCAGCAGCCACTGCTGGTCTCCTGGCTTGGGCCCTCTCTTCCCCCACCCCGGGCATCTTTGCACCAGAAGATGGCCAATCCCTGGGGCTGGATGGATTTTAACCTTGACAGACTGGCCCAAAGGGGAAAAGTGCAGCAAGTTCTGCTACTCCAGAGAGATCATGTCTAATAAACGAGTACAGGCCTTACTTGGCGAGTCACTGCACACTGGGCCTGGCTCAGGGAATGCTGTTGGCTGCAACCCAGTCCCCCTGACTCTTGACCCTTGGATGTTTCTCAGGTCAATGCTGAAAAGGTCCTTCAGGAACAAGTTTTGGAGCTTGGGAATTTGTCATTAAGCTGTGTTTGCAAAGCAAGCAGTTATTAAATTGTATTTACTGGGAGTCGGAGGGGAAAGGCTGAGCCCTAAAACACCCACCTCTGCTTATGGTACCATGACCTTGCATGTCAGAGGACTCCAGGGGCTCCCCTGACCATGAATTGAAAATCACCATCCTCTTTTCTCAGATGGACAAGTTAAGGATCAGGAAAGGAGCTGCCTAGGGTGGGTCCCAACAAAGGTGTTTTTATCTAAGTCAGCTCGGTGATTTAAACAAATCAAGGGATTCCCTAGGCCTTTCTTTTGAGTAAGTAGCTGGACTACCTTGGACTGGTAGGCAAGGAGATGATCTGAGGAACTGGATATGAGTGAAAATTTCTGCATTTTCCACTTCCTGTATTCATAAACCCCAGAAGGGTTGCAACAAGAGTGGGCTGGTGGATTGTTAACTGCTCCGTGAGGGACCTACCATGGGACCCCAGGCAGCTCCCTTGACTACTGTGTTCAGGGCAGTTCTTCCAGCTGCAAATGGCAGGCTGACTGTCTAGGCTAAGCCCAAATGAAAGATCTGAGTAAGGAAAACACTGAGGGTCTTGGTAAATCCAAAAAGGGAACCAGCCAACCTTGGGAAGGCCAAAGCCAGGCTATTCTGGACCTCCTGCCTTGAGACAAGGGTCTTCCCTCCATTCCCAAAACTCAGGCAAAGCCAGACAGCCCCTGGCACAGGATCCAGGTTCCAAATTCCTAGGACAAAGAATCTGATTGGTACATCTTCAGCCTAGCATCCACCCTGCTAGATAGGAAGGGGCAATATTCATTGAGCAATTGTGAGCCAGGCACTCATACCAGACAGCACATAACAAATTGAATTCCACAACTCCTTTTAAAAATCTTTACTTAAAATATGCAATATATACAAAATATATAGTGATGTGTCTTTCCTTTCCATTCTTATGCCCCAGCCCTGCAGTTTTTGTCCCATGTAATTAGTTTACACACAAATGATAGCTATTAGACACCTGTTCTGCCCCTTGCTTTTCTCACTTAATATATCTTGCAGCTTATTCCAAATTAGTGCTCAAAGAGCATGCTTTTTCTTGATTATAGCTACATGCTATTCTACTATCTGGAGTTAATGATTCCTTTAACTAGTCCCCTGTAGATGGCCATTTAGGCTTGTTTTCCGATTCCACGTCCCTAATATTTAGGGCTATAGTGGGGAGAACACAGTACTTTCTACAAGAAAACTCAAGAGGATGCAAAACTGTAGGTGTGAACTGAACCTGGCTTATGTAATAAGGTATTTTCAAAATTTTTCTGAATTAGTTGGCAATATTTAAAAGTCAGGAGATTCACCTTAAAATCCAAATTTCTAGCTCTTCTCGAAAAAACATTAATATCTGGCCATACAAGCCTGCAAGGGGAAAGGGGAGGTGTGCCCTCTGCATCTTGCCACAGACCCCACTGCTTTGTGTTGTCTCACCTGCTCTGTCCACTCTACCCAGTTGTCAACTGCCCAGGTCTTTCTGTACATATCTGAGTTTGTGTTTCTTGACAGAAATCCTGTCACCAAGGCAAGAGCCAGCTCCACTTCACAGTGGTATCCTAAAACAGTGTGTGGCTAACTGGGGTGTTAGAGCTCAATTAAGGATTGAATGAGGGAAAGACTGGGAAAACCTGCTATTCATTCATCAGGAAATATTTTTGAGCCTTCAATGAATAGGCAAGACCATCTTGCCCTCACAGCACATGCACATAAGGCAGAGAACTCTGAGCAGTGCGGGCCAGGCCCTGCTCTCAGAGGCAGGGGAGGGCATCCTTAGACATGTGCAGAGATTTAGCATCCCCACCCACCCACCTTGTACGGTACTCTATAAGGCCTTCCTGACTAAACAGCAGCCAGAGGGGGCTGATAAGCAGCACTTCCTCTCAGCTCAGTCCTGGGAGCAAGTAAGAGAAAAAGGGTAAAAGGGAAGCAGTAGGAGAGAAATGTGTTATGTCTGCCCATAGGTGGCTGTGGAGAACTGCAAAGCACCAAGATGTCTGCCCTTCATTCAGAAACCACCTTGAGCCTTCCTGCTTTATTCCAATTCTTTTCTCACACTGCTTGAAAATATGTCTCTCCCTTTGTGAGAGGAATGCTGGAATCAAGCTCTTGCTCTTCCCCCTGCCTTCCTGGGGTCCATCTGGACAACAGGCAATTGTTGAGAAGTGCCTGCTGCAGTCATTTGCACACCCCCACAAGCCTGCCGCAACCCACCCACTGGCAACTGCCAGAGCTGGTCAATGGATCTTGTGTCCACCCAGCCCTGAAGGTCAGGCCCAGTAGACACTGGCAGGCTGAGGGGCCCCTCCTGCCTTCACAGAGCAGCCACGTGTCACAGACAGAGCGCTTCTTACAGCAGCCATGATCAGACTCCAGAAGACTGTCTCCCTGACAGGGCAGATCCTGTCCTTTAATGCTACAAAGCTGGAGGATCTGGTCTTCCACGATCCTGGGGGTAGGGGGGCTGGGAGTGGGGGCGATGTTGGTCTGAGGCCCGCCTCCATATCAGTTCTTGAGCCTCATCCTTTCAAAATGACCTTGAGTGCTTTAAGCTCATCCTGGCTGAGAGGGTTCAATTCAAAACCCTTCAGCTCTGGTTTGCCTAGGGAGAGAAAACAATCCATCATCAGGTCAGGCCTTCTGTTACCCAGCTTACTGCTGGCTCTGGAGTCAGGCCCAGGAAAGGGCTTACACTGCATTAATGCTGCCAAACCCTTGGCCCTGAGGTCTGACAGGGATAGGCCTCAAATTCTGCAAAGCACTGGATTACATATGACAATATCCACTCTAAGAACCTGCAAAGTCATGACTCTATTGTCCAGAAACTTCCAGATTTTTTGCCAGACCTGTGACCAATGTGGAATATTGGGGCTTACTCAGAAATTCAGCACCAACTTTGACCACCTGACTCAGGCTTCTGAGTTCCCTCAGTCAGAGCTACTCTGGACTGCACATTGCATCTGTTCCCCACCATACCCTGGAAAAGAAGCTGTGGCAGGAATAAGACCCCACAAACCTCCTTGCCCATTCCCATTTCTGGGTGACTAGAGACAACCACTGCCCACTGCCCCCACCTTCAGTGCCACTCACATCTGCCCAGAACACTGCCCAGCTCTGAGACCTCCCGCCCCTGCCCTTCAAAGTCCTGCTGATAGTTCTCCCCCGAGGCTGATACCTTGGGCCTCAAAAAGGCGGTTGACCTTCACTTTAAGTTGTTTCCTGAGTTTTTCGATTTCTTTATCCAGATTATCTTGATCTGAAAAAAGAAGGAAGAAAAGCAGAGGATGAAGTTATACCACAGATAGACTAACCCAAGGGCATCAGGGATGCCAGCCTCTCCCAGCAACCCTGACAGCTAGGGCTCTGAGCATTTGGGAAGCAAAAGGAGCCCCCAGAGATCAAATGAGGGCCTAAGGGCTAGAGAAGGGATGTGACCTGCCCAAGACTACTCAGTGAACTCCGGACAGGCTGAGCACACCAATCTCATGACCCCCAGTTCACTGATCTTTTTTTTATTATGCAAAGTACCATGAGGTATCACTGAATGAGGAAGACAACATCAGGATTTCAGAGTATTCTCCACAGTGATATGTAACAACAAAGTTAAATACCTGCAGACCTGGCCCAACCTAAGAAATGGTTAGGAAATGGTGGCTTAGGTGTTTCACAAACCCATTTAGGTGACCGGTTTTTAGAAAAGGATGACTATGACAACACGTAACCTACACAATCAAGGGCAAGCCCAATGCTCAAGCTTAACCAATAAACCATGGTGAAAAAGTTATCCTGAGTATCATGGACTGTGCTTGAAGACAAATCATATTACCAGAGGGAGGCCTGACGATAGCCATCACAGCTTCATGATACAACGGACTCAGTACCCAACCACCCCACCTGCTTTGTTTCACCTGCTCACGAGTGACATCTGACCAGCCTCCCTTCCCCACAGACATACATTCTTTCTGATGGGGAAAATCCCCCACGAGCCAAGGTTTCCACCTGGGAGTGTGTCTATTTTTCACTGCAAATGAGTGATCCCACCTCTCATGAGGTTATCCATCTTCCATCAATCCCAGCAACTCTAATGGTGCCCCAGAAGCCCTCTGGGTAAGGCGAAAAGACTGCCTCTGTGGGCCACCAGAGCAGAGAACAGATCCTGACCAGGAGCAAGCAGCCTCCAGTCTACCACTTAAGTGCAAAGGCAACTCTTAATTTTAGAACCATGATGTATTTTTCAACAGAACAGTTGGGAGCATCTCATTTCTTCTGTTAGAATTTTTATTTCAAGTGGCATGGATAAATCCTGTCTTCAGAGTCTGAGCCAACCTTGCTGGTCCTCTTGGTCATATTTTCAAGGGTAGGGAGGAGAAAATATGCCTAATTTGCCCTTTTGCCAGTCAAGGACTCATGTGCAGTCCAACTTAGGCCTTTATGATGCTTCTTCAAAGAGCTTCAGAGATAATGGTGGTGGAAGTTTGAGTATGTTGAATTCCCAGGCTGTGGCAGACCCTAGCAATTCTCTCCCTAAACTTCCATTTTCAACCCAATCTCTACTGCAGAGGGTATGAAAACTAAAAATTCACTTTCCCAGGCTCCCTTGCAACTCTGGGTGGTCAAAGACTTATACTGGTCAATGTGATGATGGCAGAGGTCTTTGGGAAGGATGCCTTTCTAGAGAGCAAGGTCACATGTGGAGAGAGCCGTCTGCCTTTCCTCACCTGGCACAAAGACATGAGGCCTGTAATAACAGAATAGCCATGAGTATTACAGAATAGCCATGAGAATATGTTAAAGTGACTCCATGGGGCACTATATCCACACCAGACTGTCCCAACTCTGGACAACTTCTTTTTTTAAATTTTTTATTATTTTTTTGTATTTTATTTTTTAACATTTTTTAAATTGTGAAATATATAAAAAAAAAGCAATAAATTTCAATGTACATTTTAATAAGTAGTTATGGAACAGATTTCACAGTTTGATATGGGTTACTGTTCCACAATTTTAGGTTTTTCATTCTAGCACCTCCAAGATACTGGAGACCAGCAGAAATGTCAATATATTGATTCAGCAGTCATACTCACTTGTTAAATCCTATCTTCTCTGTTATACTCCTCTTTAAATAACATATATACCCAAAAGCAATACATTTCAAAGTACATCACAACAAATAGTTGTAGAACAGATTTCACCATTTGGTATGAGTTACAGTTCCACAATATTAGGTTTTTATTTCTAGCTGCCCAAAGGTACTGGAAGCTAGAAGAAATATTAGTAAAATGATTCAGCACTCATTTATTAAACCCAACTTTCTCTGTATAACTCCACCATCACCTTTGATTGTTCTCACACTCTGTAGGAGTATTTGGGTGATGCTCATTCTAACTTCTTTTTTTTTTATAACTTTTTAAATTGTATAGAATAACATATATACAAAGCAAAGAAATAAAAAAGCAATAGTTTCCAAAGCACTCTTCAAAAAGTGGTTATAGGATAGATCCCAGAGTTTGTCATGGGCTACCATACCATCCTTTCGTATTTTTCCTTTTAGCTGCTCCAGAATATAGGAGGCTAGAGGGCTTAAATCTTTTTTATCATCACAATCAACTTTGTTCCTTCTTTTTTTTTTGTGAACAATAACATATATACAAAAAAAGCTATAAATTTCAAAGCACAGCACCATAATTAGTTGTAGAACATATTTCAGAGTTTGACATGGGTTACAATTTCATGATTTTACTTCTAGCTGCTCTAATATACTGGTGACTAAAACAGATATCAATTTAATGATTCAGCATTTATATTCATTTGTTAAGTCCTATCTTCTGTGTATAATTCCACTATTACCTTTGATCTTTCTATACCTCTTTAGGGTTGTTTGGCAATTCTAAATTTTCGATATTGGAAGGGTCTATGACTAATATGGGGTAGGGAGATGGAACTATCTGATGGTCTGCAGAGGCTGGGCTAGGTTTCAGGACTTATCTGGACCAGGGATCCATCTGGTCTGGACAACTTCTTATATAAGAAAAATAGAACCCTGTTTTCTTAAGCCTCAATTTGTTGACTTTTCTGTTGTTTGTTATCAATTCATTACTCACTGGTATCCGAGTACTATGCTAGGCACATATACTGTTGTCTCAACCTCACAACTGCTACGGAGGTATATCCGACTTTTAGAGATGAACAAACAACTCACAGTGGCAAAATAGGGGTTAAAACCCATATCAGGACCCCATCACTATCAAGATGGTAGAAGGAGATGCTTTAGGGCTCTGTCCCACCAAAAAAGCTTTGAACAAGAACCAGCAAGAATGGCAGAAACATCTTTCTCAAAGTTCCAGAAAACAGATAAAGGACTGTAGTAATAGGGCAGGCACTGAATCATGAAAAAAGTTTACCTAAAAGTGGTAGGATCATGTGGCACTCTGGCTGGCTCTGCCCCCACCCCTCTCCAGCACAGAGCTGGCCCTCACTTCCAACAAGCAGCCATGGTCCCAGTCCCAGAGGAAGCAGAGTGACCTTGTGAACATACTGGGAGTATGTATGTCCTGCCCAATTTCTCTGATGGTGGCGTAAGGGGCTGAAACAGGACACTAATCACACAGTCACTGTCTAGAATGTGCCTTTCATGTAGAAGACAGCACACCGAGCTCTCCTACATGACACTCTGGGAGAGCAGTCAAGTGGCTGGCTGCCTGGTAAAGGGACTGCTGGCTGTAAGACATATGGTGCAGCGCCTAGGACCATAAGAAGACTGTTTCTAGGTAAAAGGGGACATTTGTATTCACGTAAAGGGGGAAGTCCTAGGGCCACACACACATGCCTAAGACAAGACAAGATGCATAAAGAGAAAGGACTAGGACAGCCCCTACACTTTGGCCTCAAGGTATTCTCTAATAAATCAACTGTCAAATGCCAAAGATAAAGAGAAAATTCTGAAAGCTGCAGAAGAGAAACAACATGTCATCTACAAGGGAGCCTCAGTAAGATTAAATGTTAATTGCTCACTGGAAACCACGGGGGCAAGATGGCAGTGGGATGATATATTTAAAGTGTTGAAAACAAAAACTGCCAACCAAGAATTCTGTACCCGGCAAAACTCTCTGAAATGAGGGAGATTAAGACATTCCCAGGTAAACAAAAGCTGAGGGAGCTCGTCACTACTAGGCTAGTCCTACAAGAGATGCTAAAGAACGTACCTATTACTAACTATGGACTACAATCAACAGTAATATTTTAATACTCTTTCATCAACAGCAGCAAATGTACCACACCAACACTAAGAAACAATAATAATTGGGGATAAGAGTGTGGGAGGATTAGGGTTTTTGGGGTTTTTTTAGTTTCTTTTCTGGAGTAATGATAATGTTCTAAGTTTGATCATGGGGCTATATGCACAACCATGTGATGATTCTGTGAACCAACGACTGTATTTTGGATGGTTTTTATGCTATGTGAATATATCTCAATAAAATTGTATAAAAAAAGGGAATGCTGAAGAGTTCTGCAGGTTGAAAGGAAAGGACAACAGGCAAAAGCTGAAGCTGCAGGAAGAAATAGGGACCTCTGGTAAGGGTAAGGGCATGGGTAAATATAAACTTCTGTATTTCTGCTATGTAACTCCACTTTCTATTTCCTACACAATCTAAGAGGCAAATGCATAAAATGTAATGATAGACAGGCTCATAATACATAAACATGCAATCTGTGCAAAACTACATAAGGATGGGGGAATGGAGAGGTATAGGAACATAGTTGTGTAAACCACTGAAGTTGTTATCTAATCAAATGAGAGTGTCAGAGATTTAGGATGTTAAACAAAGAAAATACTGGAGATTATGCAAGCTAACAGAGACAGAAATTAGTGTACAGTTACAAGGGGCAGGGGGAAAGGGGAGTTAATGTATAATTAATGTAGGGTATCTATTTGGGGAGATGGAAAGTTTTAGTAATAGAAAGTGATGAGGGTATTGCAACATTATAAATATGAGTAATCCCACTGAATGGTATGCTTGGGAGTGGCTGAGATGGGAAACTTTATGTAATATATATGTTCATACACACACACAAAAGGATCAACTAAAGAGACAATGGCAATTAAATCCAATATGTGATCCCAGATGGGAGCCAACAGAGAGGGGAGGAGGCTCAAAAAGACAGTATTGGAACAAATGAAAGACATGAAAAAAAGACTGTAAGCTTTATAACAATGTTACATTTACTGAATTTGTTAACTGCATTTGAGGTGGTTGCATAAGTGAATATTCTTGTTCTTTGGAAATGTATATGAAGTACTAAGTATTCAAGGAGCATGATATATACTATCTACACTTGAGTGTTCAGAAAATGGATTGGTAGACAAATTGACAAAATGATATGGCAAATCTGACAAAATGTTAGGGAGATCTGGGAATCTAAGAGGGTGGTGGTATGATGTACTCTGTATGGGGTTTATGTTAATTTTGTAATTTTCCTGTAAGTTTGAAAGTTTTTCAAAATGAAAAGTTTAAAAAGTTTTTTAAAAAGGCAACCTATATCAGGCTGAACCTGTAACACAGCTGCCTCCCATTAAGCTGCCCAGAGCCTGACTCTTCAATTCTGGGCTACAACCAAGACTGACAGGAGGGCAGCTATGTTCCTGACCCATCCCCAGGACATCTTACCTTTCTCAATCATTTCTTTCGTCTGAGGGTGAGACATCTTGATAAACATACTCCCGAAGCAAACCATCACATCTTCTGAAATGGCAAATGGTCATTTCTTCAACAAGTATTTTTTGAGCACCTACTACCTGCCATGTTTTTTACATGCTAAAAACAGGAGAACCTGACAACATTCTTGTCCTCAAATAGCTTATGTCATAGTGAAGGAAAAAGAAAAGGCTCTTATAAGTGCTGTAGAAAAAAATGAAGCGGGGTAAGAGGTATAGGAAATGCCAGAGTAGAGAAGGGACTTGATACTTATACTGTGTGGTCTGAGAAGGCCTCACTGATTATGTGATATCTGGCCAGAGACCCAAAGGAAGTGAGGGTGTGAGCCCTGCACACATACGGGGGAAGAGTGAACCTGCAAAGGGAACAGGAACAGCAGGGAGTCTAGTATGGTTGGAGTCAATGAGTGAGGGGGAGTGTAGAGATGATGTTAGATCTTGGGGGCTGGACTATGTGAGGCCTTGCAGGACTCTAGACTTTACTTTTATGAGGCACAACTAGAAGGTTTTATACTTTCTGCTGCACTTTAAACAAAACTCAAACTTCTTCCCTTGGCCCCAACACCCTTCGTTACAGCTGGCCTCCGCCCATCTGTCTAGTCTCTCATCTCATGTCCCTTTCCCCTTGCTTATTCTACCACAGCCACTCTAACCCAATCTCTTTAACCCTCAATCCCTTGCGGATTTTCTCAACATCTAACCCATGTCCAATTCCTTTCTTTACTTTCTCACAATTGTCTATTGTGTATTTTATGTGGTTTTACTCACGTGTTAGTGCACAAAGGCAGGAACCACATCATTTTAATACGTTCCCAGCACTTCTGGGAGTGTCTGCCATCACTGAGTCAGGAGCCAACAGCTTGTCACTAAGAAAAGCAGCTGAAATCCCGAGCTCCAGTCTGTGTCAGACCCTGTAACATTTTCTCCCCTATCCTCACGGCCTGTATTAATTCCCCATAAAGCTGAAGAATCATATGTCTGTGGCCTCCTGCCTGGTCTCTATCATGGATAAGGCAAGGACCTTACAAGGAAAACCGAACTGACCTCCAGGACCACAATGAGGAAACTGCAACTTACCAGAGACGCTAAGATCCTTCTGCAGGGCCCTCAGGGCTTCGCGGTTCTGATTCCTTTTAGTATCCAGGTCCACAATCTAAAAAGCAGGGGCAAGGGGCTACTTAGCCACCTCTTGTTCCAACCCTGTCACGTCCCAACAGACCAGGGGCTAGAGAGATGGTAAGACGTCATTCCTTGGTTTCTTTCAACAACCTGTGTGATACTGATGTGTGAACATGTTTCTTCTCCCACTCAGCTTCCCGGTTCTTAAAGACAATACTGTAAGCACATATCTTCCCCTGAGAAGTTGCTGGGAAATGTCTGCTGACTAAATGGATAATTTGTACCATCCACTGGAACATCAGCTCTCAAACTGTATGTCAGAATCACTAGGGGAACATGTTTAAAATGCTCATGCACAAACCTGTCTCCTAGACACTAGGATGAAGCAGGTCCAAGAATCTACTTTTGAACAAGCTCTAATAGCTGACTCTGACCTAACATGCAAAAATCCAACAATGCCAGACTTGGACAACAGGGGTGGAGGCACTGAGACGGTAACAGCATAAGAGCTGCTACAGAAGCGAGGAGGCAGTACAGAAGGCTGCTTGTGACCACTGGCTCTGGAGCCAGAATACCTGGATTTGAATCCTGCTGTTCCCTACCAGTGCTGTTTCCTTCTCTGAAAAACGGAGATGTGAAAGTACCAACCTCACAGGTTACTGAACCAGGAACTAAATGAGTTAGTTAGTACAGTGCCTGATATATAGTAGGCCCTTAATAAACTTTAACTTCTGCTATTATCATCCACATGGTGATACAGTATTTAATTTATCAGGCTCTTCCCCAAGTCTTCCTCTTCTCAGTAAATAATGGCCAACCATCCAATCATTCTAAAGGGAGATGAGAGAGACTCATGTCATTTTGGCCCTGCCTCCCATTCACTCACCTCTATATGTAAACACCATCCTGTCCTACTGAGTCCATCTCCAATTTATATTTCCCACCCTTTCACTTCTCTCCATCACCAGCACTCTGGTCCAAACCCACCTCTGCCTGGACCATAGCAATGGTCCCTCGCTTCTTCCTGCCTCCACCTTTGCCCCTCTATATTCCATATATTCTATATTCACTGCAGCCAGAGGGCTCCTTTTAAAACCTAAATCCAGTTGCGACCTACCCCCACCGCTTACGAACTCCCTAAGCAGGTCCACAGGGCCCTTTGTCAGAAGGCCACTCAAGCCTCTCTTCTGTTCCTCGTCTCTCCTTAAGGCCTTGACTGGTGTGGGGCACCCTAGATCACCAGTCCAGGTCAACTCACAGCGAACCCGTGGTAGAGCTAGATGCCGGCCCCACACGGCTCTGTATACGGCGCTCGCCGCCAGGCCCCAATTATCTCCCCCAGGTCCCAACGCCACGGACGGGCCTCCCACCTGCCGCTTGTCCGCCATCACTTCCTCGGCGAGCTCCTCCACCTCGACCAGGTACTGCAACACCCGCTCCGCCTCCGGTGACAGCACGGCGCCCGCCATCTCCAGGTCCGCAGCAACGCAGCTGTGAACTCCTTCTGGCTCCGTTCGGAATGTGCGGCCTAAGGATCCCTCAGACAGGCCTTCCAGCGCGCAGGCGCAATGAAAGGAGGGTCGCCGGTGCGCAGGCTCCTGCGCAGGCTCGCTTCTGCGCACGCGCGTCAGCGCGTAGGCCCGCTTGCTAGTGCGGGGCGGGGCATCACGTGGGGGCGGGGCTGGAGCTCGCCTCGTAGGCTCCTTGAGTGCCTTTCGCAGCTGGGTGTTGACCCCGTTTCTCTCTTTTCAGATATTTCTTAAGTGCGTCCTTTAGTGGCAGATACTGGTATTCTGGGTGAGCAGTGAACAAAACGAAGCCCTTTCCCTCATGGAACTTCATCCTCCTTGGAAACGCCGCCGACAAAAATTATATGCTACGGCAGGCAATGATAAGGGCTTCAGAGAAACGTGAATCATTCTTCTCCTGTTTGAGCAACACCAAGGAACCCCGAGTGGCATTGTGGCTTTTTTGTGTGTGTGATCATTCCATTCTACATATATAATCAGTAATTAACAATATCATCACATAGTTGCATATTCATCATCATGATCATTTCTTAGAACATTTGCATCAATTCAGAAAAAGAAATAAAAAGACAACAGAAAAATAAAAACAAAAAAAATTATACATACCATACCCCTTACCCCTCCCTTTCATTGATCACTAGCATTTCAAACCAAATTTATTTTAACATTTGTTCCCCTTATTATTTATTTTTATTCCATATGTTCTACTCATCTGTCGACAAGGTAGATATCAGACACAAGGTTTTCACAATCACACAGTCACATTGGGAAAGCTATATCATTATACAATCATCATCAAGAAACATGGCTACTGGAACACAGCTCTACATTTTCAGGTGGTTCCCGCCAGCCTCTCCATTTCCTCTTGGATAACAAGGTGATATCTACTTAATGCAGAAGAACAACCTCCAGGATAACTTCTCTGTTCTGTTTGGAATCTCTCAGCCATTGACACTTTGTCTCATTTCATTCTTCCCCCTTTTGGTGGAGAGGGTTTTACCAATCCCTCGATGCTGGGTCTCAGCTCATTCTAGGGTTTTTCTCAATCCCTTGATGCTGAGTCTCAGCTCATTCCAGGATTTCTGTCTCACGTTGCCAGGAAGGTCCACACCCCTGGGAGTCATGTCCCATGTAGACAGGGGGAGGGTGGTGAGTTTGCTTGTTGTGTTGGCTGGAGAGAGAGGCCACATCTGAGCAACAAAAGAGGTTCTCTTGGGGGTGACTCTTAAGCCTAATTTTAAGTAGGCTTGACCTATCCTTTGTGGGGTTAAGTTTCATATGAACAAACCCCAAGACTGGGGGCTCAGCTGATAGCTTTGGTTGTCCACACTGCTTGTGAGAATATCAAGAATTCAACTTGAGGAGATTGAATTTTCCCCTGTTCTCACCATTCCCCAAAGGGGACTTTGCAAATACTTTCCCGCTCACTGATCAAATCACTCTGGGATTCATCAGGGCATCACTATAGACAAACCAACAAAATCTCATGTCCTACCCAAGGTTCCATGTACTTATGTTGTTCAACCAAGCTATCTACATAAGTTATATTAGGAAATGCACTAGTCAAAATATAAATTTTGTACCAAATAAACATTTTTTGCTTTAGTCTCACACATAAGTTGAAATTTTAAAATATTAATTACCATCTATTTTCAGCACACTGCAGTAATGACATTCCTTTGTTCTTCCTCATGCAAAAACATTTTTTAGTATTTGTACATTTAGTCACTATCATTATACACTCTAGGCATTCCTAGATTATACCATCTCAATCTTTATCATCTATCTTTCTTTGTGATTTCATTTATGCTCCCAGCCCTCCTCTCTCTATCATTCTCACATACAGCTTCATTCAGTGTTTTAACATAATTGTATTACAGTTAGGTAGTATTGTGCTGTCCATTTCTGAGTTTTTACATTCAGTCCTGTTGCACAATCTGTATCCCTTCAGCTCCAATTACCCAATATCTTACCCTATTTCTATCTCCTGATGGTCTCTGTTACCAATTAAATTCTCCAAGTTTATTCATCATGTCAGATCATATCAGTGAGACCATACAGTATTTGTCCTTTTGTTTCTGGCTAATCACACTCAGCATTATGTCCTTAAGGTGCATCCATGTTGTTACATACTTCATAACTTTATTCTGTCTTACAGCTGCATAATATTCCATCGTATGTATATACCACAGTTTGTTTAGCCACCTGTCTGTTGATGGACATTTTGGCTGTTTCCATCTCTTGGTAATTGTTAATAATGCTGCTATAAACATTGGTGTGTAAATGTCTGTTTGTGTCCTTGGCCTCGTGTCCTTTGAGTAGAGACAGCATATAGATGGGTCCTGTTTTTTAATCCGTTCTGCCAGTCTATGTCTTTTGATTGGGGAGTTTAATCCATTAACATTTAGTGTTATTACTGCACAGGTAGTACTTTCTTCTACTATTTTGCCTTCTGGATTTATATGTCCTATCTAATCTTCCTTCTTTTTACCTTTACTCATAGTCTTTCTTACCACACTCTTCTCCACACCTCTCTCTTCTGTCTTCGTATCTGTCTCTAGTGCTCCCTTTAGTATTTCTTGCAGAGCTGGTCTCTTGGTCACAAATTCTCTCAGTGACTTTTTGTCTGAGAATGTTTTAATTTCTCCCTCATTTTTGAAGGACAATTTTTCTGAATATAGAATTCTTGGTTGGCAGTTTTTCTCTTTTAATAATTAAAATATATCATCCCACTGTCTTCTCACCTCCATGGTTTCTGTTGAGAGATCTGTGCATAGTCTTATTGGGCTTCCCTTGTATGTGATGGATTGCTTTTCTCTTGCTGCTTTCAAGATTCTCTCTTTCTCTTTGACCTCTGACATTCTGATTTGTAAGTGTCTTGGAGTACATCTATTTGGATCTATTCTCTTTGGGGTACGCTGCACTTCTTGGATCTGTAATTTTAAGTCTTTCATAAGAGTTGGGAAATTTTCAGTGATAATTTCCTCCATTAGTTTTTCTCCTCCTTTTCCCTTCTTTTCTCCTTCTGGGATACCCACAACACGTATATTTGTGTGCTTCATATTGCCCTTCAATTCCCTGAGTCCCTGCTCATATTTTTCCATTTTTTACCTATATTTACTTTTTCTTGTCGGATTTCAGATGTTCCATCCTCCAGTTCACTAATCCTATGTTCTGCCTCTTGAAATCTACCATTGTAGGTTTCCATTGTTTTTTTTCCATCTCTTCTACTGTGCCTTTCATTCCCATAAGCTCTGTGATTTGTTTTTTCAGACTTTTGATTTCTTCTTTTTGTTCATTCCTTGCCTTCTTTATATCCTCCCTCAATTCATTGATTTGGTTTTTGATGAGGTTTTCCATGTCTGTTCGTATATTCTGAATTAATTGTGTCAGCTCCTGTATGTCCTTTGAATTGTTGGTTTGTTCCTTTGACTGGGCCATATCTTCAATTTTCCTAGTGTGATTTGTTATTTTTTGCTGGCATCTAAGCATTTAATTACCTTAATTAGTTTATTCTGGAGATTGCTTTCACTTCTTTTACCTAGGGTTTTCTTGCTGGATGAATTTGTTGTCTCTCTGTTCTTTGACATTCAATTCAGCTTTTTCTGGACCTCTAGCTTAGGTTTTGTTTAAAAGAGGAGAATTTTTCAGTTCTTGTTTTCTTGTTTCTTGCCCTGCTTGTATGGTGCCTCCCCCCCTACCCCAGGAGGGTTTTTGTAGGTATTATAGACCCCAAGTGGATTTTCCCAGACCAAACTGGCCTCCTATCAGGAGGAAAGAGTCACCTGCATCGGTTTTCCCTGAGGATGAGACCCAGCAGGTTGAAAGACTTTTCTGTGAAGTCTCTGGGCTCTGTTTTTCTTATCCTGCCCAGTATGTGATGCTTGTCTGCCTGCAGGTCCCACCACCATTAGATGATGCAGTACCTTTAACTTTGGCTGGGGACGTGGTGGAGACAGAGGAGAGGTTGGAGTCTGGTTTTAATGGCTTCAAATTACCAAGCCCTGGTGTCTGAATTCCTTGAGGGAGGGATTCCACCTGAGTTGGGCTTCACCCCTCCCCTGGGGAAGGCACAGGCTCCAGACAAGCCCCCAAAAGAGCTCACTTCTGCCTATGGCTGGGGCAGTTGCAGCCTGAGAAGTCCTGCTGCTATATCCAAAGGCAGTCAAGCTTTTGTAGATACACAGCCACAAAAACCTCTGTTTCCTTTTTTTTTTTTCTTTTTCGGTCAGCCCTGCCCCCTTGGCACCAGGGCAAAAATGAGCGACCTCTGCTTTGACCAGGTTCACCTGAGCTGTGGGCCTATTATTAGTAGTCAGAATTTATTAATTAATGCCACAATTCGTGTTTGGTTGGGCTCAGCCCCTGCTGCTGGTAAAGTCTCTTTCCTTTTCCCTCTGGGAAGCAGCCTGTGAGGGAGGGGTGCCGGCCACCACGGCTTGGGGAACTCACGGTTCTGGGGGGGCTCGCAGCCGGTCCAGCTGGTCCAGACTGGGGTATGCTGTGTGTCTGGTCACTGATGTGGCCCCAGGAGCTGTTCTGCACTGTTTCTAGTTATTTAGTAGTTGTTCTGGAGGACGAACTAAAACGCGCACATTGCTAAGCCGCCATCTTGGCCCGGAACTCCTGTGGCTTATTTTTTTAACCTCTGATATCTTCAGTTTCCAATTTACAAAATGGGGGTGAATAAAAAAATCCCCTGTCATCCATCCACAAGATGGGAAGAAGGCAGAAATCATTTTCTATTCGGTTTGGCCAGTGTTCCTTGAGCCCTTGAGTTGGGCCTAAAGCCCACGCAGCAGACCTGGACCCACGGGAGCTGGAAAACTATGTGCAGCCAGACACGAAGTACCAGCTCGGGAAAGAAGTGTTTTTGTGTGCCAGAAAGGAAATCAGTAAGGGCTGTGGGATCTGGGAGAACGTGCCAGAGGAGGCAGGCTGATGGAAAGTGCTGCCCATCAGAGCCAGAGGTTCCCTAGAGGTCTTCCTGTCCAACCCCCTCATTGCACAGCTGAAAACACTGAGGCAAAGACAGAGGTGAGGACATCGGAAAGTCAACAGCAATCCTGATACTGCAGCTCTGAGCTTCTGCCTCCCTAATTCCAGCTTTTTATTCTCCCCTTTTGGCCCCGTTCTCATTCCTTGCCTTACCTTGAACCTGCAGTGACCTTTGTATGGATGGGATTATTGGTGCCCTATTTTATGGCTGCCAGAAGAAAGGTGGTGCCTTGTCACACACCACGTCCACAATTCGTTGGGTCTGGAATCACTCTGGCTCCCTATTACAGCAGTCTCTGCCCCCCTGGAAAAAACCCTCCCCCAAACTGTGGCCACAGAAGTCTCAGCAGTGTCTCTCTCCTCTCTCTGCCGGGCCTTCAACCACCAGAGGCAGAGCTTATTTTCCCTGCAGCCGCCTGGCATGGGAAGGGAGGGAGATCATTAAGGATTCCTCATTGAGGGTGAATTTGTAACCAAACCTAGGATGTTTTGTGTAAACACCTTCTGGTTCAGAAACACAGACAGAGGCCCTGCAAAGGAAGGGGGACATTTGCCAAAGGAGAGACAGGGCTCAACAGGCATCTCTGGAGGCTGGGAAACAGGACTGGGCCTCTTTCATCTTGGGTCTCCAGTGATGGCCAGATTAGGTTGACCCAGACCCCTGCCAAATGGCCTTAAAGGAGGGAATGAGGGAGGTTCCCATGCTGGCTGCTTCTTTGCTGTGACTGGCCCTTAGAGGGCACCCCTGGGCCTTTGAAGGATTAGGGAGGGGATCATATCTAAGACATTGAGACAGACAGCACTGAGAGGACTCTTGCAGATCACTTATATTTCTGAACCATTTATTTCAAAAGTGTTTTTGATTGCCTAGACCCTAAGATGGAAATTCGGCCATGAACATAACCAGACATTGTCCCTATCCTCAAAAAGTTTCCAGTCCGGTGTAGGGACAGACTAAACATATAAACAAGTAAATATATCTTAAGTCAGGTGAGTTTAAGTATTGTGGAGAAAAATAAAGCAGGGCGAGGTGGATAGGAAGTGATGGAGGGGCATCACTTTGAAATAAGGTGGTCACAGAGGGCTTCTCTGAGAAGGTGACATTTGAGCAAAGATGTGGAGAATGTAAGGAGGTGAGCCATGGGGATATTGGAGGAAAGAGTGTTCCAGTGGAGGGAATAGCAAATGCAAAGGTCCTAAGGTGAGTCTTTGTTTGGCAAGTTGAAAGAATAGCAAGGAAGTCAATATAGGTGGAACAGAATGAGCAGTGGGGAGAGGAGTCAGAGATGAGGTTAGAGAGAGGAAGGTGGCATTGAACATACCCATAGGTAGAATAGGCTGGAGGACCCTGGAGGTCACCTGGAGACAATACCTGTGGCTTCCTGTTTCTCTCTGCGCAAACATGCAGGCTACGTGGGTAACGCCATGGGAGTTAATGACCACAGGAGTGACCCTCAACCACGAAGAGAGGGGTTAGTGATGCACTCACCAGCTTTCTTGCCTATCTCTGGGAGACCCAATAGGAAGCTGCTGCAACGATCCAGGAAAGAGAGGACGGTCACAGGATTAGATAAGCAATGCTCCCATCCTCAGGGCTTTTGCCCAGGCTTCTTATCAGCCTGGATTAACTTTCCCCCAGGCCTTTGCAGGTGCATCACTACCACACACCTCCCACTTCTCAACTTGGTGTCATTCCCTCCCAAGGGTTGAAACCCCTCTGGGCTCCTACAGCTTTCTGGTTTTCCTCTATCTCCACACTTACACATCATCTCTTTTTCCTTTATCTCCCTACCCGGCTGTGAGCTCTGCAAGGGAGGAACCCTGTCTGTCTGTTTACTGCTGTGTTTTCAGAACCTATAATAGTGCCTGGCTGTAGTAGGTACTTGGTGAATGTTAATGAAATGAATGAGTGGATTCACCATGAGACAGAACTTTCTGAAATCCAAAGTATCCAAAGATGAACAGAGCCAACTCAAGGGAAATTAGCTCCCCACCATGGGAGGCCTGTACGTCAAGGCTGGACTGCCACGTCATTGCAGAGGGATTCGAGCTCTGGGGAGGCTGATCCTAAAGTCTTTTCTAAACAGGAAGTGACTACTTGGTGGCACTGGAGCATAATTCCCATCCCTAGCCACCCCAAACCTGGGCTGAAAGGGATGTGGCTGCCGGGGCCCTTGGGTTTGGGGACTGGTTCCCACTCACCCCCCTTGGATTCCTTCTGACCATTTCTGTGGCCCTGTTTTGGTATGTCTCATTGACCAGCCTGCATCTCTTCCACCTCTCTTTAGGGAGGACTGCCTTTAGACTACTGGAGCCTTTTGGTGGTGGTGGTGGAGTGGGTGCTTTTCAGAAGTATGAAAGCCCATCTCCCTTTCCAGGCTGAGGTGGGGGCAAGATGTGTGTCTATAGGTCTGAGGCATAACTTTCACTCCAGAGTTCCCTTTTCCAACCAGGCTGAAGCTTGCCCCTCGCCTGAGCTTGCGGCCCTGCTCAACTTCCTCCCCTTCCTTGTTCTGTCTCCTCCTGATAAGACCCCCTCCAAGGCTCACTTAGAAAAATGTCAGACTCCTCAAAAAGCTGTGTATGACCTGAACTGCCCCTCCCTGGAACCTCTTGGAGGGTCTCCCCTCTCTCCCATCTCCTCACCTTGCTGTTCCCTGACAGCCAGGGGTGGCTCTGCCAGAGCTTTTGCGCTGACTACTCCTTCTCCTGCGCTTTCCCGTGATAGCTACATGGCTCTGCTCAGATGTCACCTTCTCGATGAGCCCACTCTGACTGCCCTATTTCCAACACAACCTCCACCTTTTCCTACACTCCTGATCCCCTCCCACTGCTCTATTTTTTTTCCCTTTTTTTTGCATAGCATTTGTCACCTTCCAATATACGATGCAATATACTCACATATTATGTTTATTGTTAAACTCCCTCTGCTAGAAAGGAAGCTCCAGATGGCTGGAATCTTTGTTTCCTTTGTTCACTGATGTCTCCTAAATACCTAGATCAGTGCCTGGCCCTCTGTGGACATTCAGTAGACATTTTTGAATGAATGAATAAGTGAAGAGTGGCGTCAGGATTCTAACCAAAGCAGAATCTTTCTAAGGCCAGGATCTTAACCCTTTTGCTACAGTGAGTGAGAGGTGGGGGTAGCGGCAGATAAGGCTGGGTCTTGTCCACTAAGATAAGGGAGTTGGATTTTGTCCCCACATCAGTTGAGAAGCTATTGAGGGGTTTCGAGCAAGCACGAAACATGATTTGATTCACCTTGTGAAAGCTGCTGGCTGTACTGGTAGAATGGGAGTGGGGTGGGGAGCAGGTGAGGTTGATGATGGAGGCTTGGAGAGATGATGGGCTGCAGCTGCACAGAGTTTGATAGCAGTAAGAGAAACCAGCTCAATGTCCAGATTCTCCGGGCAGCCTGGGTGGCAGCTCCATCAGCTCTGGCCTGAGAGTGGTCCAGGCCGGGCTTCCCAGCTGCGGACAACATGCCCCTGTCTAGCAGATGAGCTCTTTGCTCGCCTGGGTGGTCCCCCGCTCCTCCCTCTGCTTCCTTTGTGCCCTTGTGGGCTTGTCAGGTGGAGGGGAGGCCTCCACTCCCTCTCTTCCCCTGACCCAGAGAATAATCCCTTACATTCATGCGATTCTCCTTATGGCCCTTACTTCATCCTCCCACATCCTTGGGTAAGGCAGAAATCTGATTCCCCTTTGGCAGATGGAGGACATTGAATCCCGGAAAGGGGATGGAACCTCCCTAGGTCACGCCGCCACATGGGGACGCCAGGCAACAGATGGCCCGATGGCTTGGCTTGAAAAATCGTAAGTGACCCCAGAGTGAATGCAATCCCAGGACATTCCAGGCTTCCCTGAGCTCATCTCTAATACCACCCTTAATACTAAATTCATTCATTTAAAATTCCATGAATAGATTCTTACCAAAAATGAAGACATTACAGATAAAACTAAAGCTCCTTTTTGAGAGCCCGCTTCCCTATCTCACTTCCTCCCAGAGTCCTAATTTGAGTGTGTCCTTAAAACTATGATATGGATTTAGAGATTTAGCTGCAAACCCAGAGGACTATTGTGTGTGCCCCAGGATAGGAAGGGGGTTGGAAGTCATAGCCTGCAAATGCATTGTTCTCTCTTGCCCAATTTTCTCTTGGGCATCTCTGGTTTATGTATTTAGACTTCTCTTCTATTTTCTAACAGTTGCAAAATTTTCCATAGTGTATAAGCACTATAATTCATCTATCTATTTTCTAAATTAATTTTTAAATTTTTTATGCACTAAAGTACAAAGTTGGATTAATCCTATTGAGGCAAATTAGATAGAGAACAAGGGAAGGGGAAGTCACCCTAAGACCTATAATAAGAAGCTCCTTTTGGTGTCCATAAACCTACCCTTCACACACCTAGCCCTCACTCAGGTCGTCCAAAAAGAATGATAAAAAATACAGCTCATCATGAGACTCAGCATCAAGGGATTGAGAAAACCTTCTCGACCAAAAGGGGGAAGAGTGAAATGAGACAAAGTGTCAATGGCTGAGAGATTCCAAACAGAGTCGAGAGGTTATCCTGGAGGTTATTCTTACGCATTAAGTAGATATCACCTTGTTGTTCAAGATGTAGTGGAGAGGCGGGAGGGAACTGCCTGAAAATGTAGAGCTGTGTTCCAGTAGCCATGTTTCTTGATGATGATTGAATAATGGTATAGCTTTCACAGTGTGACTGTGTGATTGTGAAAACCTTGTGTCTGATGCTCCTTTTATCTACCTTGTCAACAGATGAGTAGAACATATAGAATAAAAATAAATAATAGGGGGAACAAATGTTAAAATAAATTTAGTTTGAAATACTAATGGTCAATGAAAGTGAGGGGTAAGGGGTATGGTATGTATAATCTTTTTTTTCTGTTCTCATTTTATTTCTTTTTCTGTTGTCTTTTTATTTATTTTTTATTTCTTTTTCTGATTTGATGCAAATGTCCTAAAAATGATGAATATGCAACTAAGTGATGATATTGTGAATTACTGATTATATATGTAGAACAGAATGATCACATGTTAATATTTTAGTTCATTTGTTGTTAATTTTTTAAATAAATAAATAAATACAGCTCATCAATCTCTTATTAGTATGACCAGAGGGGAAAAGGCCCCTCCAAGTCCTTATAATGCAAGGATCCCGACCTCAGAGGGCTTCTCCTTCATTGGAGAATGCCTGCGCCCACCCACTTCTATGCAGAGTTTTAGACTGTACATGCGGACTAGCCCTCAGGTTCTTTCCTGCGGCTGAGTCAAGAACCCTCACGGTGCCAGCCTTTGGCTGATGCCTCGATTTCTCCAAAAACTCCCCCGGCTGTCTGACGTCACTACCTGTCGGTTCCTAGCATGGTCATGATTTAGTCTCTGCAAGATCCCACTCTTTTCAATATTATTTTCTCCTTTTCTGCCAACCCCACTTAATTCTGACCTCGTTGGAACGTTCTCTACTGTGTTTGCTATATGTCCCTAAAAATGTGGGATTTCCTACAAAATGCAAAATGTTGTTTTATAAATATTTAGGTATTTTCACTGATGTAAACACACAACACACAAGCAGAAAAGTTCCAGATCATAAGTGTACGGCTCATGAACACTCAAAAACTGAATAAACTCACAACCTGCGCTCTGATCAGGGATAAGAACATGGGCAGCCTCCACCCGCACCCCGCTCAAGCCCTGCCCAGCCACTGCTCCAAGAGTAACCGCCATCCTGACATATAACACCATAGATTAGTTTTGCCCATTTTTTAACTTAATGCACGCAATGTTTTGTTCATTAGATTCATCTGAATTGTGGTGGTGTATAGTTGTAGATTGTTTACTTTCAATACACAATAATATTCCATTTTCTGACTACAACACAATCCATCCTACCACTGATGGACAGGTGTATGGTTTCCAGTTTGGGAATATCACAAATAATGTCACATGAACATTCATGTATGTGTTTTTGGATGCACATATATATATATGCATTTCTACTGTGTGTATACCTAGGAATTGAATTGCTGGGTATGTCCAATTTTAGTAGATATTGGCAAACTGTTTTTTTGTTGTTGTTGTTTGTTTATTGTTGCTTACTTTTAATTAGAGAAGCAGTAGGATTACATAAGAGTTACATAAAAAATACAACATTCCCATATTCCCTCCTCTTGTTGACATTTTTCATTGGTGTGTTGCCTTTGTAATTGATGAAGAATGTTAAAATTCTGTTAACCATGGTCTATAGTTTACATTAAGTGTATTTTACCATGCACTAAACTATTATTAACACCTTGTAATAGTGATGTACATTTGTTATAATTCATGAGAGAACATTCCATTTGTACTGTTAATCACAGCATCATCCACGACAAGGTTCACTGTGTTATACAGCCCCTTGTTTAACTTTCTTTGTTGTATCATACATGACCTAAAACTTCTCATTTCAATCACAGTCACAAACATAATTTAGCGCTGTGAATTTCACTCACAATAACATGCTACCATCATCACCATCCATTTCCAAACATTTACAATCAACCTAAATAGAAATTCTGTACAAATTCAGCATGAGCTCCCCACTCTCTACCTCCATTCTATCTCCTGGTAACTTATGTTCTAGATTCTAACTCTATTAGTTTACTTATTACAATTAATTGGTTCATGCCAATGAGCTCATACAATATTTGTTGTGTCTGACTTATTTCACTCAGCATTGTGTCCTCAAGATTCATCTATGTTGTCACATGCATTGGAACTTCATTTCTCCCTACAGCTGCATAATATTCCATCATATGTGTGTACATTTTATTTATCCATTCATCAGTTGATGGACACTTGGGTTGCTTCCATCTCATGGCAATTGTGAAAAATGCCACTATGAACATTGGTATGCAAATGTCTATTCGAGTCTCTGCTTTCAGTTTTTCTGGGTATATAACTTGTAACGGGATTGCCAGATCATATGGCAATTCTATACTTAACTTTCTGAGGAACTGCCAAACTGTTTTCCATAGCAGCTGTACCATTTTACATCCACACTAGCAGTGAATGAATATTCCTATTTCTCCACATCCTCTTTAGCCCTTGTGGTTGTTTTTCTTCTTTAATAGTGGCCATTCTAGTAGGTGTGAAGCAGTATCTCATTGTGGTTTTGATTTGCATTTCCCTAATAACTAGTGATGTTGAGCATCTTTCCATGTGCTCTTTAATCATTTGTATTTCCTCTGAAAAAAATGTCTGTTCAAGTCTTTTGCCCATTTTTTGTTAATTGGGTTGTCTTTTTATTGTTAAATTGAAGGATTTCCTTTATATTCCGAATACTAAACCCTTATCAGATACGTGGTTCCAAATATTTTCTCCTAATGAGTAGGTTACTGTGCTGGTTTGAAAGGATGTATGTACCCTAGAAAAGCCATGTCTTAATCAAAATCCCATTTCGTAGAGATGGAATAATCCCTGTTCAATGCTGTACGTAATTAGATCATCTCCCTGGAGATGTAACCTAATCAAGAGTGGTTGTTAAACTGGATTAGGGGAGATGTGTCTCCACCCACTTGGGTGGGTCTTGATTAGTTTCTGAAGTCCTATAATAGAGGTAACATTTTGGAGAATGAGAGATTCAGAGAGAGCAGAGAATGCTGCAGCACCATGAAGCAGAGAGTCCATGAGCCGGTGACCTTTGGAGATGAAGAAGGAAAACGCCTCCTGGGGAGCTTCATGAAACAGGAAACAAGGAGAGAAAGCTAGCAGATGATGCCGTGTTCGCCATGTGCCCTTCCAGCTGAGAGAGAAGCCCTGACTGTTCACCATGTGCCTCCTCACTTGAGAGAGAAACCCTGAACTTCATCAGCCTTCTTGAACCAAGGTACCTTTCCCTGGATGGATGCCTTTGATTGGACATTTCTGAGCAACAAAAGAGTTTCTCTGGAAGTAACTCTTAAGCATAACTATAGGTAGGCCTAGCTTCCTCATTACAGAAATAAGTTTCATGAGAGCAAGTCTCAAGATCAAGGGTTTAGCCTATTAACTTGGGAGCCCCTAATGTTTGAGAGAGTATCAGGGGTTTCCCTGGTGGTAAAGTTTAATAGTTTCATATTTTTTCTCTAGTCCATCAAGGGACTTTGCCAATACATTTTAATTATCTTCCCAACATACTCTGGAATATTTCTGGGTATTACATTAAGCTATACAGAATGGCAAGACCTCATCCCCAATTCTAGGCTTCATGTGATTAGGTTGTTTAACTGAACTGGCCAGACAGGTTAAGTTAGATTGTATACTACAGAAAATTTAGGTTTCAGACAAAATAAACCTCTCTTCCTTTGGTATCATACATTATGTCAAGTTCTAAAATACAGAAAATATCTTCCTTTACCCTCTATTCGAATTTACCTTAGTCCTAACCAGATTGGTTTTGTTCTAATCTCTAATTAAAGCCTGATCTCTGTTTCAGCTTCTTTAACAGTTGCTGTAGTTGCACAATATTCCATTATATGTATGCATCACAGTTTGCCCTTCTGCTTCTCAGTCAATGTACCCTTCAGACACCTCCATCCATTGGGTATCAAGAATAATGTTACCATAAACATCAGGGTGCAAATGTCTATTCGAGTCCCTGCTTTCAGTTCTTTCTAGTAGAGTTCCAGTAACGGGATTGCCTACTCATATGGAAACCCTATACTTAGCTTCCTGTGGATCCAGTACATTACCCTCTGGAGGGGCTGCTCCATTCTGCTACCCTACCAACACTGAACAACTATATCGCTCTCTCCACATTTTCCATAGCACTTGACTCTTTCTGTTTATTTGTTTTTGAATCTCCAGATTTTGTTGAGATACATTCATATAGCATACATTCTATACAAAATAAACAATAAATGCTTTATAGTATCCTCACTTAGTTGTACAATCATCATTACCCTCAATTTTGGACTATTTTCATTGCTCCAAAGAGAAAAATAACAGATAGACACACCCACACCAAACAGAAAATCCCAAACTTCCCTTAACTCTTATCCCCCTTCCCAATTAATTACCCCTAGTATTGTTGTGGTACTAGTGACATATTCCTAGACCATTCCTAGCATTTGATAAGTAGATTTTTCCATATACCCATTTATTATTAACTCTTTATACAAGTGTCATACCTTTGAAGTAGTTCATGCAAGAACTTATTTATATTTGCAGTGCTAATTGGTAAGGTACATAACTCTAAACAATCCCTTTCAATCATATTCACCTTCAGTATGGCACTATTACTTAGAAATCCACTAATGAATTACCATCACCTCTATCTATTCCCAGACTTTTTAGTTCAATCTCTTTAACTAGTCTGTACATACTAGTAACCGTTTCCCCTTCTTTAACTTCTGTCTATCTCTAGGTCCCCTACAGTCTACATTTTAAGACTCTGAGTTTATATTTTTCAGAGGGCTCATATTAGTGAAATCATACAGTATCTATCCTTTTGTCTGAGCATTATGTCCTCAGGGATCATCCACATTGTCATGGCGTCATTTCTTCTTACTGCTGCATAATATTCTGTCATATGTATATCCACATTTTGCTTATTCATTCATCTGTTGGTGGACACTTGGATTGTTTCCATCTTTTGGTGTTGTAAATAATGATGCTATGGACATTAGTCCCCTTACCTGGTCAAATAAATTTGTTAATTAGCTTTAAAAAGCCTACTTTGCAGAAATGGAATTTTTTGGAATTTTGATTGGGACTGCATTGAATCTGTCAATTAAATTGGGTAGAACTGACATGTTAACAGTATTTAATCTTCCAATCCATGAACATAGAATGTCCTTCTACTTATCTGGATCTTCTTTGATTTCTTTTAGCAATGTTTTGTAATCTTCTCTGTACAAGTTCTTTACTTCCTTGGTTAATTTACTCCGAGATATTTTATTCTTTTTGTTGCTATCGTAAATGGAATTTTTTCCTTGATTTCCTCATCAAAGTGCTCATTACAAATATATAGGAACATTACTGATTTTTGAGTATTGATCTCATTTATTACCTCTAGTAGCTTTTTCGTTTTTTAGAACTTTCTCTATATAAGGGCATGTCATCTGCAAATAGTGAAAATTTATTCTTCCTTTTTTATTTGGATGCCTTTAATTTCTTTTTCTTGTCTAACTACTCTAGTTAGAATTTCACTAAGACATCTTCCAACTCAACAATCCTGGGATATCCTCTCTGTCCTGATGTCTCTTCCCTATAGAATCTAAAAGTCCTTTAACCAAACATAGTTATGTTATTTACTATTGAATATTCATTGGTTGGCAGGGACAGGACTGGCCATCGCATGAATTGTAGGCCTGTGCCCTTTTGTGCCACAGTTGGCTCAGGGTCACTGACCGCCTGCGCTGTGCCAAGCTCCACTAGATGCCAAGGAAACGGTGGTGAACAATACAGGCACGTTTGCTGCCTTCACAGACCTTACGTTCTAGATCATAAACAATAACTATGTATTATAGTGTCAAGTGGTGATAAATGCTATGAATGAAAAATAAAAGCAGGCGAGGAAATAGTGTCAGGGAGAAATGATCAGGAAAAAACCCCTTTGAAGAGGCAACATTTCAGAGAAGAGAAATGTGATTACCTGGGGGAACAGCAGGAACCAAAGCCTAAGGAAGGAAGGAATTTAGTGTTTTTGAGGAACAGTGAAGACACCAATGCAATGGAACAGGATGAGTGAGGGAAAGACAGTGGGAGATGAGGTTGGAGGGCTGCTCTGGCGCCAGACTGTGAGCTGGGCTGAGAACTTTGGCTCAAAGTGAGTTAGGAACCCGTCAGAAGATGCTGAGTAGTCATGGGACCTGATCAGACTTCCTGTTTAAAAAAGCTCCTCTGGCTGAATGTGGAGATTCACCTTTAGGAGGGAAAAGAAAGGCTGGTAAGGAGGCTGGTGCAGCTGTCCAAGGAGGGGGACAGGACCTTGGCCTGGGGCAGTGGTTGGGAGTAGAGTTGATCTCCCCATCTGTGCAGTTAGGGGGTTGGACGAGGTGGTCCCTAAGAACCCTTCTGGCTCTAGCATTTGATAATTTAGTGAATTAGCTCAGTACATACCAGCCAGGTTCAACCAGTCCTCTATTTTTCTTTTCTCACAATCTCTAGGTTTTCCCTCTTAGATTCTGGGTCTGAACAGAGCCTGATGATCTGAGACTCAGAGCAGGAACCCCCACTCAGCCCCAATCACTGGCAAACCCACTCCTGTCCCCACCTCCCAGAGACAGATGGGTGGGCAGCAGGAGACAGCTGGGCCTGGCTGTCTGCAGGGGCCCCAGGAGGGAATTATCAGAGAGTTCATAATCCCTCTCTGCTTTCCAGATCTGGTGGCCCTGAGGCCACATCTGACCTACTGTCCTATTTATTTGGCCTGAAAAGTGTTGGAGAAAAATTGGAGCCAATATTTAAAAATCAAGAGATTTTTATCTTAAAATCCAGATTCCTAACTTCTCTTAAATAATTAGAAAATCTAACTGTACTGATCCCCCATTCCCACATGATAACATTCAGCTGGACCTGAGTAGCAGCTGCTCATTATTATCTTATTTCACTTTACTAATAGGTAAGTACATTCCCATGACTCAAAAAAGTTATACATAGGTATATAAGGAAGTCTGCTTCCCATCTTTGTCCCCACTCTGTCCAGTGCCCCCTTCAGTAGTCTCTTCTTACTTCCTTATGTAAATGCCCAAAGTTTCTTTTTACATATTGATATAATATAATATAATATTCATATTGTACAAATACAAATGAAAATATAGATTATACATACAGGTGTCCTCTACAGGGTCAAGAGCATGGACAAGTCTTCAGGTGCCAATAGGGCAGTACCTCCCACACCTATCTTGGCTTGTTCTTAGAAAGTCCACATACATCCCAGCAAACACATAATAATGCTCCACGACACCAGGCTCAATCTACATCTCAAACTTTAAAAGACCTGAAATCAAGTTACACCTTGATGTGGATCCAGTAAGGAAGGGCTGGATACCTCGAAGCTTATTTCTTCACTGGATCATAGCTTAAAAAATGCTCCAACGTTTATGGAATAAAAAATGGAGATCAGAACAAAATGTAGCTAGATAGATTATTCCCCTGTTTTCACCCAGCTGCATCCCCTGAACTGCCCCTTCCCTCCTAAAAAGGCCTTTTTCTATTTTAGGACATGAAGACATGAAGATATTCATTACCTCCTTTGCATGGGCCATTCCATCATCAGGAAACCAGGATTTATCTAGCCAGTTCTCTATTGATGGACATTTGGATTGTTCCCAGTAGTTTGCAGTTATAACCAGTGTTGTATCAATTATCTTGTACATAGTTTACACAGGTGCAAATATTTCAGTTGGCACCAAAGGAATATTATTAGAAACTGGTCCAAGAAGAGGATACAGTAGGCATGGGCTGGGCCCTCAGCAGATCCCTCAGTGAGGTAAGCGAGAAAATTTGATGAGGGCTATTGCCAAGGGTGACCAGCAGAGCTCAGACACCAAGCCACTGGGGACTAGAGCAAGGGCCACCTCCCAGATTTGCTCCTGCCACTTGCTCGCTATGAGACTTCTCTCTGGGCCTCAGTAGCTCCTTTAAAACGGGAGAGGAGCTCAGGGAACTGGATGAGATCTCAAAGGGCCCTGTCTAGTTCTGACCAGCCGTGGTCTATCTCCTCCCTCCACACCAGCCAGACTCAGCCTCTTCTTAGCCCCAATGTGGCTCAGTCCCATTGCAAAGCCTTCGCCCCTCTGCCCCTGCCACCCTGGAGCATCGCCCCTGTTCTCCCTTATTGGTCCTAGTCTGAATCTCTGAACTTGCAGGACACTTACCACATACCAGTCCAAACTCCCTCAGGGCAGAGTCCCATCTATAGCACCACTGATAGATGGGTCACCCCTAAATTGACCTGCATTTCAGACTCCTCATCAAATCTTTCCTCTCCATCACCTCCCCCAGTTGCCTGAACCCTAGCACAGAGGGCTGGACTTGACTGCCAACTGCTACTTCCCACTTGAGCAAGTGACAGCACCTCCCTGAGTCTCAGTTAACTCATCTGAAAATGGCTTGTGTGAGGCTAATACGTGGTAATATCAGTAAAGCACTTAGCATAGCTCCTGGCACATTCCCTACGTTATTGACCTTGTCTGAATCAGTTACCTCGTTTGTAAAATGGGAGGAAAAATGGGACGAATTTTGTAAAATTGATCACTCATTCAGTCATTCAACGATTTCTGTAGAAGACCTGTTGGGTGCCAAATACTGTGCCGGGCTCTGAGGATTTGATTTGATGAAAATAGATGAGTTGTCCACACCCTCATGGAGCTCCTGCACAAGAAAATAAATGAACAAACAAATGAACAAACAAAATAACAAAATTACCAGCATACAGATGTTAAGAAGGAAAGTATTAAGTCTTTCTGAGAATTATAAATGCTCAGAACAGAGAAGCATGAGGGAGACTCCTCTGAGAGATAAAGAGCAGGGCACAGCTGAATGAGAGATCCAGGAGGGCTTCTTGTAGGTAGCATCACCCCCCACAACTAATTAGCATTAATTATCCTCCCCACAGTCCTTGAAGGAAGGCACTGAGTACCACCCATTTTACTTCTCTCTGAAACTAAGAGAAATTGAGTGACTTGCTCAAGGCCATGCAGCCAGAAAGGAGTGGGTAGTTTTCAAACCCATGTTTCTCAGCTCCAGAGTCTCAGATGTAAAAACCTGTCCCCTACTGCCTGTTTGAATAGGCTGACCCTCAGGTGTGGAGAGATGTGGCTGGTAAAGAGACTGCCTCGAGGAGGGTAAGGCCCGAAGGCGGGAACCTAACTCTGCCAGGCCCCACCCAGGCACCTGTAGGAAAGCAGGAGGTCCAGACACATGCAGGAATTGGCCCAGAACCATAAGGGCTATTGGTTCCAGGGCTTCCACTCCATGAGTCTCCTTGCCTAGGGTTATAAGAGAGAAAGAAAAGGCAGAGATGCTGCTCCTTCTTAGATCAATTTGGAATTCAGAATGCCTGCAGCCCAACCCACTAAAACTCCTCTAGCCTACGTATGTCTGTGGATAGGGGACTGTCAGCTTTGAATCCAGTTTGGAAAACTTCATAAAAACCTTAATTCTTCCTCTCTTCCTCTCTGTTTTCAGCCTTGGGTAACAGCTGGCACCCTAACCTCCTGAGCATTACTGGGGCCAAAACAGGTCCTGGACACAAATGGGATGTGGCCTGCAGGACTGCAGATGGCCGCTCCTTCCTGACCCAGGGCAGCTGTCTCCCTCCATCTTCCCTTTCTTGCTGCTCTGAGGCAGGGTGGTTCACCCAGCTGCCCTCCTCATCCCCTTTCCTCCCCTCCTGCCTTCATCCCCTCCTCTCTTTTTGGAAGTAGCAAAGCCTATTCTGGAGCCAGATGATGGGCCTGAATTCAGCTCTAGCACTTACTACTCTCATCACTTCACTGTGACTGTTCCTCACCTGCCAAATGGGAGAAAAAAATGTAAAACTGGTCTCTCAAATTGTCGTGAGGCTAGAAGGAGTGAGTAAGTGTAAAGTGCTGGGAACAGCGTAGGGCAGAGAAGTTGCTACAACGGTTTGTCAAATAAACGCCCTGCCTGATGAGGCTGGCTAGAATGTCCAATCTGAGCAAAAGGTGGCGGGATGAGCTGGCTGTGTGAAGGCCCCACCTCCTCTTCTGAATCACCCTTACAATCTCTGCCTGGTCTCCACACCCCCAGATGGCCTCCCAGTGATCATTTCTCTAGTCTGAATGCAGGGTCTTCTTTCCAAATCCTGACCTGTCCACCTCATTCCCCTCCTCAAACTGTGGAGTGGCTCCCCACTGTCTCCAGGGTAACATTCCACCTTTCTCAGGTCTGGTCCTTTAGCATCTCCCCAGCCCCACCTTTCCCTGCCTCCCACCTCCCTGCTCGGGTGATTCAGACTTCCTTGAAAACATGCCCTCCAATCTCAGGCCTCCAGGCCTTTGCACTTCCTATTTTCTCAACCTGGTGCTTTCCTCACTCCTTTTCCTCTCTGTGTGGTCCCCTTCCCTCCCCCCACTCTTCCAGGGCTGTGACCCCACAAAGGCAGTCCCTGAGGGAGGGAAAGGGGAGAGTGAGGTAGAGACAGCAACTCGGAGAGCTGCAGTTTTCTCAGCTTCAAAACGAAGACAATAAAAGAGGGGCCTCTCAAAATCAAAGGAGGGGATGGAATACCGATCAAGCATTTGGGAAACTGGGAAGCCGTGTGTTAGCACGGAGTGATTGCTACAGGGTTGTTGGGGGGACAGTCCCTGGACCCCTTACTTCCAAGTCCCTGGTCCCCTACGCCTTTAGACCCAAGGGAGGTAAACAGAGGAAATAAACCGACGAGGAGATGGGGAGGAAGACAGTGAAGGAAAGAGGAAAGGAGGAAGTAGAGTAGAGGGGGGCGAGGGGCAGAAAGCATGTGGCCGCCTCTGAGGAAGGAGGGAAGAGAGTGACCTGGGCTGCCCCCCTCCTCGGCCCCTTCTTCCTTTCCGGGGGGGCTTCCCTGCCCCCCTCCCAATCCGGCCACAGCCCAGGCAGGGTGGGGTGGGGGGCGGGGCGGCGCCAAGGGGACGGAATAAGTGAAGTAGAGGGGAGGAGGAAGAAGAGGAGAAGGAAGAGGAGGAGGAGGCGGGAGACGCCTGCACGGGGGCCTCCCCCCCCCCGCGCCCCCCCCGCCGCCCGGAAGTCGCTCCCCGCCTCCTGCTCCGCCAACATGGCCGCGAAGTCGGATGGAGCGGCGGCCGCGGCCGGCCAGGGGCCGGAGGGGGCGGCCGGAGAAGCCCGGGGCGGCGCGGGCGGGCGCGGGGAGGCGGCGGCGGCGGCAGCCGGAGGCCCCGCAGCGGCCGGGAGCGGAGGCCCGGCGCCGCGCTACGAGCTGCGGGACTGCTGCTGGGTGCTGTGCGCGCTGCTTGTCTTCTTCTCCGACGGCGCCACAGACCTGTGGCTGGCGGCCTCCTACTACCTGCAGGGCCAGCGCACCTACTTCGGCCTCACGTTGCTGTTCGTGCTCCTGCCCTCGCTCGTGGTGCAGCTCCTCAGCTTCCGCTGGTTCGTCTACGACTACACGGAGCCCGCAGCGTCCCCGGGACCCGCCGTCAGCACCAAGGACAGCAGCATAGGCGGGTCCGCCATCGCCACCAAGGACAGCGCCGTCGCCTTCAGGACCAAAGAGGGCAGCCCCGAGCTGGGCCCCCGGCCCGCGCCCTCCTCGGCCAGCGCCTACCGCCGCCGCTGCTGCCGCCTCTGCGTCTGGCTGCTGCAGACCTTAGTCCATCTCCTGCAGCTCGGCCAGGTCTGGAGGTAGGAGAGGCGCAAGTGGAGGGAGCAGAGTCCAAGGAGTTGGGGTTCCCGGGGTTTGCCTGATGCCTCAGTCTCCCTTAGACCTCTCCTGGCCCCCATCCTGTTCTGACTTCTGCCCCGCCCCACCCTACTGCATCTCTGATTTCTTTTCTGCCAGCTCCTCCCAGACTTCTGCCCTCAAACCCTGGCCAACGCCAGGGCCATCCTCTCTAATCGGGCCTCTGGTTGAGAGGGGATGGGGGCAAGGTGGGAAAGAAAGAGATTCTCAGGGGTGAGAGAGTGAGGCCGGCTGAAGCTGATGGAAATGAGTCGTGAGGCTTGAAACAGGGACACAGGGCTTCCTTCCCCTGACCCCACTACTTCTGCCTGACTGCTGAGCCTGGGTTTAGGAAAAATCTCAGAAGCCCTTTCCTGCTCTCATAGATTCTGAATTCTGAATTGTAGCCCATTCCCAGACTCCTTGGAGAGATGGCATTTGAGGTGGCTAAATGAATATCGCACCCAAACTTCTCAGACTTTTGGGGGAAAGGTGTGCTGAACCCAGCTGGGAAGCTCCCTGGCTTCTTTGGCTTCCTAGGGCTCCCCCAACCCCCATCCCACACCAATAGGGCTAAGGGGATTTGGGATCTTGAGTCAGAGATTAGATGTCCACTAACTGCCCTTTAATCCCAGGAGAGTAAGACAAAACCAAGGCTTTGTTCAAGCTGGCCACTTCCAGGTTTCTTCCTTGCCAGGAGTGAGGATGCATGCTGTGCTGAGTTAATGCTCGAGAGATTGGCAACTCTAAACCTTCCCCTTGAATCAGAATTGCTCTAGTAGCTTAGGTGCTACTGTCCACTGCCATTAATCTCATAAAAGGATGGACTTTCTATTGCTATGATCTTGGGCAAACCCCTTCCTCCCTCTAGACCTTTGTTTCTTCATCTGAGAAATGGAGGAGAAGGATTCCCTACTCCTCTCATCTCATTGATCTACCATCATATTTTTCTTACCCTTGGGATGGTCAGATGAGAGGAGGTCTGCGTGAGGGCCCTGTAGACTGTAACATATTATAGGAATGTAATGGATTATCATGATTATAACAGATTTGGGAAAGCATGGAAAAAGTCACTATAAAGGGTGAATATTGTTGTATTTATTTTGCTACTGGTTAATGCAGTCTGCCTACCTCAGAAGATTCAGTTCTGGGCCGAGGATTAGAAACAGGACTCCCAGGGTTTGTCCCAGCTGCTCACTTGCTGTGTCACCCTTGTTGTGTTGCTGAATCTCTCTCTGCCTTGGTTTCCCCTTCTACATTTGCCAAGATGATGTGTATATTCCACTTATCTCACCCTGGGGAAAAAGGGAATGGAGCTCTGTACACACAAGGTGGTATTATTTTCATTAGCTTGACACATAAAAATATCCATGTATATATCCAGGAACTAATCTGCATTTATCATTCTGGGCCTGAGTGGACAGATGGTGAAAGATATTTTTAGATTCTGAAGTGGTAACTTCCTATTCTTGGTAGCCAAAGCCTTATTCCCCTTTCTCTTTGGCCTAAAGTGAACCTGCTTCCCCTCAACTCAGTGGGAATCTCAAGCCCCACCCCCTCTCCTGGCCACTTCCATGTCAGAATTCACTCAAGAAACTACTACTTCTCTCTGTTCTTGAACTTAAACTGTTTTCCCTCAGATAAGGCAAAAAATAGCCACGGCGGGGGGGGGGGGGGCAGGTCTCAGAGACGTGTCTGGAGATGACTGAGGGTCCACTGAGCTCACATTTTGTTATACAGAATCTCTAGCTATTTCCACTCTCCCTCACTTGTAAAATGAAGGAGTTGGGATAAGATGATGTTATCAAGATAACAAACTAATGATCCTTGGATTGAATCTGGTTTGCAAAAGTGTTTTGTTTGGCTTGCATAGTATTTAAAAAACCCAGAGTTCTAGCTTCTCTTGAAAAAAATAATTGGATCCAGCATTATCAGGCCTGTAACAGTTTAGACAAGGTATATATGCTCTGGTTTGTTCAGTTTTTTCCTTCCCTTTGATCCCACCTGGCCCATTTCCCTTAAGCATTTGAGTTTGAGACTCTAATTTACAGTTCTATAACCATTATTACATTCTGTTACGCACGCACTCTGTGCCAAACCTAGTGGTTGCCTTTTTACTTGCTTTAGCTCCTATATCCCTCCTAATAATCATGTATGTGGTTGGTATTATAATTCCTATTAACAGATGAGGGACTGAGGCTCGGAGAGGGAGCATCCTTGCCCAAGGTCACACAGTTAGGAAGTAGAAGAGCTGGAACTCAAGACTCTCTGCCTTCAAAGCCTGAGTTTGATTTATCCACTTTGCAATACTGCCACTAAAAAGTATCCCCTAAGCTTAAAGAAGTATGAGACTGAGATCCCAGGATTCCAGGGTGATTGAAAGTCAAGGCTGCTGCTGCACTGAGATAAGAATGTGGAAGGAGGAGGAGGGAGTCGAGCCACGTTCCTGGGTCAGGATGGGGACAAGGTGTACCATAGGGAAAGTGCTGGATTGGGAAACATGGAGTAGGGCCAGAAGCCCTACATCTTCATCCTAGTTTGAAACTAGCTTGCTAGGTGACCTTGGGCAAGCTCTTCCCTCCTCTGGGTCTCAGTTTCCCTGTGTGTGAAATGAGACTATTAGATTTAATGACCTTAAAAGCCCTCCTTTTTCTGAGATTCTGATTATGGGTCTAGTTGCCAGAGCCAAAGTCCCCTGGACTCCATCTGGGTCCTGTCCGAAAAGTCAGTTGGTTTTGGATTCTAAGATTGCTGAGAGTCTGGCTAAATGGGGTAAAATCCAGAAAAGCTATAGAGATGCAACTGGGGCTGGCTTTCCTAGAAATTAAGCAATGTTGGCATAGCATATTTTTTTACCACATGAAATTTTCCCACAGTAAATACGCTCACTGTGCAGCAGGACTAGATGCTGAAGTTCTGGCCTGTGGGGCCTGAGTGATGAGGAGGAGATGAGTGTCTGAACCCCCCAGGGTCAAAACTGGCCAGTTGGTCACCTCCTAGTCCCATGCCCCCAATTCTGGAGTAATAATTTGAATCATAAGGATATCTTGTAACTTTTCATGCTTGTACAGTATAGAGTTAAAAGCTCAAATGCTTTGAGGAGTCAAGCACATAACACAAACCATAAAGTACATGCGGTATTAGGAGAAATGACATTATGGGGGAAGCAGCATCCTAGAGAAGCGACAGCTACTACCCAGTTCCAGCTGAGGGTGCCATGAGAAGTCATGGGTCTGGTGTTGTCTGGGATCTTGGCTTCTCGGAGAAATGGGAAATTGGGATTTTTGTCTGCACTTTCCCAATTTTCAACTACTAAGATTTTTTTTAATGATGTCCACCAAATGAAATGCATTTGTGGGCCTGTCCTCTTTGCAGTCTCTGGTTCAGCTTTTCATGATGGCCCTTTCACACACCCGATCTTATTCTTTTCCCAAGTAATCTTGTGAGATGGGGGTTGTTATTATGGTTTTAAACATCAAATAAGTCTCTGAGGAGAGGGAGGAGGGGAAGGAACTCACAGACACTGCACACCCACCATGTCCCTGCCAACCCCATGCAAGGTATTCTAAGTATATAATTGTTTTACCCGGAAACTTTCCCTGCATTGGTACTGATATACACATTTATCAAAAAGGAAAGTGAAGCTTAGGGAAGTCAAGAAACTTGCCCAAGGTCACCCATTGAGGAAATGGGGAGAAGTGAGGTGCCACCCCAGCTTTGTCCAACTTCCAAGCCCAAGCTCTATCCCTATACCACCTGCTGGCTGTGTGGGGGGGATCCCAGAGCAATGTTCCCATGCAGAGAGAGAGATTGAATTACTGAGATAAGGCCAAGCAGGTCCTTGGGTAGGACATGAAGCTGGCCATGGGCTGAGCACCCACCTGTGTCTTCACCCCAACCCTCAGTTCTTCAAGCTGTTAAGCCATTCAGGGTTGTTAAACCAATTAAAGCCCTTACCCTGCCTGCTCTGACCCCATGGGCAGCAAAGCAGTAAGCCATGAATCCTGTTTTCCCTAATCTTAAACTCACTGGGCCCCAGCTTTGCCTGGATAAGCATCATTTGTTAAGCCAATTAGTGGGAGAGGATTTGGCCTGGGACTCCTCACAGGCTGTAAGGATCTGAGGATCCTTAAATGGGGTGGGAAGCAAATCGGCTTCAGAGGCTCTCCCTCTAAGACCTTCTCAATGTCCAAGCCCTCAGCACTGCTCCCTCGTCCTCCTGACAGTCCCTGCATTCAAGAGAGGTTCTGAAATGAGTTTGTGATCCACTTGATGTGAAAGTCAGGCTCTGGGGTCAGGTCTACCATCTGGGAAGCTATCTTCTATGCATCATAGTTAAGAGCATGGACTCTGGATTCAAATGTCCTCAGTTCAAATCCTGACCCTAGCTCTTTCTATATGTGACCTTGACAAACCACATAATCTCTCTGTGCCTCAGTTTCCTACCTTGTAAACTACGGATCATACGGTACTCATCTCTTAGGTTGTTTCAAGGTTTAATGAGAAGTTGTACCCCAAGGGTATAGCAAAAGGCTGACCCAACATTAAGCACTCAAAAACTGTTGACAATGAATTGTCCCCTGTGGAACTGTGGAAGGAGGTTTGCTCACTGAGCAAGGAGGCTTCAAGGCCCTTGAAGTCATAGGGACATGGCAGCCATTTATTTAATCCATAGTCATTCATTCAGTAGATATTTATGTAGCACCTGCCGTATAACAGACACTGTTTTAAGAGCTGGGAACAGAGTAGTGAACAAGAGAGACAAAGCCCCTACCTTCATGAAATTTAGTGGTCTAATGGGGGGGGACAATAAACAGATTAAAAAGTACAATATATAGTGGGTCAGATGGTGGTAAGTGCTATGGAAAAAGATGAAATGGGGAAGGGGGCTATGAGTGCCAAGCAGGAGGTGTAGCTCTTTGAGACGGGGTGGTCAGGCAGGTCTCTCTGAAGAGGCAGCAGATGGGTAGAGGTCTGAATGACGTGAGGGTGAGCTCTGTTGAAGCCTGGGGAAGGATGGGTGCTCCAGGCAAAGGAAAGAGAATAGGGAGGAGAAGGCTGGAGTGGCAGAAGCAGAGAATGAGGGGGAGAGTGGTAGGAGGTGAGGGTGAGCAGGTTGGCAGGGATCAGATAACCCAGGGCCTAATAGGCTGAGCTGAGGACTTTTACTCTGCATGAAATGGGCAATGTGAAGACCCTGGCAGGGTTTGAGCGGAGGAGTGGTGGGGTCTTGTCTATGTTTCATAATGTTGTAGAATGTCTACTATGGCTGCTGGATGAAGAATAGCCTGGAGGGAGGTCAGGGTAAGTCGGGAGGCCAGGGTAAGCCAGGAGGCCCAAGAAGAGGCTGCACGATGATTCAGGCAAGAGACAATGGGGCTGGACCCCGGTAGTAGCAATGGGGTTAGGGGATGTCTATTTCCGACAGGGCATCTTTCCTTCTCTGGTTCTCAATTTCCCCTCCTGGACCAGAGAGTTAATGGTTAAGAACCCAAGCTCTTGGGCAGGCCACCATGGCTCAGCAGGCAGAGTTCTTGCCCATCATGCCGGAGACCCGGGTTTGATTCCTGGTGCCTGCCCATGCAAAAAAAGAAAAAGAAAGAAAAAGAACCCACGCTCTGGGATCAGCCATATCCTCTGTCTGCCACTTTCTATGATTTTAGGCAAGTGGCATAACTAGTCTGTGCCTTGATTTTTCTCATCTGCAAAAAGGGGCATTCTAATAATAGCCCCTATCTCATGTGGCTTGGGGGAGTCACAAACTAAATAACATATGGGAATTTAGTGCCTGAAATACAGAAGGGCTCAGTAACTATCATTAGTCATTGTTACTTGTATTATTATGCATTAAACGGGTCAGGGGTTAGATTCCATGAATGTTTTTCAATGAGTATTTCATGACCCTCTCACCATCATTTCAACCTGAGTATCTCTGAGTTTCTTTTTTTGAAATGTTGGTTACGTTATCTGAGCTTCTGCTTTGAATAATTAGTCCCACAGCTGACACATCGCATCCCCCTGAACTCAGCTTCCACCCTGCTCTGACTTTGCAGGGTTGTTCCAGCCCCAGCCTTACCACCCACCTCCTGGGAGCCCCCTCTGCAGGAGGCTCTCCACGGCCCCCCACCTCCTCCCCACTGCCCATCGGCAGCAACGGCCATTAGCGCGTCTTCTAACGGACACCGCAGCGGCAGTTGGGCCCAGCGTCCCGTTTGATCTATAAAGACCACACAGGAGCACAGGAGAGGCCATGGGGCCTGGGGAGGAGGGCTGCTAGGAAATGGCTTTGAACCCAGGCAGCTGGAGTGAGGGTCCCTGGGGAGAAGAGGGAGGCGGGGTTGGGATGTATGCTGGCCTGTCCATTCCGCACCGCCCCCGGCAGCCTCTTTTATGGCTTCAGAATTCCTCCCCTGGGATATCCTATCAGCCTCTGGGATCCACCACCCACCCCAATCCCGGCTCCACCTGCAGCCAGAACAACGGGGCTAAGACTCAGACCTGGCCCTGCCTCTCCGGAGCCAGCCCTGACTTCCTTCTGCCTCCTAGAGCGAATCCAAAGGCTTTAGTCTCATAGTAAGCCCCTCTGCCCCTGCCCTTTCCTCTAGTCCAACGGTGGCCTGGCTGCCTACCCCACAAAAATAAGCCACACACTTCTCGCCCCTTAGCGGCTGCCTGCAGTCCCACGGGCACACCCTTCAAGGCCAGGCTCAAATGCCACCTCGCCTGAAAGCTTTCCCTGAACAAATCCGACGCATGCCACCTGCTGCCCACCCCCACCCCCCCCTTGAACCTCACTCCCACTTCCTCGAGCAGGCAAAAGTCATTTTAAAATCTAAAATGGAAATTGCTTGGTTGTTTTGTCTGTTTATAAAAGAACTGTACGCTCACTGCTGAAACCTCAGGCAGTACAGAAAAGATGTAAAGAAGAAATACGTCCTTCTGCTCATTATTTTTGGGGGCAGAGGGGTGGGGTTGGTGGAAATGTCCACTTACTGATTAGATATTTCTTGTATTGTCTGAAAATTGTATGACTGGTTTTTAAAATTATTTTTAGTTGTGATAAATCTGCATCACTATCATTTTAGCCGTTTGAGTGGACAGTTCTTTGACATTAAGTACTTTGATGATACTACGTAATTCTCATGACTATTTTCCAGGCTATTTTCATCATCCCAAATGAAAACTCCTACTCTCTTAGCAATTACTCCTGTTTTCCCCTCTTTTCACCCCTGGAAACCATTATTCTGCTTTCTGTCTTTATGAATTTGCTCATTCTAAATATTTCATATAAGAAACACCATACAATATTTGTGTTTTTGTGTCTGGCTTATTTCATTCAACATGATGTCTTCAAGGTTTAGCCATGTTGGAGCAGGTGCCAGCGCTTCACTTCTTTCCATTGTCTGATAAACCGCATTGTGCTTACCCATTTATCTGCGGATGGACATTTCAGTTGCTTCTGCTTTTTGGCTATTGTAAATAATGCTGCGATGAACACTGGTGTACAAAATCTGTCCAAGTTCCTGTTCTCAGTTCCATGGGGTATATACCTCAAAGTAGAATTGCCAGGTCATATGGTAATTCTGGGTTTAACTTTCTAAAGAAACATCAAACTGTTTTCTACAGCGGCTACACCATTTTGCGTTCCCACCAACAATGTACGAGGGTTCCTATTTCTCTATATCCTGAGCCACATTTGTTATTTTTGGTTTTATTAAAATTAATAGCCATCCTAATGTAGTGCAGCTTTAGTTTGCGTTTCTCTAAAGACTACTGATGTAGAGCATCTTTTCGTACACTTATTCGCCATTTGAGTATCTTCTTTATGAGAAATGTCTATTCAAATCCTTGGTCCATTCTTAAATTGGGACCGTCTTTGTTGTGATTATATAATTCTGGATGTTAAACCCTTAACAGTTGTATGATTTCCAAATATTTTCTGCCGTTCTAAGTTGCCTTTTTACTTTCTTGATAATGTCCTTTGATGCATAAAAGTTTTCAATTTTGATGAAGTCCTGTTTATTTATTTTTCCTTTTGTTGTTCATGCTTTTGGAGTAAAACCTAAAAATCCATTGCCTACTACAAGGTCCTGAAGATGTTTCCCTATGTTTTCTTATAAGAGTTTTATAGTATTAGCTCTTATATTTAGATCTTTGATCCACTTTGAGTTCATTTTTATATGTAATGAGAGATGAGGGTCCATGTTCATTCTTTCACATGTGTATCTCTGGTTTTTAATTAATCAAGAAAACGAGTTTCCATGTATTGAAGTTTAGATTAGGTCATTCATCCTCATGGCGATCCTGCCAGGTGGGAAGGGTGGAGATGAAGAATGAGACTCTGGAGCCAGACACCTGGGTCCAAACCCTGGCTCCGCCACTTATGAGCTGTGCAACCCTGTACAGTAACTTAGCCTCTCTGGGCCTGAGTGTCCTCATTTCCCAAACGGGGATAATAACAGTCTCTGTGCAAATGGCTGTTGTAAAGGTTTATTGAATTAATATACGGAACATGATTTGCAATAGGACTCAGCACATAGTGAGTTCTCAATTAGCGTTAGATAGCATTATTTGCCTCATTTTGCAGATGTGGAAATTGAGGCACAGAGAGGTAACGGCCTCCCAGTTAATAAAGAACAGAGCCAGAGTTTGAAGTTATGCCTTCTGCTAGTGAAGAATCATTGTGTCTTCCGATTCTTAAAAAGTAATCAGTCATGTATTGCTTTTAGAAGCAGAAAAATTTTGAAATATCTTTAAAGCTTTATTTTAATATAAAGTATCCACTATTAACATTTTGAGTTCTTCCTGTCAGACTTCCCCCCAGGCATAATTACTCATCCCTCTTCAGCCCCCACAGCCCTGATCACATTCTGTTGGGATCGTCTGCCCACCTGGCTGGCATCCCCATCAGATCACAAGCCTCTCGGGGATTAGGTCCTTGTCCTTTCTTTTCTCTGTCCCCATGTGACTGGTCCACAGCAGACCTTCTGTTGCTGTCGGTGGCCTTGCACCCAGCCAAGGGCCAAAGCAGTTCCTTGGAACATGAAGTCTTTTGAAGCAGGCTTTGGATCCATGGCTGATATGGGGCAGGAGGCGGGGGGGGGGGGCGGGGGGGTGCGCTAAAGCAGTGTGGGAGCCCTTTGAGTTGTGGACATAGCAGTGAGGTCTGCTAGGCCTACATCCTCAGCCTTCCGAACTGTCAATGGACAAAATGCAGGCTAAGGGCCATGCAGAAGATATAGCAGAAGCAACCCTGGGGCTGGGTTCCCAGGAGCATGCAGAGGTGGCTGACTTAGGAGATGAAGGAAGTTAGAGTTCCCGTATACTTATATATAGTAGGTACTCAGTGAATACTGATGCAAACTGATAGATTTTTTTCAGACAGAATTTTTGATATCAGAATCTTGAGCAAGTCACTTCACTGCCTGGGGTTCAGTTATACCATCTTTAAAATCCAGCTGGAGGCTTGAGTAGGTGAGTTTTTCTAGAGTTTGGACAAAGGAGCAGAGCAGCTGGGAGCGTGGGGCATTGGCGCAGATCATGGCTCTGTATTTCCCAGTTGGGTGACAAGTTGCTTCACCAGCCAGACTCCAGTCTCATCTGTGAAATGGGCATAATGATATAGTACCCTCCTCTTAAGGTTCCTGTGGAGATGTCTTGAGATAAATATAAATGCGTGGGGCTTGCCATATAGTATATGCTCAAAAATATTAACTACTATTACTATTATTATTGGCCCAATTAGGAGACCATCCTACGTGCTTAGTACAAGGTAGAACACAGGAAAAGGGCATGGGGTCCTAATGCTCACTAACCCTTAATCACTGACCCCCTACTGAGGTAAGAGACTTGTGCTCTGACTCCAGAGATACTGCGAGGACCAATGACATGTGAAGGTTAAAGGGAGGCAGAGCTTGTGTGAATAAAAGAAAGAACATGCTGGCAATCAAAGCTGCCCAGAAGCACAGTGGGCTGCCCCTGAGGGCGTGGACTACCTCTCACTAGAGACCTGTAGCTAGTGGCTGGCTTTGACAGAGATGGTGTAGCAGGGACAGGGACATCTGCTTCAGTTTGGAGTAAACTAGATGATCTCTAGACCTCTTACAGTTTTGAGAGTCTCTTTGGGGTTTCACCATGCTCAATTCCATGATACTTGACTGCCAGACCAGCCTGCAAACTGGCTGCCCAAGGGCCAGGTCCATCCTGGGAATGTATGTGTAATTGGCTTGTGTGGTATTTTTCACTACTTTTTGATGTACCTTTATTATGGGAAAATTGAAACATCCACAAAAGTAGAGAGAATAGGGCAAGAGTCTCCCATGCACCATCACCCAGCTGCAATAACTAACTTCTGGGCAGCCTTGCTTTATCTAGGACAGCACTATCCAAAGAACGTTTTGCAATGATGGAAATGCTCTGACTCTGCACTGTCCAAGACAGCGGCCAGTAGCCATATGGGGCTACTGAGCACTTGAAATGTGGTTAGTGTGCCCGAGTAACTGAATTTTAACTTTTGTTTAATTTTAATTAATTTAAATTTAAATAGCCACATGTGACTCGCAACTACCATATGGACAGCACAGGTCTAGACCCCACTCCGTTTCCTTCCCTTCTGTATTTTGAAGCAAATGCCAGACACCATATCATTGTATTCATAGATATGTCAGTACATCACTAAATATAGATTTTTTAAAAACATGACTAAAATATGTAATACAGTTATCACACCTTAAAAAAGGAATAATAACTTCTTAAAAACTCATATGGTATTTTTTAATTACTTGCCAACATTTCCAATTTTTTTCTTGCATAAATAACCTAATTTCCAACTACTCTTGGAAAACTGGAAACTTCGGCCACGCTGGGCTCACATTCTCCCAGAACAGCAATCAGCTGGAGCTGAGAGGCAGCCACCCTTTTAGAAAGGGCAGCTCTCTACAGTTCCCCAGTGCCTCCACTTGGCCTCCTTCCTTCATACTATCAGCCCTGTCCCCTCTGAGCATTGGAATTTGAGACCCTGACTCTACTACTTAGTATCTCACACCTTGACAAGGAAGAGATAGAAGTGATGCTTTCTCCCTGCCTCGACCACCAGGTACCTTCTGATGCCATTAGGAAACTATAATCTACCCTCTAACCTCTGCACTGGCTCATGCTGCCCCAGCTCCACAAGGGGATATCAAGAGGAGAAAGAGCCTTAGGCTAGAGAATGGGATCTTTGGGTCTTACTTTCTTCTCTACCACCAACCCATTTCACAGATGGGGGAACTAAGGCCAACAGAGGGGAGGAGAGCTGTCTGCACTCATATAGTGAGAGACAGAAGATACCAGAAACAGGCTCTAAATTTTTGGTAGAAAGGAGTTGCCTGTGTCTCTGCTGGGGGCTAAGAGGAGCACTTAGCTGGGAATTTATGAGAGTGGGTGGGGTGGGAGAGGGTCTTGGCTTCAGATGGAGCCTAAAATAGTGGCTTGGAAAATGTTTGGCCTCACCCAGTAAAAAGAGATGACATGATCTCTAGGGGGCTGCTAAGAAGGAGGGAGATAGCCCAGCTCCCTAGCATTACATGAAATGGGAACCGAACGTGTAAAATCACATTCTTTACTGACATTTATGACTCATTTTGGTTGCCAACCCCAGGAGGCCCTATTTTGCTTCCTTGCTGGGGCGTTCAGCATCTAGGGACGGGCAGGTGGGAAGGGTCCACAGAGCCACCCCCTTGCTCCAAGAACGTCCTGGGTCCCACTGCAGGGGAAGGACTGTATAGCAAGGGGCCCAGGGTTTCCAAGAAAACCCTCCTACAGACCATTTCTGAGGCCTGGGCCCCTGAGGCTGCACTCAGCCTGATCTGTGTCCTCTAATGAAACAGAGGAATTGGCAGCTCTGATGTGAGATTTAACTCTGGTGCTTCCTAGCTGTTTGATCTTGTGCAAGTCATTTCTCCAGATGCCTCCTAAATGTATCCAGAATCTATCCCTTTCCATCCAGGCATTCCTCTCATCTGGCAACCTGGTATGTTTTCCATCCTTGCACCCCTCCAATTTGTTCTCCAAAGCCAGAGTACTCCATCTGAAATGCAGATGTGGAGTTTGACTCTCATCACTCCCCTGTTTAGAACTTTTCTGTGGCTCCCCATCACTCTTAAGGTAAAGACCAAAAGCCTTCACCATGGCCCACCTCATCTCTTCCTTTCCCTCCCTCTGTCTCTAAGCTGTAGCTACTCTGACCCCCCTACTGTTCCTTGAAAGTGCTCTGCTGCCCCCCACCTCAACCCTGTGCCCATGTTGTTTCCTCTTCCTCCCTCCCTCTTCTGGTTAACCCTGTGCCTACAGATCATGACTCATTATCACCTCCTCCAGAAAGCTTTCCCTGACAGCCATGCCCTGCCCAGGCTGAGCCAGGTCCTTTTCTGGTACTGAATATGGAACCCTGTTTGAGACATGTTTGGAACCCATGGAACATGTTTGTTATATGTTTGCATGTTTATTTAATGCTTAGGCCCCCCCAACAGACTGTGAGTTCCAGATGGGCTGGGTCTGCCTTGCCATTGTATCTACCAGCATTTTAGCACATTTCCTGGCACTGAGTAAGTACTCAAAAATGTTGCTGAATAAATGACAGGTGAACTTTCCGTTTTCTGAAACTTAGTTTCCTCATCTGTAAAATGGGGATCATACCCAGAAACCCCACAAGGCTGCAGTGAGGGCTTTAGTAAAGAACATACAGAAGGTATTCGTTGAATGGAGAGACCCGAAAGCAGATGCTTCCCTGTGAACTCATCCCACAGGGGCTTCTCTGACTATGACTCCTGGAGATAGATTTGATGACCACCAAAGGAGGACCAGGCCACTCTAGAGGTGGTTATTGGTTCAACTAGAAATGAAATCAAAACCTCTACCAGTCCTCCTTCTTCCTGCTGGGCCCTCTGATTCTTTTTTTTTTCTTTCCATTCTACATATATATTAAGTAATTCACAATATCATCACATAGTTGCATCTTCATCATCATGATCATTTCTTGGAACATTTGCATCAATTCAGAAAAAAGAAATAAAAAGAAAACAGAAAAAAATTCATACATACCATACCCCTTACCCCTCCCCCTCTGATTCTAACAATTCCTTAAAACCTCCTGTTGCTCTAATACCCAGCACTGGGCTGGGCATTTTATAAATGGCACCACTTTGTGACGTCACTGCTATCCCACAAGGTGGGCATTGAGTAATTGGGGTTCAGAGGGGAGAACAGACTTGCCTAGGGCTGCACAGACCTAAGCCAGGATATGAACTCAGGGATCCCTGCCTCCCAAGTCTGGATTCTCTCCTTCTGAACCTGACCACCTTTACTTAGGAAGCATATCAAGCACATTCAATCTCTTAATTCATTTGTTCACTCATTTCCTCATTGAAGACATAAATGTGTATTGAGCATCAACTATGCCCCCGGCATTGTGCCAGGCATTAGGTGTATGACAGGGAAGATGGACACAGTCCTGGCAGTCACAGAGCTTACGGGCTTCTGCAGGGAGGAATCCAATAAATATGTAAGGGTGTATGTAATAAGTGTTATCAAGAAAAGAAAATGGAAATGAAAACCAGTAGATGGGATTAACTCTAGACCCAAAGTTCAACCAAAGGTGAACAAGTGAGTGAAAGGGAGGTGTTGAAGAATTCATGCAGAACAGAGTTTAGAACAATAAAGAGAAAGAAGAGTTCAGGTCTAGAGTTAGATTTAGATCGAATGACTCAAACATATGTCTAATAGGAATTCCAGAAGGAAACAATGAGCAGAGAAGCTATGCTTAAAAAAAAAAAAGGGCTAAACGTTTTCTAAACAAAAGATGAGCACATCATGTACACTGAGCAAGGCAAATAAAAAAGAAAAGAAAATGGTGTCCAGAGGGGTGGATAGAAGGTGCTTTGGAAGGGGGCAATCTGGGAAGGCTTCTCTGAGGAGGTGACACTAAGCTGCGATGGGAAGAATGAGTTTTGCCAGCCATTGGTGGAGGGCTTTCCAAGTGGAGTCCCTGAAGCTGGGATGAGCTTGGTGTAGTCAAGCAGCAAGACCAATGTGGTCAGAGGGGTGTATGTGAGGGAGACGAGGTCCCCGAGGTGGGCACGGTGGGATCATATTGGACTTCCAAGGCCGTGGTGAGGATTTTATTCTGAGAGTACTGGGAGCATGGCCTGATCCGGGATTTTATAGCTCCCTCGGGCCGCTGTGTGAAGAATGAACGCTAACAGGGCAAGTACAGGAGCAAGGGCACCGGGAGAGGCTGCCATGCTTGCTTGGATGGGAGTGGGACCGGAATGGTGACACTGGGATGAAGTGTTGTCCTTGGACTCAGGATGTAGCCATCAGAAATTGCTGTTATCCTGGGCAGGGAGAGGGAAGCTTGATGCAAACTCCTTGGGGCAAGTAAGAAGGTTCCTTAGGCCCTTTGGTAGAAAAGGACCGAGGCCCACAGGGGCCCGTGATCACCCAGTGAAGGGCCTGAGCCTGGGCGTCCTCACTCTCCACTTTCCCCCCCTTTCCCACTTTTCTCTAATCCCAGGCAGCCATACTGCCCCCTCTCCATACGGCTGATGCTTGAAACTGCCATACAGGCAGCCAGGCTGATCAGAAGATGGAGTAGAGATGAGACTTGTTGACCTCTGTCCTTTCTCTGGTGCAGGGGGCCATGGAGAGCCAGGTCTGAGCCCTATGCCTAGAACCAGCTTGCTGTGGGACTTTAGGCCCTTTCTGGTCTCAGTTTCCTCATCTGTGAAATGGGGCTAACACACACCTCAAGGATGTGTTCTGAGGAATAGACGAGTTAATATGTATAAACAGGCTTAGTGCAGCCTAGCACACAGTTGACACACAGCAAACATGAGTTATTATCATTGTTATTAAGCACTGCACACCATCCACTACAGACCTCAGGAGCCGTGGTGGGGCCAGCGGTGTGGGATGCCCTGCCCCCTTTCCCATCAGCCCTGCCCCTCCGGCCTCTCCCTGCTGCCTCCCCAGCCCCGCTGTGTCTACCCTCCCGAAGTCCCCGCAGAGCCCACATTGGGGGCCAGAGAACTAGCCAGGGTAGGGGGTGGTTCCTGGATGGAGAGGAGTGGGGAGCAAGGAGCTGCTGGAAGCTGCTGTTTTGGGCCCGGAGCTGCGAGGGGGCGTGGGGAGGGGCGAGAACACACACGCGGAAATGCCAAGACCGACAGATGGAATAGCTGAGGATGTGAGAGACGCAGACAGACAGAGAGACCCAGAGTCAGGGGGAGGACGAGCAGGCAGGGGAGGCTGGCCGGAAAACTGGCAGTCACACCGAGCCATGAGCTGAGCAGCCGACCAGCAGATGGACCAAGCAGCCGAGACCCTGAAAAGCAGACCTGCAGACCAACAGGCAGATTCAGTACCCAAGAGACAGACAGAAGGACAGTCAGAAAAGGAAATCCATTAGCCAAGGAGACAGATAAACTGTCCTCACATCCAAGGCACAGGCAGACTGATGTTTCCAGCCTCTAAGGGTAGACAGACAGGCTAACCCAGGGTCCCAGGATCAGACTGACTAAAAGACCAACTGATGGACCTAGCATCTGAAAGACAAATATGTTAACCCACAGCCCAATGGACTGACAGCTGGACTGACCCAGGATCCCAAAGGGAGGCTGACTGACAGACAAATAGATTGACCAACTGACACAGTAACTGAGGAATGATGAATGGGCTGACGCTGCATTCAAGGGTTAGACATGGCAGACAGACTGCCTCCAGCCACAGGCTGATCTGAGCCACAGATGGACAGTTAGAGACAATGACCCAGGATCACAGGTCAAGGAAACAGGCCCAGGCTCAGGCCCACATCTGACCATCCAAGTGGAGAATGAGGTCCAGGCCAGAAACCCCAACCTGGTATCCAAAACTCAGGGTGACCCAGGATAAGAGAGACAGAGTATTCCAGAGGCTTCTTGAATTCTCAGGGAGCTGAGATCACCTCATCTTTTTCCTCTCCTTCTGTCTTAGAGGAGAGCCACCCAGCTCTGAGAGCTCCTGGGAGGTCATAAGAGGCAAACTGGCCTGGGCAGAAGGGAATGGGTGCCCATCTGCTTCATTGCTCACAGAGGCAATGGGGTCCAGAAGAGACAGATTTTGGGGTCCTCAAGTGGAGGGGTTCCCCACCCTAACTGCTGGGTTCTCTCCTCCTCTCTAGGTGTGGCTCTCTTTTCCTCCACCCCACCCCAATAATACACACTTCCGATGTGTGTATTATATAACACACACCCCGATGGGCTTCTACTCTGAGCACAGGACTGAGAGTCAGGAGACTAGAACCAAATTAGGCCTCGTTCCTCACCTGTGAAATGGGGCAGTAGAAACTGCCTGCTGGGTTGACAGTGCTTATCGCAGTGCCAGGCTCACACGGGACCTCAGCCAGTTGAAGTCTGGGAGTGTCAGAAGAGGGGAGCTCTAAACAGGCTGGGGCAGCACTGGGGAGGGCTTCTGGGAGGAAGAAGGACAGGAAAACATCCGAGAGGATGGGAGGAGCCTGCAAGGTGACCTAGCTCTCTGCAGACTCATGAGGCAGACACGTGCACTCACAGTTATTCATTCCCAAGATATTTGTTAAGTGCCTACTACCTGCTGGGGACACAGAGGTGACTGAGACATCCAGGGTCTCTGCTCTAATGGAGCCACACTCAAGTGGCAGAATAGAAAACAAATGTATAAATTAATAATAAGATATATTATGGTAAGAAGCAAATAAGGCAGGGTGATGTGAGAGACTAGAGAGTGATTCGGCGAGGGTGGAGGTGCAAGCGTGTGATGGGAGCTCTCTAAGATGACGTCTGAGCTGAAGAAGAGCCCGCCTCACGAGATCTGGGAGAGGGGTGTTCCCCCAGAGCAAATGGCATGTGCAAAGGTCCTGAGTTGGCAACAATGATCACGAGCCTCTGGGTACATCCGGAGTATCGGGAACAAGTCGGAAGTGGTTTGAAATGAGATAAGAGAAATGGGTGGGGCAAGATGGTATAGGATTTTTGCAAGTGTGGTGGGAGAACCTTGGAAGAAAGAGGGGAGAATTTTCCAACTATGATGGGAGAACCTTGGCTGACATGATCTGATCTGGTTTTAAGCACATACCACTGGTTGCCGTATGGAGGATGGACTGTAGGGGGCAGGAGTGGATGCAGAGAGCTCAGGCACGAGGAGGTCACAGCCGTCCAGCAAGAGCTGACGGCGGCTGGACCAGGGTGGTGGCAGTGGAGAGTATGCATGGACAGGGGGTGTTTCAGAGAACAGCAGATCCACCCCACCCCCACCCCCTCCTATCAAGCACGGATTCCTTTCCCTGAGGTTGGGGTCCTTCTCTGTGGGTGGTGTTTGGTCCCCAGCATGGTGAAGAGCGACTTCTTCCAACTTCCTTTCAGATACAGCGGGATGGGGTATGCTTCCTGGAGAAGGTTTCAAGAGAGGCTGCTTCGTGGTCAGAAGGAGCCAGAGGCCCCACCCAGCACATGCTCCCCTCTCTATGTGCGCATCCCTCCACAGTTCACACATTATTTTCAAATCCATTACTTTACTCAATACCCGCAGTAAGAGAGAAACTGAGGCTCAAAGAGGCAGAGAGACTACCCGAAGCCACACAGCAGGTCCAGGGCAGGACTGGGAGGGAAACCCACAAGCCCACATATTGCAGTCTTGCCTTTCTAATCTTCACCCCAGTGGCAGTGAGGTAGGCAGGATGGTAAGTGCCAGCCCCACTTTAGAGAAGGGAAAACTGAGGCTCAGGGAAGTTAGGCTGCTTGTCCTGGGGAGAGCTATTTTAAGACCTTTGAGGTCCCCATATCTATCAAGCATATTAAAATGCAGCTATATTGAGCATCAAATGTAAATTGTATATGATCAGATAAAAGCCAAATTGCAGTTGACTGACTGACATCATGTTTTGCTTTGCAGACATTTAATTAAACATGTATTAATTTTGATTCTGCAGGGTTTTTTTTCTCTGTGTTTTGGAGCCAATTATTTTTCCAGGCCTCAAACGTTTTCCTAGGCCTATGAAAATCTCACAGGACCTTGGCAGTGAGTCATTGGTGCCAACTGGAAGGGCCAGCCTGTTGGGGGCTTGTGGCCAAAAGAGGCAGAGTGAGGGCTGAGCCCAGGCCTCTCCTCCGCAGGCTGCAGCGTTCTCTTTTCCCACTGCCTGCTGACCTCCTATATCCAGGACTCCGAGCCTCCTTTCTCTTCTCACCCCATCCCTGTCCTGGGCCACAGTCACCCTGAGCTGTGTGAGCCCTTTGTCTGTAGTTGACTGGGAGCTGGCAGAAGAGGGGGCAGGAGTGGGCGGGGAGGTGGGCAGGCAGCCTGTCAGGTGGTGATGGATGCTGGCGGGGCCGGGCCTCCCTCATGCTGACCGGGCCGGGAAACAGATGGTCTTCCAGCCTGAGAGAAACTTCCAGGGTGTCACCCTCCCCCAGCTCCCCAGGCCCCTTCACGTTGGACCAGCTGCTCTCTCCTTCCTGGGTGGGAGTGTTGAAGGGAAGTAGGAGAGGGGGATGGAGGCTGAGAAAGATGGTCTGTGTCCTGGCCCCTCAGAAGCTCTGGAGCCATTTTGGCCTCTTCCCAAACCCCCACCCCCACCCCATATTTGGTCACCTCCAATCCTGTTCTTTGCCTCTCCTCTGTCCCCTGCCTTACTCAGCCCTGTCATGTTGGGCCTGGATCAAACCCCAGCCTCCCCTGGCTTTCCTCCAAGCCAGCCTCCAGAGTGAGCTTTCTAAGCAACTAAGCTCATCACATCACTCTGAATCTGTGATAAAAAATCAGAATTGGAAAAAAAAAATCAGAATTGGAAAAAAATATGATTTTTATTTTTAAGCCCAGAATGTGATGCCCTTCACAAGTCTAGCCTTCTTATGCCCCTACCCATTTAAAACCCTCCCCTCTAGGCCCATCTAACCTCTGGTCATTTCCCCAGAGGTCTGTATTCTGTTATGCCTCTGTGTCTTTGCATCAGCTCGTTCTTCCACCTGAAATGTCTTTCCACCTTTTGTGTGCCTTCACCTGCTTACCCCCTACTTCCTCCAGGAAGACTTCCCTGACCCTCTCCCCCAGGTAAATTTACCTTTCTCTAGGTTCCAAAGCATCTCGTAGTACCTACTTCAGCTCTTATTCTCTCTCTCTCTCTCTCTCTCTCTCTCTCTCCCATGGGAATGCAAGATACCTAAAAGCACAGGGACGGGCACAGAGCAGTGCTCAGGGTCTGCTGCCTAAGTGAATGAAGGCTTCTGACCTTAAGCTGCAAGGATCCTTAAGTGAAGGGTGACAGGGAAGGTAGAATAAACCCCAGCCTCTGAGGCAAAGGCCCAGAAGATGGGAAGATACAGGGAAACAACTTTCTGCTCATCAGAAGAAAACCAAACCAGCCTTGGAGCTACTCCATAGCCAAAGGCCCTGCCTCAGGAGGCAGTAACTCCCCGTGCCTGGGAGCCTGCAAGCGGAAAGAGGAAATGCACTGGGATGGAAATTGCTGAAGGAATTTGCGCACTGGATGGAAAGCTGGACTGGGAGGCCTTTGTGTTTCCTGAGTCAGCTTCTGAGGGAACATCCCCTTCCCCATGCCGACAGCCAGTTCAGGAGTGAGTCATGTTGAGCGTGTGTCTACACCACCCATTGGCGCTGGGAGGTCGCAGGGACTGGGTGGAGGGCCCTAAGTCAGGCGTTTCTGGCCATGTTTGGGGGGAGAGTTTGGGTCCCAGAACATTAGCTCTGAGAGGATCTCCAGAGTCATCAAGCCCTCTTACTGGCCGATGGAGAAAGTGAAGCCCAGAAAGGGCCACATAGCTGCTAAAGCCTGGGTACTTGTTTGGGGAAACTCTGGGTGTCGGCTGGTTTCAAATACACTGTAGTTGTTCCCTTGAGCTGGCAACACACAGTTAAATATCCATAATGTCCCAGAAATGCCAGCACTTCACACCTGGGGAGGGACTGCCCCAAATCCCTGGTTCCCCTATTTCAGATGTAGGCAAAAGAGTCTATGAGTCTGTGTTGGGATTTTCTCCCCTCCTGGGAAATCACTTTTGAAAAAGCCCTCTCTGGTTTCAGCAAAGAGTGTGTCTGCCCCATGAATCAGAGAGTTTGGGGGGCTTGGGGAAGGAGCTCTGGCTACAACCAAGAGTGTAGCTGCTGGGCAAGGACCAGGTCAAAGAGGGAAATCAGACACAGAGGTCTATGCAGACAGGGGCTGTCTCATCCTACATGGTCACTGCATTTCACACTTTGCAAAATATCTTCTCAGCCATTTATTCCTACAAGCCACTTAGGAGGGATTGTTTAGTGCTCCTAGAAGCAAAGCCAGAACGTGAATTTGGAACTTCAGAATCCCTGCTATACCACCTTCAGGGTTACCAGAGTTCCATTCAATTTGCCAAACTCGCAATCACGCATGCATTCATTCATTCAGCCAGCATGGATTGAGCTTCTACTGTTGTACTAAAGTGAACAATCACACCAAGTCATCCTCACAGAGTCCACAGTCTCATAGGGGAACAAATGTAGATGTGGACCTAGACAGTTATAGCCCTCTGTGACAGGGTGGGTTAGAAGGATGCCCGGGAAAATCCACTTACCCCACCCACTGGATGGGTAGTCAGTGAAGGCTTCCTGGAAGAAGTCATGTTTGTAGGCTGAGCCTTGGAAGAAAAGCAAGAATTGCTGCTGGGTTGGGATTGGAGAACAGGTGTATGTTTCGGGCAGAGGGAAGAGCTCAGTGGCAGGGGAGAGCCTTGTGAGCTCTGGAGTCTGAGACCTGTGCAGAGTAGCTACAGCCCCTGAAGTTTGCTGGAAGGAGTGGCGTGAGATGAGGCGGCAGTCTCAAATGCCAGGGGAAGGCATTTGTGAGTAGCTACTCTGAGCCCTGATGAGAACTGGGCAGTACAAACATGGTCCAGGAACAGGCCAGGAAGCTGCTGGTGACAAAAGAACTGGGGTTGGCCCCAGGGACTGCCCCTGAAGGATGATCCTACCAGGAGCTGGGGGGCAAGGACTCATGTGTGGGCAAAGCTCTTTATGGCTTACAGTAAGAGGCAGTGTTGTCTAATGGTTAGAATGTGGACCCTGAGGCAAGGCTGCCTTCTTTGCATCTTGACTCCTACTTCCTAGCTCTGTGACCCTGGACAAGTGACATACCCTCTCTGTATCAGTTTCTTCATTTATAAATGAGGATAATAGGGCTACTGTGAGCACAGGGTCCTGTGAGGTGTCAGGATCCCTGCAAAGAAAGCAAGGTCCAACCCACCACAGAAATAATGATGGTAATGCTTATTAAGGGCTTGCTTTGTGCCAGAGTTTTAAGGTAATGAGCCCATTCAGTGCCCCCAACAACGGCCTCTTGAGGTGGTCCGTTCAATATACACACTTCAGAGCTGAGGAAACAGGCTCAGTGCAGTGTGTGGCTTGCCCAGGGGCGCACGCCGAGCACCTGTGTTCTGACTCAGGGCGGGGGAGGGACGTGTGCGCGGGAGCCTGAGGGCGCGTCCCCCCCCGCAGGTACCTGCGGACCCTGTACCTGGGACTGCAGAGCCGCTGGCGCGGGGAGCAGCTGCAGCGCCACTTCTACTGGCAGATGCTGTTCGAGAGCGCCGACGTGAGCATGCTGCGCCTGCTGGAGACCTTCCTGCGCAGCGCGCCGCAGCTGGTGCTGCAGCTCAGCCTCATGGTGCACCGCGGCGGCGAGCCCGACCTGCTACCGGGTGAGCCCCGCCCCCTCCCCCCGCCGCGCCCCGCCCCCCAGGGCTCCTTGCCCAGAGTACCCGGCCATCCACTCCTAGGGTGGTGTCCATCTCCAGCCCCCTGGAACCCCTCCCCACCCTGGGCCTGGCACCCTTGTACCTCCCCACCAGGCCCTCCTCAACACACATCTGGCACCTTCCATAACTGACAGACCAAGCCAACCCCACGGAATCAGAGAAAAACCACATCCCCATGCCCCCCCCAGCCCCCCAAGCCCAGCCCCACCTACCCTCAGTAACCAGAAAGACTGCCCCTTAGCTTTCCCGGGGGCCTCTTGCCTAGGATTCCAGGCCCCACCCTGATGGTTTCTCCATGCCTACCGCCCACCTCAGCTCAGCTTTCAGATACCCCACTCCACCCCCCACTGCCTCCTGGTCACCCATATTTTCAAATAGTCCCCTCCTGGCTCCTCCATCTCCTAATGGAGATCCCCCTCTTCACTTCCTCTTCCAGTCCTAGGTTCCCCTCCCCCTCCCACCCAGGCCCTGAGCCCTAACAGCCCATTCTAGTGACCTAGACCCGGTCCTTCTGGAGACCCAAAGCTTCCACCTCCTGTTTCCCTTCTGTTCCTCCCCCTGGCAGAAGCTCCCCCCTCATCACTGCTCTTGAAACCATCCCACACAGACCATCCCGGCACCCCACTGAGCCAGAGACCCTTCCCCCCCACACCTCGGAACCCAGCTCCTGACCCAGAACCCTCCCCCTTTCCCCAGACCCCCACCCAGACCCACCCCTAACCCAGCCCCCCCTGCCCCCACCCTGTCTCCGCAGCCCTCTCCACCTCCGCCTCCCTCGTGTCCCTGGCCTGGACGCTGGCCTCCTACCAGAAGGTGCTGCGGGACTCGCGGGATGACAAGCGGCCGCTGTCCTACAAAGGGGCCGTGGCCCAGGTGCTCTGGCACCTGTTCACCATCGCGGCACGCGGCCTGGCCTTCGCGCTCTTCGCCAGTGTCTACAAGCTCTACTTTGGCATCTTCATTGTGGCCCACTGGTGCATCATGACCTTCTGGGTGATCCAGGGGGAGACGGACTTCTGCATGTCCAAGTGGGAGGAGATCATCTACAACATGGTGGTGGGCGTCATCTACATCTTCTGCTGGTTCAACGTCAAGGAGGGCCGCAGCCGCCGCCGCATGACCCTCTACTACTGCATCGTGCTGCTTGAGAACGCGGCGCTCACGGGCTTCTGGTACTCCAGCCGCAACTTCGCCACCGACTTCCGCTCGCTCATCCTGGTCTGCGTGGTGGCCTCCAGCTTCGCGCTGGGCATATTCTTCATGTGTGTCTACTATTGCCTCCTGCACCCCAACGGGCCCATGCTGGGCCCCCAGACGCCTGGCTGCATCTTCCGCGAGGCCCGAGGGTCCTGCGGCCCGCCCCCCGACGCTATCACCAGCCCCCCGAGGTCCCTGCCCAGGACTACAGGGGCTGAGAGGGACGGGGCCTCGGTGGGGGGCGAGCGTGCTGGGACCCCCACACCCCCTGTCTTCCAGGTGCGACCTGGCTTGCCCGCCGCGCCGGTGGCCCGCACCGTGCGGACAGAGGGGCCTGTGATTCGGATTGACTTGCCTCGTAAGAAGTATCCGGCGTGGGACGCTCATTTTATTGACCGCCGGCTCCGGAAGACCATTCTGGCGCTGGAGTACTCCTCACCTGCCACGCCCCGGCTGCAGTACCGGAGCATGGGCACCTCCCAGGAGCTGCTGGAGTATGAGACCACGGTGTAGGCCACAGTCTCCCCCAAGAAAGGGGTGGGCTTGGCTGACCCCAATCAACTACAGTGTTGAGCCCGAGGGGGCTGAGGGGAAGTGGATCTGATGGTCCAAGCATAGAGAGGCCTCATCATTAGGTTCTTTCAGGGGAAGGGGACAGCCTTGCAGAAGCCCCAGGCCCCCTTTCCAGCCCTGCGGCCTATCCCCTAAACTCCCCCTGAACCAGGGCCCAGGGATCAACTGGTGCTACACTCATCATGAGCTGCCCCACTTTCCTGGGGGCCTCCATACCATGTCTCCCCTGCCTGGCATTGCCCACATGTCACCCTGGTGGACCTGCCAGAGAAAAGTCACCATCTGGGGTCCTGTGCACCTCAGAGGGTTGTTATGTGTTTGTGTGTGGGGGGTGGCTGCTTCTGTGGTGCGGGGAGATCGCTCGGAAGGATGGAGGAAGCCGAAAAACATGTGGGATGGGGTTGGAGTATCTATGGACAGGGTTGGTACAGTTTCTATGGGGTCTGACGTTTGGAGCCTGGAAAAGGGTGGGTGGGAGGGATACTGAAGGAGGGAGTAGGGGTAGGAAAGGGATTTGGGTGGGGCAGTGCGGGAGACAGACAGGAAAAAGAACCCTGAGACCTCTGAGAGGTTCAGACTGGCAGGAGCATGAAGGGGTCGAAGACTGGGGGAAGGGGAACCCGCAATCCAGAGCACAGAGGATATTCTAAAAGTGAATTCTTCAGGAGACACCTTTGCATGGGCTCTGTTAGGGATGAGGTTCTAGACACCTTGGGTGAAATGCCTCAAGGAGCCATTCTTTGTTCTTGACGAGCATCTAGAATGTTTCTTCTAGATGAAGGTCTTGAACCCTCAGCAGATAAAATAAAATGTCCTAGAGAGATACTCTGTCTAGGCTCAATTATAGATAAGATTCTAGCACATTTAGCAAAGGAACTGTTCTAGAGAGACATGCTTAGTTCCAGATTAAGTTTTAGAATACCTCACTGATAAAATATCCTAAGGAGTCACTCTTTGATCTGGATTCTGTTATGAAGGGGGACGGCTCTGGTCCCCCCTGCCCTGCTGTGAGGATACTAGCTCCTGCCATAGTGGGGGTGGGGCTCTAGAACTCAGAGTGAGTGAAGTTTTCAGGGAATGGGTATTCTAGCTGTAGACTTCTGGGGCTTGTTGGGGTTCTAGGCTATGGTGGTCTGAAGCCATCTTTCCAAGAAGAAACTGTCCTCAGAACCTCTGAGACATTTCAGCTGCCAACTTTTTCCCAGTTGGAAAAATTAGCACTGGAGACATGGCATGAACCCAGGCTCTAGGTCACCTGCAGATGTGGCTCCCTGGGGCAGCATCTAAGAAGCTGTCTGGTTTTGCCTCAGATCAGACACTCACACCCCACCCTACTCCGGACCTATGGTCCATTCCCATGGCCCAAACATCCAGGGTACCCATGGGACAGTTCAGCCAGGGGCCCTCCCCTCCACCTGGGACAGCCAATACTGGGTGGGGTGATGGAGTATGGGAGCAGGAAAGTCTGCGGTTTCTGTGGGGTTAGGCGAGGGACAGAGGCTCTCGGCAGAGCTTGGAACACCCGCTCCATCTCCCCATGCCCAACTAAGGCACATTTACTGGGAGGGAACAGCAGGAATGTCAATCGCAGTTGCAGACCTGGACTGGGAGATGCGGTAGAACATGAGAATCCTAGACTATGCAAATTAGAGGGGTGCTTAGCCTTTGCTGGCTCAGCCTCCCTTGGGTTACAGGTGGGAAACTGAGGTCTGGAGAGGCAACTGTCCCTACAAAGTCCCAGACTCCTGACGGTCCCATCAAATGGTGATGATGAATTTGCCGAGGATGTAGGGAAAGGGCCGCACTCAGGGTGCAGGGTGATCCCAAAGGCAGAGAGGGCCATACTGTCCACACACACATGTAGACATCACACCTGTAATACAGTCCTCCCACACCCCACTGTCCTGGCACCACCGGTGGCTGGACAGATACCCATACAGGCTGGATGGTGTGTACATCCTTCCCACTACACGAAAAGAATGCTTTTCCTTCTTTCTCCCCTCCCCTGCTCCTCTCAGGAGCCTCAAGCCCAGGTCTCAAGCATGATGGGGAAAGGCAGGAGGCCAAAGCTGACCCAGATCCACTCTAATGGGTTCACCCATCCTCCTTGTCCTCTAACCAAATTTGTTCTTCAGAGGCCAATGCCATGGTCAGTTACATACATCTAAGCCTTTTCTAAGACAGGAATGTTGAGGACATGGACTCAGATCCACCTATTTCTCCAGGACTGACTTTGTCCCAGGAATTTTCATCCCAGGTTGTCTGTCTCCTTAAGCTCGGCCTGGCTCACATCATCCCTGCAATGGAAGTGTCATCAGCCCATCTTCCAGACAAGGAAATTGAGGTTCGGATCCTTACAGACAAGGGTCACCTTTGGCAAGCTGTTTTACTCCTTAGTGTCCTAGCATGGCTTATCTGGCTGCCCCATTCTCCAACATCTTAGAGGAAAATTTTAAAATATCCTCAGCTGGTTGCTGGGAGTACCTTACAGTCCTAGGAGACTCTTAGTGAGCAGGAATGAGCTGGCAGTACTAGGCCTGGCTTGAGGCTTACAGAGAAGCTTCAACCACATCTTTAGACCTAATTCCACCCCTCCCCATATCTTCTCAAACCCGAAAAACTTCCCCTTAGGGCCTCTGCCTGCAAGGACATCTGAGCACAGGAAATAGTTGTAGACAAAGGGTCTGAGAGGGTGCTGAAGGCATCTTCTGCTTTTCACCCTCAGGAGAGAGCTCATCCCCCTGAGGTTGCCCCACCCAGCAGCTGTGGACCCCAATTCTTTCCAGGCCTGACGTTCCCCTCTCTTCTGGCTCGACCCATATTTCATGTTGTTTCACTAGGATAGAGGAATTAGAGTGGGGGTGGGGGAAGAGCACCATCTCGAGCCCTTGTTTTGTTTTCCTTTCTGTGACATGATCTACCTCAGCTGGTCTCTCTCTTCCCTGCCAGAAGTGAACCCCCTAGGTCCCTGACCCCTGCTCTCCATTCCCCATCCCTCACACTAGCTTGGATGCTTAGTCCTTCTCAGCATCACTACAGGGTCATTGCAGTGAGAGAGAGAGTCCAGAATCACAGCCCAGAGTGGCCTTTGGAGACCCCTGGGCCACCCACACCTAAAATACAGGAGGAAGTAAGGCCCAGTGAAGGGCAAAGACTTGCACAAGAGTGGCAGAGTTAGGATTTTCCTGGGGATAAGAGATGGTAGGGTCCATCCCAATTTTGCCAGGAACAGCAGAGAAGAGGACACTCTGGGTACCAAATATGCCAGACCCTGCCCTGCTCTGGGTATCTCCACTTCCAGGACTTCTGCCTCCCAGTTTTCTCGAGCTCCCATCCTTCTAGTGCCCCCATAAACTGCAACCCCCCAGGCTGCTGACTGCTTCCCAAACCTCTCCAGGCACCACACCCCCGCCTCACAGTCCCCTGCACTGACGTACCATGTGCCTTGTAACAGTCACCACAAGCTAAACAGCACAGACCTCCACAAACCCCGCCCCAGTATGGGGCTCCCCAAGGGGGCCCTTCTTGGTCCCCCTGTCATCAGCCACATTCCTGTGTCTCCTCCAAAATCTGCCTTACCCCAAGCCAGCTCCCTGCAAATATAGCACACCACAGAGGTGTGTCACCCAGGAAGGTTAGGGAAAGCGGAGGTCAGGGATGGCGAGGCCTGGGGAATCTGCAGGTCTCAGGATGAAGGTCAAAGGAGGCTTGGAGTGTCCAGAGAAGGTCTTGCCTAGTAGAACCAATCCCGCCCAAGGGCCAACATTCCATGGTTCCTTCACGGGAGCTCACCTGGACCTGAAGCCTCAGGGCAGTGGGGAAAAAGTTTTCTGGGGCTGGGGTACATGGGAGGCAAACTCAGATGCCTTCAGGTAATGAAAATGGGAGTGGTGGAGATACTAGACAATAGGGAGTGGTGGGGACTCTGGCAAACAAGAGCATACGTACCCAGCCTAAAGGTACCACAATTCAAATTTTTGAAAGGCTGTGCTGGCTAAACTAAACATCCATATTTGGTCCACGTCTGACAGTTTGAGATCTTTGGTTCAAAATGTTGTGAAGGTTTTAGGGAACCCTGAAAAGTCTAGAAAGGCCCTAGATATCCCTGAGACTTTTCTAGTCCAACCCTAAACCTGAGGGTTGATCCAGTGCCCTCTCTGCTGAAAAGGGGAGGGAGGGCTAGGTGGCCCCTAAGTCCCTGGTTTGGGGACCATCAGGGGATAAAGGGCTTGAGGCCCCTACAAGTCAGTTTAGGGACTGAGGTCTCTGCACTGGGCCAGGGGAGAGTCCAGGTATGAGAACTGAAAGCCAGGACCCATGCCCCCACCCTGTGTTGGCCCCTGCCACCGGCTGATAGCTGTCTCCCTCCAAGATTAAGCTGAGGGAGGAGAAACTATCAACTTGTGTTACTAATGTGCTGTGCAATGTCTTAGAGGAAGGGACTGAGGGAGTTCCAAGCTGCATGGGCAGCAGTGGGAATGGGTTCAAATTCTACCTTCTCATCCGGAAGGGCTCCTGAAACCCGGGGGCTGGGGGGAGAGGAACTGTAATGTGCCATTTCGGTTGGGTTGGCACAGGGAAAGGAAGGACATTCCTGGGTTCTTGGTTGCTGCAAGAGGAGAAAAGGCGAGTGAGAACTCTGGAGCTGGGAATTGTGGCAGGGGGAGAGGAAAACCCAGCCCAGGGGTGGACTGATTCCCAGAGATAGAAAACTCCCCAGGGGCACAGTTCCCTTGGGCCTGGGTATTTTTGGTTCTGTCCATTTTGCTTCTCACATCCAGGAGGGGGGCAGCCCTCTCTCAGCAACCCTGGCCTTTATTCTATGCACAATCTCTGTAAGGGCACCCCAGGCCAGGCTGAAGGGGTGGGGGCCCCAGAGGGACCTGCAATAATCCCAGAGTGAAAAGTACCCTGGGACAAAGAGGGGATAAGAAAGGCACCAGGTAGGAAAAAAATATTCCTGCATCTCCCTCACCCAAAATTCAGACTCCAAACAAGGCCTAATTTGCCTCTCAATTTGCCTCATTTCCATTGGGCTAAATTACCAAATTGGGGCAGGGTGAGGGTAGGGGGGTTTCATAGTGACACTACTCACAATCCTGTTTTCCAATTGGGGCAGATAAATGCTGCCAAGGCCTTGAGTTAGTATCTAGGGCTTGAACGTGGGAAATACCTGTATTCTGTTGGCTTATTTAACAGAAAACTGTCAAAAGCACTTGTGGGCCCCCATTCTTGCCTCCCTCAGATTTGGAGCCTCAAGTTGGGAATGACTAATCATTCAGCATCCTGTTTTCCAGAAGGGAAAGGGCCCAAGGTGGGAAGGCCACCTACCCAAGGCCACACTGAGTGTTGGTGACAGAGTAGGGAACAGAACCCAGATGTTTTGGGGTTCCACCAGAATACCCCCAGCCCTGACACCCCTGTCCCCTCATCTTTGCTCCCACCTCCAGGAACCACTAGCCATGGCTGAGGGGCTGCTTTCCCTCCCTCAGCACAATTCCGGGTGACTTCCCCTCCTGTTCCCTCCCTTCCTAGTCAGCCCCCCACCCTATTTTTGTTTTCTATTTCCAATCCTGCCTCCTTGTATTTACTACATCTGTGCCATTCCCAGTTACCCCACTCGCCCCTCTGTGCTTCCCCTAGGATGGGGAGGGGGCCCCAAGCTGGGGCTTCCCGTACTGAGACTCTTTTGTACACCACAAACTTTTTGTATATTTTTAATTTTGCTGCGACATGAAATATTAAAAGTCATTTCAGTATGAGCTACTTGTGTCCTGTTGTTTCGGCTGTTCTGGGCCAGAGGAAGGAGATGACAGAGGAGGGTATGGGGAGGAGGGGTACTGTCTGCCACAATCCCTGTGGCTCCTTTAAGAGAGATAGGCATTAGCTGGGCAAGGCCCAATTTTACACAACCTCCCTTGCTGATTGGACAGAGCCTCAAACAATCAAACAGAAGTCTAACACCAAAGGCTTTAGGGATTATCTCCAAATTCCTAATTTTTCAGATAGAGAAGAGACTCTAGGGAAAGGGACTTGCCGTAAGTCACAGAATGAATCCACTGCAGAATCAGAACGGAGACTGAAGTCCCTCACACCATTAAAACAAATCTTTATTGAGTACCTGCTATGTGCCAAGCATTGTTCTAAGCACAGTGAACAAGAAAGATATAAAACAAGCATGGTCCCTGCCCTCAAGGAGCTTACAGTCTAGGGGGTATTGCCCCTAAATAGGTTTCCCTACCTCCAGGGTTTCCACCATCCAATCTAGTGGCTCTTAAATTTCCAAGTAGATCAAATTGCTTGGGGATAGGAGGTGGGTGGAATTTGTTGGGAGTTTTTGTTCATTTTGTTTTGTGTGTGTGTGTGCAGATCTTCATTTCTATGACCAGAGACTGAGAAGACCTGGGAATCTGCCTTTTAAAAGCTCTTCAGGGGACACCTTGCAAGAGGGTCTGAAGAGCTCACTTTCTTTTTTTCTTTTTTGACATGGGCAGGCACCGTGAATCAAACCCGGGTCTCCAGCCCGGCAAGGTGAGAACTCTGCCACTGAGCCACCATGGCCCGCCCTGAAGAGCTCACTTTGACAATCACTTCCTCAATGTATCCTCCCACATCTGGTGCCATAAAGATCTTCCTGAAACACAAATCTGATAATGACATTTCCTTGCTGTAGAACTTCCCATAGCTCCCCAGTACCTTCAGGCTAAAGGTCAACCCTTTTTGCTTGATGCTGACTCAGCAGACACAGCCACAGCCACAGCCACAGCCAAACCCATCTTCCTGCTTCTGTGAGACTTTACGGGTTGCTATCCAACAGCCATTTTTACTCACAGTTCTTTCCTGCAGATAAAGCTCCAGTTTCCTTCAGGGGTCCCCCTCCCAACTGTTCAGGCCCCTGGAGGTATATAATGATTGGCCTATGTGGTGGTTTGAATGAAGCTCTTACATACCCTAGAAAAGGCCATGTTCTTTTTTTTTTTTAGTCTTATTTTCTGTTTTTAATGAATATGATTGAGAATAAAGACATTTTCATTTTCTGCACATAAAGCAAAGAGACAAAAATTGACAAATGAAAACGTTTAACAATTATTAAACAAATCAGAGGATGAATGCAAAGAGATACCTCACAGCTCTGTAGATTCTAAATGACAACAGTGACACTGGTTGCAAAGCCTCAGACTGCGTCTTATATGACAATATTCTAGATGAATTTTCTCAAATTCAGGAATCAATGAGTGAACAATATATTTCTAAGGACAAAGTGAAATATGGTTGTTCTAGTTTGCAAGCTGCTAGAATGCAATATACCAGAAACAGAACAGCTTTTATAAGGGGGAGTTTACTAAGTTGCAAGTTTATAGTTCTAAGGCTGTGAAAATGTCCAAATTAAAGCAAGTCTATAAAAATACCCAAATAAAGGCACCAACAAGAGGCTACCTTCACTCAAGAAGTTCAGGGTTTCTTTCTCACCTGGAAAGGCACATGGTGAACTCTGCTAGCTTTCTCTTCAGGCTTCTTGATTCATGAAGCACCCCCGGGGGCATTTTCCTTCTTCAGCTCTAAAGGCCTCTGGCTCTGTGGGTTCTCCTGATTCTCCTGGCTCTGAAGCTGTTTCCAAAATGTTTCCTCTATTAAAGGATTCCAGTAAACTAATCAAGACCCACCTTGAAGGGGTAGAGTCACATCTCCCTCTAATTAAAGATAAATACCCACAATTGGGTGTGCCAGATAAGGCCATGATCTTTTTTTAAAAAATTTTTATTGATAAAACCAGTCAATATACAATATGAACATTCTTTTTTTTCATAGTTGTATTCTTTTTTTTTTATACATAGCTGTATATTCATCATCATGATCATTTCTTAAAACACTTGCATCAATTCAGGAAAAGAAAACAGAAAAAAATTCATACTACCATACTTCTTACGCCTCCCTTTCATTGATCACTAGCATTTCAATCTACTAAATTTATTTTAACATTTGTTCCCATTATTTATTTATTTTCAATCCATATGTTTTATTTATCTATCCATAAGGTAGATAAAAGAAGCATCAGACATAAGGTTTTCACAATCACACAGTCACATTGCGAAGGCTATATCATTATACAATCATCTTCAAGAAACATGGCTACTGGAACACAGCTCTACATTTTCAGGCAGTTCCCTCCAACCTCTCTGTTACGTCTTAACTTAAAAGATGATATTTATTTAATGCATAAGAATAACCCAGGATAAACTCTTGACTCTGTTTGGAATCTCTTAGCCATTGACACTTTATTTGGTCTCATTTCTCTCTTTCCCCTTTCGGTTGAGAAGGTTTTCTCAATCCCTTGGTGCTGAGTCCCAGCTCATTCTAGGACTTCTGTCCCATGTTGCCAGGAAGGTCCACACCCCTGGGAGTCATGTCCCACATAGAGAGGGGAGGGCAGTGAGTTTGCTTGTTGCATTGGCTGAGAGAGAGAAGGGCCATGTTCTTTTAATCCATACCTGTGGGTGCAAAGTATAGCAGATGGGCCTCTTGAATAGGTGGTTGTTTCAATTGAGTTGTGACTCACCCCATTCAAGGTGAGTCTTATTCCTCTTACTGGAGTCCTTTATAAGAGGATAAAGGATACACAGAAAAAGCCCAGAGAGCTGAGAAAAGCCCCAGAGAAATTAAGAGAGGACCCACAGAAGCTCAGAGAAGAAGCCACTGGAACCAGAAACTGAAAGCAACAAAACCCAGGAAAGAAGGACCTGTAGATGCCAGCCATGTGCCTTCCCATGTGACAGAGGTGTCCTAGATGCCAGCTGCCTGTCTTCAGAGTCCAGGTATCGTCCCATTGATACCTTGAGCTGGACATTTTCATGGCCTTAGAGTTGTAAACTTATAAGTAATAAATCCACATTGTAAAAGCCAACTCATTTCTGCTATATTGCATTCCAGCAGCTTTAGCAAACCTGCTTAGCTTTCAAACAGCCCAAGATAGTGGTTCTCAAAAGTGTGATTCTTGGTCCAGCAGCATCAGGGAACTTGATAAGAATGCAGATTCTCAGACCCACTTACAGACCTACTGAATCAGCCACTGTGGGGGGTGGGGGGTGGGTACCAATCTGTTTTAAAAGCCTTCCAGATGATTCTGATGCATGCCCAAGTTTGAGAACCATCAGTCTAGGACAATTCCCCTGACCAGAGACTGGTGGCAGGAAGGGCTTGTGACCCAGTTCTGGTGCAGTGGGGACTACTATGTGTTCCCCATGCCCCTCAGCCTTCTATAATAGATGCTTTCACTAGGCACATGGCCACCCTGAAACCCCTTACCTATGAACTTCTTGTCTTGGGAGATGAATTTTCCTTATTGTTGAAGCTGCCTTTGGTTGGGTAGTCTGTGACTTGCAGCCAAAAAAGCATCATCACTCATGCTCTGTGTGTTTTCTCAAGCTGCTCCCTCTGCCTAGAGTGACCACCCTTCCCCTCACCCTTCAAGGCTCTGCTTGAACGCTGCAGGCTTGGTGAATGGCTCCTTGATTCTGCCTTCCCCCAACGAGCTGCTTGCTTTGTAGCAAAGTTCTTTGCTTACGTGGTCTCTCTCTCTAGCCAGATCAGAGTCAGCATATGCTCTGCACACCTGCTGCCATTCCCCTCCTCCTGCCTGAGGGCAGGCATTGATAATCAATCACTTTGTCCTGCTGGGAATAGATCTGGTTTTATAATCCTTGACACAGCACTTCAGGCAGCCCCTGACAATAAACTGGGGGCACCTCAAAAGAGGTGAATCCTATTTGCCACAACTAAGTCTTTGAGAGTAGGTGCTTTGTTTTATTCATCGCTCTCTTTCTTTTTCGGCTCACAAATAATAATGTTATCACTGTGTGCTGCTGTTCTCATTAAACACTGCAGCACCTTTCTGAGACAGGCAACATCATTATCTGGCTCTTGACACATGAAGATGCTGAGGCTGAGACAGGTAACTTGTTCAAGGTTATGCACATTTGAACCTAGGTCTGTCTGACTCCAGCCACTTCAACTCAAGTTCACTGGGCACTTCGTCTGTTCCCCACCCCGGGGAGGCACTGTGGGGAATACAGAGTTCACTTCTGCTTCTGATGGCATCCAGAACACATATTGTTTTGAGATTCCCAGCAGTTCAGTGATGTTTGGAGTTAGTCCAGTAATAGTATATGCCCCAATTTTAAAGCTGGGGAAACTGAGGACCAGAGAGAGCCAGAGGCTTGCATAGGGCAGTCATAGAGGTGTCAGAGCTAAGAAACCACCTTTCACACTCTGCTGCCACTCTGAGGGTGAGAATCCTGTACTTGTTCAAAGGGTTAAGTGGGAGTTTTGATGCTGGGAGCAGGGTCAGGGAATTAGTTTACACATCCTGGCCTCTTCCTGTTGGCCCTGCAGGCTGAGAGGAGATCTCACTTCCTGCTGCTGGGAGGCAACTGTCAGGATGTGTAGCTGGCTGCAGGAGGAGCTTGCTACTCAGTAGCCTGGGCCATTTCCCCCTGGAGAGAGGGAAGGAGGAAGAGAGGAAAAGTGGATGGCTGGGAACCTGCTGTGGCCCTTACATCCAAAGGCAGCAGAGCAGGCCTCCCACAGACACTGACCCAGCACACCCATGCTTTCAAATCACTTTTAAAACAATTCCATGGGGGTGTAAGGGTAGTTCAGCGGTAGCATTTTCACCAGACATGTGGGAGACTCAGGATTGATTCCCAGTCCATGCACTTCCCCCAAAAATGAACAAACAAGCAAAACAAACAAACAAAAGTCAACAAATGGTGCTGCAATCACGGGATAACTCACATGGAAAAATAATGAAATGTGACCTCACCGTACAGTGTACCAAAAAAAAAAATTCTTTTTTCATGCATTAGCCCTACCCTTTACAATTTACAACCTCTTTCTCAACCATAGCTTGTGTCTTCCTGACTAGCAGGGCAGGGCTTTGGGGATGACAGACCCCTTTGGGAAGATGAGGGGGCAGAGCCCAGAGAAGTTACATAAGCAAATTAGCTCTAGACCTTGGGCCTCCAGAACCCAAGGGGTCATGGTGGAGCGTGGATGGGTTAATCAGGACCTTTCCAGCCACCTGGCCTGGAGGAATGGGGTACGCAGAACCTAGAGGTAAGGAATACTGGGCTTTAGATCCAGCTGGGCCAGAATTCCCAGGCCATTGTATTTACTATGTGTCTCCTCGGGGAAAGCTCTGTAGTTGAGCCACAGTTTTTAAAATCTGTATAACAGGGAGAAGAATAACCCTCCAACACTAAGAGATAAAATTTGTAAAGTGCTTGGCACAGATCCACAAAGAGGCCTTGCCTCCCTAATATTCTCCTATGAGATGGTAAAACAGCCCAAGGCTCACAGATACATAGGTGGGTAAATAGTTAAGATATATTGAGCACATAATGATGTGCCAGGAACTCTTCTATGTGCATTTTATCCTTACAACATCACTATGAAGTCACACTTGTATTGTGCCCATTTTATAGATGGGGAAACCAAGGCTTGAGTGGTTACAAGACTTGTCCAAGGTCACAACTCTAGTAAACGGCAAAGCCAAGATCTGAACCCAGGCAACCTGTTTCCTACCTTAATAGCTATTATTAATTTTTAAAAATCATAACTTGCTTAGACACAATATACTATAGTTTATAAAGCACTTTCTCATCTACAATTTCATTTATTTCTCACCACAGCAGCCCCAGGGAAAGAGGTAATGTTTATTCCAATGTATAGAGGGAGGGGGAAACTGAGGCTCGGAGGGGGGGAAACTGACTTTCCTTGCTAAGATCACACAAAGAGGTCAACTGCAGAAGAAGGGCTGGAACTTGAGATTTTCTGACTCCAAATTCTCAGCTCCCATATGGGGGATGTAGCCTCCACTCCAAACGCCAAATTCCCTCAATAACCACTTCTTCTGGCTTGAGGCCTCTGGGCTTTCTTGCCAAGACAGTTTCTCTGCCTGCTCCAACCTTCAGCTGTTGGGTACCAAGACTGCGACTTCCATACCCCCCAGGCCTCTGCTGCCTATCAGACCGGAGGTGTAGGAACTCCCAGCCCGCCTGCCTGGTGGAGTTTCCGACCAGGCAGGAAAAAGAACAAAAGAACGGGGGGGGGGGGGGGGGGGGCGGGGGTGTGTGGAGGGGTGGCCAGGAGGGTGGCAGGAGTACAGAGGACGCTTCGCCATGGAATATGAAGTCAAGAAAGGGAAGAAGGTAGGTGTGGAGGAGGGAGGCACGCAGGTACAGAAGCTGTCCCTGAAGCTGGGGAAGGGGGCAGCCTGGGGCGGGGGTGGAGGTGGGGCGGGGGGGGGGGGGGAAGCCCTGGGACAGCAAGTGGAATATTGAGGCCTTTTTTTCTCACTTGAAAGGACTTCTAGCTCTCAGGAAGCCAGATATTTGGGGCTCCAAACTCCTTAACCTGTTTCCCCGCTCTTAGCAGCCTCTGCCACCCCTGGAATGGACAGAGACCTTCCCAAGCAACTTGGTCAGACAGATTTAGTGTGGGAGATACTCCAGACATGCTTCTCTGGTGTTCCTGGTGGTTCCCTCCTGCAGCTTCTAAGGCAGAGGGATGGACAGACACCCACAGATCCCTTCCTCTGTTCCCCTCTTCCCCAGCTGCTCTGAAGCTGCCCATCCAAACTTATCTCCTGCCATGTTTCAGTCTACCCCTGTCCCCTCTCCATCTTTACATAAGGACCCTGCTCCTAAGGCCTCAGCCTGGGGGGGGTCACCTCCCCCACCCCCATTCCCCAGCCTTCCTGATTCTGAGAAGGCTTCTGGTCTAGGGTTCTCTGAGACCGCGTTTGGTCCTGGGTGACATTTCACCTGATTGTCTTTGGCAATCAGGGAACCCCTCAAATTCTAATTTCCATTTCCACAGAGCATGGTTCCCCGAGGGAACTGGGGTCAGGGCTGTTCTAAAAGGCTCCCATGTGAATCAGGGGGGGCTCAGAAGGAAGCCAAGGTAAATGTGCATGCTTGTTCTTGTTTTGTTTGTGTGATAGATATTTATCGGGTACTTACTATGCGCCGGGCACTTTGCGGTGAGCAAAGGCAGACAGGGTCCTTGCTTCCTCCCTGAGAACTCACAGTCTAGTGACGAAGCAAGTATTAATTTTTAAAAAATTAACATATAATTGCAAAAAGGGCATCATCCATAGTGCTGGGGAACAGTATATTAGGGCCCAGCTGTAGCCTGGTCAGTTTGAGTTGAAATTTTAAGAATGAAAGGAAAGAGAGGAGGGAAGGGTGTTTCAGGCAGAACAGCATATGCAAAAACCTGTGAGCGGAAGGAACATAACAAGGAAGGTGGACTGAAAGGCTTCAGTGTGGCTGGAGAAGGCAGGAGTGTGGGGTAAGATGAGGCTGGAGAGGTGGGCAGGGCAAACACTTTGTCAGGGCCACAGACTGTCGCCCTCCCTCCTGCCATCCCCCCCTACACCCACACACCCACATGCACAGGATAAAGTCCCAGCTCCATCACTGGCATTCAAGGCCTCATGACTTGTCCATCTCATAACCTAGCCCCACAGACAGCACAATGCTTCTCCAGGCTCATCCTCACTGGCCCCTCTAATGCTGTACCCCAGGCAGTATGTCTCCCGTTTCTCAGAATTTGCTCATACCTCACCCAGGTTCCATGACATTGGTTCTCAAACTTGAGCTGAGTAAACATCAGAATTGCCTAGAGGGTTGGTAAAACATAATCACTGGCTCCACCCCCAGAATCTCTGATTCCAAAGTCTGGGAAGGGCCTGAGTATTTGCATTTCTTCCAGTTCCCAGGGGCAGCTCCTGCTGGCGGTCCTGGGGCCACACGTTGAGAACAGGCCGGTCCAGACACAGGCTCCTCAAGGTGTGTTGTGCAGACCACCAGCAGCAGCAGCAGCAGCTGGGTTTGTTAGAAATGCAGTCTTGGGCCCCCATCCAGACCTACCGAGACAGAACTGTGAGCCTAGTAAACTCTGAGACTCACTAGTTGATTGACACGGTGGAACCCATGAGATTTAGATTCTGCTGGTTTGGGCTGGGACCTGGAACCTGTACTTTTAGCCTTACTTCAGACCATTTTTTATGCAAACGTCCCTTAGATTATACTTGCACTTACTTATTATTTCCAACTTTTAGGAAAGCACAGAGAATAGCCTAACAAGTACCTGTGCACCCACCCTCCATGGATCCTAATGTTTTTTTGTGCTTGCCCCAGTCTAGGCCCATCCCTTAAACCTGGGCCTGGGCGTTGGCAGGGGCCGCACCTTTACGTGGATGCTCAGAAAGGCGGTTTTGGAGCCAGACTGCCCAGGTGGAACATCACCACTTCCAGCTGGTGATCTCACCACCTAGTTCCCTCTCTGAGGCTTAGTTTCTCCATCTGTAAAACAGGGATCCCTGAAGCAGCCTTCCGCAGCGTTTTTGTGAGAATTAAATTAGGTAATCTAAGTAAACGGTAAGCACAGTAAGTGCTCAAGAATGTCGGTTGCCGCTATCAGGGTTATTCTTCTGTCCCCCCCCAGGGCTTTGTGTCCCCCATCCGAAGGCTAGTGTTCCCCAAGGCCGGGCGCAGGGCAGCCTTTCGGAGCAGTGTGAGCCGCCGGCCACTGCACTCGATGCCCCTGTATCCCCCCGACTACCTAATCGACCCCCAGATTCTGCTGTGTGACTACCTGGAGAAAGAGGTCAAGGTGCGTGTTGGATGGGGGGCGGGGTGGAACATTTTGGAGGAGAGACTTTACCTCCCCTGCCTACCCCCCTCACCGATCCCAACCAGCCCTGCCTGATACAGGGGAAGCTGTGGCTCATGGGATAGAGGCCTGGGTTCAAGTCAGCCTTGCCCCTGCCTCATGCTATATACCCTCAGCAAGTGACCTTCACACACTGGGCCTCCGTGTACCATCTCAACATGGGGTCTCCAGACCTACCCCCAGAAGAAAATGGACTGGAACGTGTTCTCTGCATTGGAAGTCCTACCTTCCTGTGAGAACTTCTTTTTCTGTAATACTTCATTTTTTAGAGATGTTTCAGCTTTGCAGAAAAATTGCACGGAAAGTACAGAGTTCCTAAATTCTCCCTTTCCCCCTCTTCCAGTTTCCCCAATTATTGATATCTTGCATTGGTGCAGCACATTTGTTACAAATGAACCAAAACTGATACATCGTTATTAACTAAAATCCATAGTTGACATTAGGATTCATTTTTGGTGTTGTACAGTTCTATGGTTTCCACAAATGCAGAAGGTCACGCATCACTGTTACAGGGTCACACAGAATGGATGTGTTGCCCTAAAAGTGCCCTATGCTCCATCACTTCATCCCTCCCCCATTCTCCTGAACCCTGGACAACCACTAATCTTTTTACTGTCTCTATAGTTGTGCCCTTTTCCAGAATGTTCCATAGTTGGAATCGTACAGTATATAGCCTGTTCGGACGGGCTTCTTTCACTTAGCATCTGGTGAAATTTTACTGCAGTTACATTGTTGTTACTCTGGCATTGTCCAAATTAAAAGAATCCATCTCAGCAAGCCACAAAGGACATTAATGACTCAAGGGCTTTCCTTCTTTTTCGTGATACCTTGAGGGAGCAATGGGGGATCCTCATTTAGCCAAGGAAGACTGATATGGGGGTAGGGCTGTCAGATTTAGCAAATAAAAATACAGGCCAGGGTGGGCCACGGTGGCTCAGCAGGTAAGAATGCTTGCCTGCCATGCCCTAGGACCCGGGTTCGATTCCTGGTGCGTGCCCATGTTAAAAATACAGGCCAGCCCACGAAATTTGAATTTCAAATAAATAATGAATACTTTTTTTGGTACAAATTCAAAATCTGCATGGGACTAAAAATACTGAATAAGTACTTGTTTTTCTGAAATTCAAATTTAACTGGGAGTCCTGTATTTTATCTGGCAACCCTATGCAGATGTAAAGCTAATTGTAAATGAATGTACTAAAAAATTGGGTACTAAAATTTCATTTGGAAAAAAAAAGAGGAGAAAAGGCTTGGTTGGTGGAATTTTGCCTAAAATAATAAAAAGTGAAAAATAACAAAAACAGTTAATTCTTATAACGAATAACATTTAAACTATAATTGCAACTATTAGTTAACTTTAAGAATGAACAATAAATTTATTGATTTTGGCATCATTTTTCTGACAAAATTTTATGTGAATTCGATACAATATTCTCCTCTTCCCATTCGACTTTTGCAACAAAATGATAAAGAGGGCCAGGGATTCACACAGACAGTTGACACTGGTGCTGAGGGTGGAGACAGCCACTCAGGACAAATGGAAATTTACAGGTCAGTTCTCTTGTGCAATTATAGTGGCTTTTGTTCCGTGGAGGGACCGCATAGCTACCAAGACTAAATAACTATGTCTCAAGACAATATGTCCTAGCAGTTGAGAGTGTAAGCACTAGACAGTGGGTGACTCACCTGGGCGTCCATTCTGCCCTTTCTGAATGTATGTATAATCTTGGGCAAGGTGCTTAGCCTCTCTGTGCCTTGGTTTTCCCATCTTCAAGCTGTGTACATAAAACACTTGGAACTGTTCCCGGCTCCTAGTAAGGGCTCAATAAGTTATCCTCAGGTTATTATCAATTCAGATATTTCTGAACCTACCAATACAGCGTCAATGAGGTGGCCAGGGTCCTCCTCCAAGGCTTCAGATTTCTCTCTGCCCTCGCCCCCACACCCAACCCGTTTCCCACGCAGTTCCTAGGCCACCTCACCTGGGTGACCTCCTCCCTGAACCCCTCCAGCCGGGACGAACTTCTGCAGCTGCTGGACACCGCCAGGGTGAGGTTCTGGTGGGAAGGGGGAGGGAGGGGGCTCCTCGACTCCTTCTCCCTTCCCGCCTCGCGGCCCTGTCGGGGCTCAGGAGGTCCCACCCACCCTGCAGCAGCTGAAGGAGCTGCCGCTGAAGACCACGGCGGAGCAGGACAGCATCCTGAGCCTGTCGGCCCGCTGCCTGCTGCTCACCTGGCGCGACAACGAGGAGCTCATCCTGCGTATCCCCACGCATGAGATCGCCGCCGCCTCCTACTTGCAGGACGACGCGCTGCACCTGCTTGTGCTCAAGACCGGTACAGAGGGCGGGGCCTGGCAGGAGGCGGGGCCTGGCAGGAGGCGGGGCCCGGAAGGAGGCGGGGCCCGGCAGGAGGCAGGGCCTGGCGGGAAGCAGCCTGCGCGGGGAAAGGGCAGGACCACTTCCATGATGGGAGGGGGCGGGACCCGAGGCTTCGGGGGCGCCTGAGTGTGGGTGAAAGGGCTGCCGAAGAAGTCCTGGCCATAATACTCAGACTACAGGCCGGCCGGGGCCATATGCAAGAAGTCGGAGCCCGAGATTGAGGAGGAAAAGTGGGCGGCCTGGTAGCCGAGCCTGGGGGGAGTGGTGAAGCCGGAATCCTAAGGCCAGAAGGGCCCGAAGTTAAAGGGCGCGATGAAGGGAACCAGGCCACTCCCCTCAGAGGTTAGGGACACAGCTAGGTGGGGCCTGGCTAGGGGAGGGGACCTTACGCCGGGGCGGGGGAGGGGGCGGCGCTCAAGGCTGGGGGCGCTGGGGGTAGGGTCCGACCGCGCCAAACGTGGGGCGGGGTCTGAGGCCCGGGGCGAGGTTGAGGAGGGTGGGGAAGCCGGAATCCCGAGAGGGGGTCCTGAAATGGGACAGAGTCGGAAGTTCAGGTTGCTGAGGGAAGGGACACCCTGACCACCGTCCTCAGACAAGAAGACAGGGTCTGAGGCGAGGGAAGCGGAGGCGGGGTGGGGTGGGTGGAAGGGCCTGGCCACGCTACCCAGAGAGTAGGCGTGGGGCCTGAAATTAGGGCTGGAACCCGAGATTAAGAGCTAGGAGAGAGGGGGGCTGGACTCACTACTCTGGGGACTGGAGTGAAGCCTGAGGCTAGGCGCGGAGCCTACCCCACAGTTCTGCAACCCCGAGTCCCACAGCCTGAGACTCCGGGAGGAGCCTGAAGCTCAGGGAGGGTCCAGAAGCTCGGGGCGGGGCCTGAGGCTCGGGGCGGGGACTGAGGCTCGGGGGCGGGGCCCGAAGGTATGTTAGCGGTTTAGGGGCGTATGCGGCCGTGCTACTCTTGCTCCCCGGCGGGCCTGAGGCCTGGGTTGGGACCTAGTGCGGCGGGACCTCCAGGCTGAGGGTTCAGCCCCCGTCCCTTGGGCTCGGGGAGAGAGCTCTTAGCCCGATCACCTGTGGTTGACGGTCACCCGGCCTCTCCTAGGTCTGGGCGTGGACCCTGTGCCGGCAGGTGTGGACGCCAGCCCCGGCGGCGCGGGGCGCGACCCTGGCCCGCCGGGCGCAGCGCCCGAGAGGCGGCGGGTGGGCACCACGGAGCGGCGCCACACCATCTGCAGCCTGGACTGGCGGATGGGGTGGGGTGGGGGCGCGGGCGCCGAGGCCCGGGCTGGCGGAGGCGGTGGCGGCAGCCTGGAGCGCCAGCGCGCGGGAGTGCGGGCGTCGGGCAGCTGGGAGCGGCGGCAGACGTTCAGCGGGAGCTGGGAGCGGCGGCACGGCGGCGGCGGCGCGGGGAAGCCGGGCGGCAGCTGGGAGCGGAGGCAGGCGGGCGCCGGCGGCAGCTGGGAGCGGAGGCAGGCGGGCGGCGGCGGCGGCGGCAGCTGGGAGCGGCGCCACCCCGGCCCTAACCCGCTGGACCCTCAGGACCCCAGTCCCGACGCCTACTGCAACCTCGTCATCCTGGCTGTAGCTAACAGGGTGAGCTCCAGGGCACCCTGCGCCTTGGCATTGCCCCGAGGCGAGCTCGGGGGAAGTATGGGCGTGGTCTCTTCCTCCATTCACGAGGTTCCTGGGGGTGCCCCGACCTCTTCTCCCTCCTTCACCCCCATTCAAGACTTCAGGTACTACCTGTGTGTCTGTGACAACAAACATTCCTAAATTCCAGTCCTGGACACCTTACCCTGGGCTCTCCCACTGGGGCGAAAACTCAAGTGGCCAAAGCAGGCTTTATCTAACGCCCTGCTCCAGGCCTGAGCCTGCAACGCCGTCAGTTAGCACGGCCACAGTAACAGTGACGATGGCACTAATGGAGTGCCACCCCCCACCAGACACGGAAATAGCATGAACTCATTTAAGCCACAACAGTCCCAAAAGGCAGATATTACTATCCCCGTTCTATAGAGAGGGAAACTGCGTCCTACAGGTTAAGTACCTTATGCAAGCTCACACAGCAGGCAATGCTGACTTCAAGATTTAGAACCTAGGAGTTCTGTCTGTATTCTTGGTACATGTGGCAGTTGCCCAAGGCCTTACTGCCATTCTCACCTTCTTTACTTCCCCCACCCTCCACATTCATCCTTGTTTTTTTTTATTTGACAATATTTGTTGAGTGCCAACCCTGTGCTAGGCATTGGGCTGAGTGCTATGCATGCAGAGGCAAACAAGATATTTGGTGATCTCCCTTAAGAAGCTCGCAGTCTGGCAGACACTTTTAAGCCCAAACCTTCTAAGCTTTTCCTCTGACCCACGGTCACTGCCTCCCTCTGTACAAAATGAGTGGTGGACAAAACAGACATGGTGCTTGTCTAGAGAGAGATGGACAATCAATTAAACTCGAACACTGCAACTGACTCCCTCCTCCTCCAAACACCTTCTCACTTGGCTTCCAGGTCTCCTTATTCTCCTGGTTTCCTGCCTACTTCCCTGGCTGCTCCTTCTCAGGAGCTGGCTCCTTCACTTCTCTCTAGTCTCTGAAGGTGGGAGTACCCCAGGTTTAGTGCTTGATCATCTTCTCTCCTTCATCTACCCTCATTTCTAGGTGATCTCATCTAGTTTCATGGCTTTGAGAATATTGTGCTTCCCACGATTTATTTCTTGCCACATCCAGACATCCATTTCCACACAGCATCTCCATGTGAAGGTCTAATGACCACCATAAACCCAACGTGCCAAAGCTGAGATTTTTGTTTATTGTTGTCTTATTTTTTTATTAATTTTTTTTTAATTTTAAATTTTTAAAAAAAATGTGACAAGAAAGAAACACAAACATTCTTAACATATAACCATTCCGTTCTACACATATAATCAGTAATTCACAATATCACCTAGTTGCATATTCATCATCATGGTCATTTCTTAGAACATTTGTATCCATTCAGAAAAAGAAATAAAAAGACAACAGAAAAATAAAATGAAAACAGAAAAAAAAATTTTACATACCATAGCCCTTACCCCTCCCTTTCATTGATCACTAGCATTTCAAACTAAATGTATTTTAACATTTGTTTCCCCTATTATTTATTTTTATTCTATATGTTCTACTCGTCTGTTAACAAGGTAGATAAAAGGAGCATCAGACACAAGGTTTTCACAATCACACACTCACATTGTGAAAGCCATATCATTATACAATCATTCTCAAGGAACATGGCTACTGGAACACAGCTCTACATTTTCAGGTAGTTCCCTCCAGCCTCTCCATTACATCTTGAATAACAAGGTAATATCTACTTAATGCGTAAGAATAACCTCCAGGATAACCTCTCGACTCTGTTTGGAATCTCTCAGCCATTGACACTTTGTCTCATTTCACTCTTCCCCCTTTTGGTTGACAAGGTTTTCTCAATCCCTTGATGCTCAGCCTCAGCTCATTCTAGGGTTTTTCTCAATCCCTTGATGCTGAGTCGCAGCTCATTCTAGGATTTCTGTCCCACGTTGCCAGGAAGGTCCACACCCCTGGGAGTCATGTCCCATGTAGACAGGGGGAGGGTGGTGACTTTGATTGTTGTGTTGGCTGGAGAGAGAGGCCAATCTGAGCAACAAAAGAGATTCTCTTGGGGGTGACTCTTAGGCCTAATTTTAAGTAGGCAAAGCTGAGCTCTTGATCTTCTCCAAAACCTGCTCCTCTCTCCATCTCCCCTCTCCATCAATGGCAGCCCTGTCCTTCTACTGCTCTGGCCAAAATCTTGAATCATCTCCAGCTCCTCTCTCTCTTACACATCCGCTCTGCATATCCTATTGGTTCTATTTAAAATATATAATCATATATTTATATCCTCTTCTTCCCCACCTTCCTCTGTCTACACCCAGGTTCGTGCCTCATCTCACATCTAGATCATGCAATCTAGATGTACTGCAATCTACTTCATCACCGGCTTGCCCCTTGCTTACAGTTTGCTCAGACAGAGAAGTTCTCTTTTATTTATTTACTTTAATATTTTTATTGAGATATCTTCACACGCCGTACAATATACAATCAATGGCTCACAATATCATCATATAATTGTGTATTCATCACAATGGTCATTTTTAGAATATTTGCATCACTCCAGAAAAAGAAATAACAAGAAAAAAACATATATCCCATACCCCTTATTCCTCATTCTCATTGACCACTAGTAATGCAATCTACCCCAATTTTTTTTTTTACCTCTTATCCCTATTATTTATTTTTGTCCTTATTTTTTTGCTCATCTGTCCATACCCTGGATAAAGCGAGCATCAACTAGAAGGTTTTCACAATCACAGGGTCACATTGTCAAAGCTATATAGTTATACAATTGTCTTCAAGAATCAAGGCTACTGGAACACAGTTCAACAGTTTCAGGTACTTCCCTCCAGCCACTCCAATACAGCATAAACTAAAAAGGAATATCTATATACTAGATTAAAATAACCTCCAGGATAACCTCTCACCTCTGTCTGAAATCTCTCAAATGCTGAAACTTTATTTTGTCTTGTTTCCCTCTTCCCCCTTCGGTCAAGAAGCCCTTCTCAATGCCATGATGCCAATTCCAAACTCATCCCTGAGAGTCCTGTCCCATACAGAGCAGTTCTTTTAACACAGATGTCATACTGTATCAGTGATCACAGTTCTTGGATGACTCCCCATTTCACTCAGATTAAAGCTAGCACCCCACGGCAACCGGTAGCAGTAACTATAATGAATCTAAACTTTTGGTACATTTAATTTCTCTTTCTACTGGTTATCATGAGACCAGGATTCTAGCCCCACATAGTCACTTGCCCTCTCTGGAATTCAGCTTCCATACCTGTAAATTGAACTAAATAAGGATTTATTTTAGATTAGCTTCAGGAGGGTACATGAATCCCCCCAAAATTTGGGGTTCATGTGTACATTTTTCAAGGAAGAGGAGCCAGAGTTGTCACTGGATTCCAAAAAGTTCCCAAGACTCAGAGAGTGGCCATATAATTTTGATGGGAAATGTCTTTAAAGTAGATTTAAAGGGTCTGTAGTGTGTGTATGGTTCTGGGAGCCTCCTCGCACTTTGTTTGAAAGCAGGTGGCATCCTGGTCGGTGGTGAAGCCTGAAGCTCTCTCTCCTCCCTCTTTGAGCCAGGATGCTGCTGAGGAGTCCTGCGCCCTCATCTGTCAGGTCTTCCAGATCATCTATGGGGACCAGAGCATCGAGTGCGTGGACCGGGCCGGCTACCACTACACTTCCACACCTGAACGGCCATGGCTCTGCAGCCGCAGTGAGTACCCGAACCCCAGCCTCCCTCCCAAGAAACATCCCCAACATCTTTAGGGGGCCTGACATCTATCACAACAATAGAGTCCCCTGATATATTAAAATAAAGCATCAATTTTCATGGTAACCTTGAACCTAGCTTTTTCACAGATGTTCGGTTTATCAAATTCAAAATGAGACCCACAAAGCTGAACTTTTATCTCTTTTGTTTTTGGTTTCCCTGCTTTGCAGACACTTAAGCACATGCATTGTCTCCTTACTGAGCATCCAGCTCCACTCAGACTCTGGGTCAAAACCAAAATTACCAGACGGGGACTTGGATGCAGTCAAGGGCTAGAGTGAGAATGAGAAGAGTAGAGACATTTATTGAGCACTGACTGTGCCAAGTATAAAAGCAGTGTGCAAAGTGATATTTAATTTTCAAAGCAACCTTGTCTGTCCCATTTGCCACCATATCTCCCACATCTAGCAATGGATCCAGTGCATCATAGATGCTTAAGAAGTATTTTTTGAGTGGATGGAACAACTCCATGAGGGCTTATGATTCCAGTTTTACATGTGAGGACATTAAGGTTCAGAATAGTCAATAGACTTGCCCAAGGTCACACAGCTGATAAGTGGCAGAACCAGGTCTGTTTGTTTCTAAAGCTTCTGTCTGCTACAACCTCCTCCCTGTGCTGCCTTCAAGGCCATTAGAGGGATTCCCTCATCCACAGAGCCTCCATGAAGTTCCTGTTTGCCTAGCTCTGGCAACAGGGAGCTGGCTCTTTCCTGCTGGAGGCACTGCCATTTTTGGAAGCTGTGCTTGTTGGGAAATTGGGAGAGTTAATCAGCTCCCAAAGAGCTGATGGGCAAATAAATGAAATGATTCAGCAAATATTTCAGCAAATTCATTCATCCAACAGATATTTATTGAGCACCTATTGCGCATCAGATCCAGAACTAATCAGCAGGATGTACTGGTGAGCAAAGCCAGATGTGGCCCTTGCCCTCACAGAGCTTCCATCTGCTGAGGCTAGTCAACAATAATTAAATAATTATACAAATAAATATATGCCCACACACTGTGCTGTGAGTACACAGAGTGAGGAACTGGACTCGCCTCTTAGTCCAGGGAATATCCATGAGAAATTGACACTGAGTGAGCCAAGATCTGAAGAGTGAGGTTAATAACTCAGCTTAATAGAGAGCAGAGCTAGGAGCAGGACGAGTTCTCTGTGAATGGTGCTTCTTTCTTCTTAAGATTTTGAATTCCTTCCCCCTCATAGAGTTTTTTTTTTACCTTGCCACTAACACACACAGTTTACAAAACACTCCTACACCTGTTCCCCCATCTGCTCTTGCAAGACCCGGGGAGGTAAGCAGGGAGGTGGTATTGTCCTGACTTCGGGGAGTTGAGGACCAGTAGAGGGGAGGTGAGTTGTCCAAGTTCAGCTGTGTGTTGGTGCCAGGGCAGTTCTAGACCTCAGGGTGGGGCTGAGGTTGGAGCCTTGGGGAACCAGGGATGCAGGTCCCTGCTTTACCACCTTCTGACAGCCCCTCTGTCTGCTGGCCCCAGGTGAGAGCTGCCGCACGGATGGGACTTATGCCTATGACGCCGACTTCAGCTGCTGCAGCTCCTTGTGGGTACTGCCCTCCTCAGGGACCCCACTCTTGCTTCCCCACCCACCGTGCACAAACAGGGTCCTTCTTCCGACTGTTCTTGGGCTCCTTGGGCAAAAGAGTATGGGAGAAAGTGACCGAACCCTGATTTGAGATACTGGACACTGGGTGTGAGAGATAAACTGAGCCCTCCAGGCTTTGTTGAGCTTATAGGCTTCAGATCCCTGAGAGAGACCCAGGGGACATCCAGAACCCAGAAAGAGGTCCATGTGGACCTGAGGTTCCCTCCCTGTCATCCAAGCACAGTGTCCTGCAGAAACCAAAATCACAGCTAATGCCAAAAAAGAATTTTCGTTTACTCTAGGTTTGGCTCCATTTAACAGAAAATCCTAATGAAAAGTAGCTTAAATAAGATAGAAGGTTTCTCTCCCCCCACTCTCACGTAAAATAAACCAGGAGGTAGCTTGTTCAGGGCCCAGACTTCTCATTTCCTTCCCTCCCCTCCTTGGCACCTGCTTAAGTCCTCATAGATCAAGAGGGTGGTTACAGCTCCAGCTATCACAGTGACATGTCAGGGGCCTCTTTAAAGAGCTTTGCTGGAATTCACACCTGACAACTTCTGCTTAGATCTCATTGGCCAGCACTTGGTCACTTGGCCAGAACTAGCAGCGGGCAAGGCTAGAAAATATAGCTTTAACCATTTTTTTTTTCAGTTGGGGACATTTTTCAGGATTCTGTTCAGGGTGACCAACAATCCCTATTTGCCCAGGATTAAAGGTTTTCCCAGGATGAAAGATTTCCAGTGCTAAAATCAGTAATGTCCTGAGCAAACTGGGATGAGTTGGTCACCCTAATTCTGTTATTAAGGATTTTGGATAGGCAATTCACAGACTCTGCCAGTGATATTTATTCTACATCTACATTTGTTCCATTTTAGTAGCAATAGATTTGCCTTCCTAATACTGTGTGTCTTTAGGCCAATCTTTATAGGACCTGGTATCTGCTGGAAATGAAAATCATCATCATCAGGAGTCGCCTGTATTGAACTTGCTGTGTGCTGTTGTGTACATTATTTTTAAAAATCAACACAGCAACTTTACAATTGGTACTGTTTATTTATTGCTTATAGTTTATGGCTCTAAGGCCTTATAAATATTAACTCCTCTAATTCTCATGATTTTAATAATCCCACTTTACAGTTAGGGAAACTGAGGAGTGGAGAAGTTAAGTAGCTTGCCGAAAGTCAAGCAGCTAGTAATTATAGGCCAAGAGTTTGAACTCAAGCAGGCTGGTACCAGAATCCACACTCTTAACCACTAAACTATACCGCTTCCCTGTAGGTGACAGTGGAAGAAGGTTCTAGAACAACTCTAGAGACCAAGAAGCAAGAGCCCAAGGTTGACTTATTTATTTATTAAACAATATTTGTTGAGTACCTACTAGGTGCCAGGCACTGTGCTGAGTGCTGGGTGTACAGTAGGGAACAAGACAGAAGGTTAAGAACCATTCCTGGCACACAGTAAGCATTCCACAGATTAAAAAAAAAAAACAGGGTGCCTGCTCTTGCAGAGTTTACAATCTAGCATGGGCCAATGAAATCACTATTTTATGGCAATAAGCACAAAAGAGCAGTGTAGGATGCTGTGAGAGAAAAGGGAACCCCACCACCTCTGCGGAGTTAGGAGAGTCTTTCAGAGGACGTGACACCTGGAGAGTGAAAGGGAGTGGAACCTTCTCCGTAGAGGGTATAGCAAGTGCAAGGATTCTAAAGCAGGAAACGGCTGGGTGTGTTTGAGGAGCAGCCAGGAGGCTACTGTGGCTGTGGCAGAGAGTGTGAAGGAAAGAGTGGTTGGAAAGAACGTTGGGGTGGGGGCATTTCAAAATGTCATGTATAGACCACATTTAAGAGAGGGCCTAACTCAGTCTAGTGTGATCAGGGAAAGCTTTCCTGAGATGACATTTCAGATTGAGTGATGAGTAAGAGCTGAGCAAAAGGTAGGGAGAGGCATTCCAGGCAGAGGGAACAGCATGGAAGGGAACTGGCCCAGAAGTGAGAAGGTACATGAAGCATTATAGAGGGAAAAGGAGAAGGCAGGGTGGCTAGGGCACAAAGAGCGAGGGGGAGCATGGTGAGACCCGAGGCTTGAGAGATGGTGAGGGACCAGATCATGCAGGGTCTTGAAGGCCAAAGAGGCTGGGATGAGGCCACAGGCCCAGAGCATTCGTAGTTGTGCCCTCCCACCTTCAGCCTGCCCCCAGGGAAACGAGCTGGGGGGTGGTGAGTGAGGGCCCCTTTTCACCTGCAGCAATGGCTCCCAGGACACCTTTGAAGCATGTTACAGCGGCACATCCACGCCCTCTTTCCATGGCTCCCACTGCAGCAGCAGCGACCACAGTGGCCTGGGCCTTGAGCAGCTGCAGGATTACATGGTGACGGTGAGCTGGGGCCGGCAGTGGAGGCAGCCCAGGCAAAGGCCTGAAGGCTGCAGAAGACATGGGAATGTTTCAGGAATCATGAATGATATAACTGAAGCATAAGACCTCAGAGGTCAGGATGGAAGAAGAGGTTAGCAGAGTAAACTGAGGCCGGCTTGTGGGAGGCCTTACAACATGCCCTCTAGCACCATTCTAAGCCCCTTTCATGCATCCTCTCTTTACACCCTTACAGCAATGCCACAAGGGAGGTACCATCATTGTCCTCATTGCAGATGAGGATACCAAGGGTCAGGGAGGTTGTCACCTCCCCAAGATCACAGAGCTGATTAGCGAAGGGGCCAGAATTTGAACTCAGGCAGCTGAGTTCATGTTCCATTCCTAGGATACAGCCCAAGGGGTCTGGATTCTCCCAGGTTAGGCCACGGAATAGTTTTCCGAGGGGGCTAGGTCAGAGGTGTCCAGGTTGAGGGTGGGTAGGTGCTGCTCCCTGGGACTGACCTTGAATGGTGTCCCCCACAGTTGCGGAGTAAGCTGGGGCCCCCCGAGATCCAGCAGTTTGCCCTGCTGCTGCGGGAGTACCGGCTGGGTCTGCCCATCCAAGACTACTGCGCAGGCCTGCTGAAGCTCTACGGAGATCGGCGCAAGTTCCTCCTCCTTGGTGAGCCCCCTGCCCTCTTCCCGAGGGGTCGGCCGAGGCTCCTCCACCCTCCATGCCGGTCCTGGTCAGGCACCAGGTTGGGAGTGTTTCCTCCTTATCCTGCATCCTCCCCACAGCTGTGGATAAGGCCAGGATTGGGAAATCTGTGGGGCAGATGAAGAGACCGAGGTGCGGAGAGGGGAAGGGACTTGCCTGCAGTCAGTCCCAGTGCCAGGAAGCAGAGTTAATGAGAACAGAGCATGGGTGTAGCCATTTCATCTTCACAGCAAAGCTGGGGGGCGAGGGGAGGGTGATGATTCTCCCCATTTTACCCTATACAGTACTGGGGCTAAGAGAGGTTGAGGAACTTATCCAGGGTCACACAGCTGATAGGGAAGGTTCATAATAACAACTGAAACAACAGTACCAATAAGCTAACACATACCTGGCAGGTACAGGGTGCTAAGTATCAGCTCATTAAATGCTCACAGTTCTGGGAAGCAGATATCATTATTTGCCCTCATTTTGTAGATGAGGAAACTTAGGCTCAGAGAAATGAAGTGGGAAAGTCCTGTAGCTAGTAAGTAGGGATGGAAATTAAACGAGCTAACTTTTATGGGGTGCTCAGTGTGCCACATACCTTGATATTTAACCCTCACATTCCTACTAGGAGATTGGGTACAATTATCTCAATTTTATAAGTGAGAAAAGCGAGGCTCGGCAGGTATTTGATGGAGCCACACAGCTAGCAAATGGAAACATAACAATGGTAATAGAGGTAATGATAATCCTCCCCATCAGCATATAACATGTACTGGACATTTACTGTGTGCTGAGCCTTATGTCATTAGTATCTGGCTCAGAGAAGTTAAGGAACTTGCATGAGGCCACACAGCCAGTGAGCGGCAGAGCGGGGTTTGGACTTCGCTGTCCGGCGCGGGTGCTCACTACGCGGGAGGGGAAGGGGCTGAGCTCCTAGGAACACGCCGCCCGCCCCGCAGGGATGCGGCCCTTCATCCCGGACCAGGACATCGGCTACTTCCAGGGCTTCCTGGAGGGCGTGGGCATCCGCGAGGGCGGCATCCTCACCGACAGCTTCGGCCGCATCAAGCGCAGCATGAGCTCCACATCGGCGTCGGCAGTGCGCAGCTACGGCGGCGCGGCCCAGCGGCCCGAGGCGCAGGCCTTCCACCGCCTGCTGGCCGACATCACGCACGACATCGAGGCGCTGGCCCCCGATGACGACGAGGAGGGCGACGCCGAGGAGCCCCGGGGCTCCCTGGGCAGGGGCGAGGCACCCGAGGACAACTACCTATAGCCGCCCCCATGCGGAAGACCCTGGCTCTGAGCCTCACGCGCTCGTGCCCGTGGACCCTCACCTCCAGGACCCCCCCCCCCCTCACTCCCAGCAGAGCCTCCACTCCCAGCAGGGCTCAGTCTGCACCCCCCGGGCAGCGAGCCCTGCCACACCGAGACTGTCCTGCGGGGGGCGGGCGAAGCCTGGCCATGACCATGACATCGGCCAGTCCCCGGGACTCAGCAAGCCCTACTGGCGGCCTGGGGAGGGGTAGAGGGCCTGTTTGGCCCGGCTCACCGGCCCCAGGACATCCTCCCCCCACCCCCCACCCCGTACCCCGCGACTCCGCAGCAGGCGCCACCTGCTGGTAGACCGAGAAAAGAATCCCTAGACTCCAGAGGCCTCGGTTAGTCTTCTTTTCCAGTTTGGGAAACTGAGGTTCAATAGAGGGGGGCGGATCAGGAGGTGGAATCTCCTGATTTTCCTCAGACATCCCTCGAGCTGAGCATACTAAGTAGTACGGATGGTTATTTAAGGCTGCCTCCTCTGCTTGTGGCAGGAGGTGGGACATCAGAGTGGACCAGTTTTTCCTCAGCTGAGGACTGACTCAGAGACCTGTGATCTGGGCTCACCCATCTGAACAAGTGCTTCACCCATAGTGGATCTCGGCTTTGGAGGCAGCAGACCCAGGGCTCCCCTCTGGCTCGTGTCCCAGCCTCTCTGTGCCTCCCACTTCCTCATCTGCATCTAATGAGGATCATCCTACTTCCCATTAATTCCCACAATGGTAGGTTGTGGGGGTTAATGAAAGTCAAGACCTTTGTGGCATCCAGCATGTGACGGGTACTCAATAAATGGTGATCCCTTCCACACCAGACATTCTCTGACTCGGTTTACCTGTCTTGTCTGAGTACACTGAGATGGGACTGAGGTAGGGGTGAGGTGTAAGGAGACCCTGAGAGAGCACAGAGCTCTGTTACAGCCTAGCTCTGTGATCAAGCCCAAATGGGAAAAACCAAGACACCACACACAGCCATGGGGGGGATGGGGAGGGCAGTTGGAGAGGTAGTGAGGTAGGATATGACCACAAAAGATACAGCCTCAGCAAAGGCTCAGAGGCTAAGGGGAACAGGCCAGAGACTTGCATAGAAAAGCTAAATTTATTTGTAACCCTTCCAGAGCATTCCATGGACGTGTACATGGTATTTACCCTGAGGTATGTACTATTATCACCAATTTAAAAGTATTGTCATTAGGACTCCAGATCCGTGAAGTTCTATGACTCATGTCTAGTTTGTGGCAGATGAACATCTCATCATCACTGGCCCATGCAAGGCCCCTCTGATGTTCTGTTTTCCTCCTTCATTCCCACATCCCCACCCCTTCCCTTCTCCACTCTGGGAACATACCCTTATGTGTTAATATATGTCCCAGGACAAAAAATCATGGTAATTTGTGTATGTCTTTATACTGCATGTGTGTAGTATCAAATACTAATGGTATTAATCTAAGGACCTCATTCTGTGGCTTCTTCTCTTCACTTCCGTAATGTTTTTAAGATCTACCCGTGTTGCTGTGGGAACAACTAGTTTGTTGCATCAAGCTACTGCAAAATATTCCAAGCTGAGCATCTGCTATGTTTTATTTATCATTCCCCCAGTGATGGACACCTAGGTTGTTTCCAATTCCCTCTTACCACAAGCAACACTATGATGAACAATTTTGCACATGACCTTCATGGCCCTGTGTGAAAATTTCTTTGGGCTCTATGCCCATGAGTGGAATTACTAGAACATGGATATGCATGTTTTCATTTTCAGAGAGACCCCACCAGCAGTATGTGAGGGATCCTGTCTCCCCACATCTGTATCAGCTTTTCTATTTTCCAACTTTGCAATTTTCACCCATCAGTTTGAATGTAAGATGGCATCTCATTGTTTTAACTTGCATTTCTCTGCTAACCTTAAGATTCAAAACGTTCTTCTTGTCAGGCATTTGGGCTTCTCCATCTGTGAATTGTCTGTTTATATGTTTTTCTGTTGAGTTTCCTGTATTGTTCTTGTTTGCAGGGGTAACCTATAAGTTTTAGATATTAATCCTTTCTTAGTGGTTGATGGTTCACATATCTTTTAAATACATTGCCCATCTGTTAATGTTGCCTATGATATTGGTTCTCAAACTCTAGTGTGCATCAGAATCTTCCAGAGGGCTTGCTTAAACACAGATCGCTGGACCCCACCCCCCAGAGTTTCTGCCTCATTAGAATAAGGGTGAGACCAATGATTTCCAATTCTAACAAATGACCAGATGATGCTGATGGTCCAGGAACCACACTTGGAGAACCCCTGGTCTATGGTTGCCTTCTGATGAACAAATCCTTAATTTTGATGCTGCCAAACCTATTTATCTTCATTTTAGGGGAAAGAGAACCAGAGTTCAAGGAGAAGTGAATGACCCAAGGTCACACAGTTAATTGAGATTTGACCCCATATATGTAGCTACCCCCCCTCCCCAAGCCCATGGTGTTCCATCTCTCAGTTTGGGGAATGCAGTATTCACAAGCTGAGGCATTGGCTCTGGGGAGCCTTAGTAATTCTAAGCAAGACTTCCAAAACTATTGTATTTTTGTTCTTTAACTACGCTTTTTCTTCCTACAGAATAGAAAAGGTAAATGCATGAAATGTAATGATAAATCAATGGTTGGGGATACATAATGTATAACATGTAATTTGTGCCAAGAACCAGCTAAAGGTGGGGGGTAGGGTGGGGGGGTATAAGGACATAGTTTATGTATGCTGTTGAAGTTATTCAGTGGGTGTCAAAGCAAACAAATATTGTTATAGATTTAGGATATTAAATTTAAGCTCCTTGATAAGCCCAAAGAAAATATCTGAGACTGTGCAAACTCACAGAGGCAGAAAGTAGAGTGCAGGTTACCCGCAGTAAGGAACAGGGGCAATGGAGAGTAAAGGCAAAATGAATTTAGGGTTTCTAAATTGGATTATAGGGTTATAATCCAAAATTATAACAATGGATGATGGTGAGGGCACTGCAACACTGAATGTGATTAATCTCACTTAATGATATGCTTGGGAGGAGTTGGTATGGGAAGATTTATGTCGTATATATATTTCTACAATTAAAAGAAGGAAAAAAAGAGAAACTAAAGAGATAATGACGTTTAAATGCAATCAATACCTGATACTGGAAAACAGGGCTTAAAAGGACGTTATCGGACACAAAAGAAACTTGTAATATGGAATGTAAGCTTTACATTAATGTTAAATTTCTTGCACTTGACTTAAGGTAAGTACATAAGTGAATAACCTTGTTCATAGGAAATCTACATGTAAGTATTATATGTTCAAGGAGTATGATGTGTAACGCAGTCTCATATGCTTAGAAAGATAGATAAGTAGATAAATAGATAGATAGAATATATGGCAAAGATTGCAAAATGTGAAAATTGGTGGACCTGGGTGTCTGTGTGTATAAGGTTTATATTATTTTTGCAACTGTTCTGTAAATTTGAAATATATCAAAATTGAGAGTTTTCAAAAAAAATTCTGAACAAGGCAGCCTTAGAGGGACCAGTTGGTTGGCTATGGGCAGGGGTCAAAGATATAGAAGTTCCTGTTAAAGACCTGGAGGGCTTTATAAGAGGACCAAGCCCAGAAATTGCCCCCAGTCCTTACTCAGGGCACAGTAACAAGACACAGCTGAGAGGCGCCCGGGCCGTTCTTACCCCACATCTCCGCAATGGGGCAACTTCCCTCATGCCCCGCCCCGAGGAAGTCCCCACCCCACCCCGGAACTACCCTCTTGCCAAAGCCATATAACCCTTTAGTTTCCAAGGTCCAAAGGGCCCTGGTGGGGGGCCCAGGTACCAAGTATAGGTACTCTGGCCACACTTTCTCTCACAGCGCCCAGAGACCCTGACGAGGTTGTTTCCCGTCACGGTTCAGTTCCTGGCATCACTAGAGAGGGAAGTCCCCTGGAGGGCAGGACAGCTGGTTCCCAGGGACCTCTCGAGTGGTGCAAGGATGGAACTTCCCCACCAGCTCAGTCTCCTGGACACAGGACCAACCCAAGGGTGAGTGGTGAAGTTAGTGAAATTGTCTCCAACTTTTCTCCACAAAGAGGCCTCTCTGTTTGGGGTCCTGTAACTCCTTACTGCCCCCCAGCTTCCAAGTAGAGATTCCTGGCAGTCTTTCACAACCACTCGTGGATAGCGTTCTTCAGATGCACTGTCATTCAGCCACCAAAGGTTTAGAGGGCACCCCTGTGTGCCAGGCTTTACGCTAGACACACTTAAGACAGACGCAGCCTGGGCCCTGTCCACTGTGGGTGGGGGGATCACAATCTGGTCCAAGAAAAGCCCCCAGATAATCACAATGCAAGGTTCTCAAAATATAAAATCAGAGTGAGAAACCAGCTCTGTCTGGGAAAACTGAGTGAGACCTTGAAGGATGAGCAAGATTTGGGCAGGTGGACAATGGAATGGAGAACCCACCAGGCAGGGCTCAGCATGAGCTTGAAGGAGCCTGGCATGGTCCAAAATTAGTGGTCAACTAGGACTGGTGCAGTGATTAGACACTCAGGCCCTGAACTCAGACTGAGGGGTCTGGAATCCCAACTGTGTCAACGGCTAGCTGGGGGACCTTGGGTAAGTAACTAAATGTCTCTGGGTCTTGGTCTCATCTGTAAAATGGGGTTAATAATAGCATCACCCTCATAGATCTCATAGATTATTATGAGGCTTAAAGAAGATAATCCATGTTAAAGTACATATTGAAAGTGGTCAATAAACGTGGCCATTATTCTTACTGCTGGAGGCACATGGGCTGCATGGGGTGGAGGACAAGGCAGAAGGGCAGGACTTGTAGGAGAGAAAGTTGGAAAAGTGGGCAGATTGAGAAAACCCTTGCAGCCCAGGCTAGAGACTGGGGAGTGACCTTGTGGACTTGATATTTTCTTGAAACAAGTCTGGTTTTGGGAGGAAGATTGATTGGAGAGCAGAGGAGAACCAGGAAGCAGGGGGAATGGGGCAGTCTCAGACCAGGTGAGAAATGCCTGACTCAGATGGGGCAAGAGAAATGAAAAGAAAGAGAGTGAGTTCAAGGAGGGAGAGAGAGGGAAGGACTAAGGGGGAACAGCAGCTCAGAAGGAGCCTCTAGAAACCTTTGATTGGACTCATTAATTCCTTCAGTCATCCATTCATTTTTTCATTCCACAACCATTTATTGAGCACTGCTCTCACGGAGTTAAGCATTCTAAGGAGTTTTATAAAAATATATTTTTAAATATATTACTTGGAGCCTCCAGATGCTGTAAACACCCAGCCTGGCCCGAAAGACCAGAAATTGGCAATCCCATTGGTGGGTCCTCCCAACTTCTGACTTATTCTCCACCTTCAGGCATTTCAAATGAGGGGAAAGGAGCCTTAAAACCAGGCCAGTCTGTCTTGCATTTCCTATGAACAGGGATGAATGTCTTCTGTGACAATACCTTCCATCTTTGGCAGTTCAGACTGAAATATTTAGCAGCTGCCTCCTTAGAATGTCCCTTCCCCCCTTCAAGTTTCCCCCCCAAACCACCACCATGGGGCCAGGTCCTAGCATTGCCTTCTAGCACAGCTGCTCCCTTAGCCCTTTTGGGCAGCCCTGCAGTCATATGCAGAAAATGATGTGACCTGCAGAAACTTTTCATTTCTGTTTAAAAGCAACCTGTTCCCCTCAAAAATTGTTTTTGAAGATTATAATGCAAACGAAATAGTGGCTTTGATGTATGAGGAGGATTACAAAAAGTAATGAAGACCCACAGCCCAGTAGAAAAATGGGCCAATTGTTTATACAGACAGTTCACAGGAAAGAAAATACAAATGACTCTGAGATGAGTGACAAGATGTTCAACTTCACTCATAATAACAGAAATGCAAATTACTACTACACTGAAAAACCATTTTTCAATTACTAAACTGGCAAAGTTTGGAGAGTTTGATAACTTACTATGTGGGTGTAGGTGTGAAGAAACAGGCATTCTCACACATGGAGGGTGGGAGGTTAAATTGATACAAGCTCTTTTTGACATGTCTACCAACATTTTAAATGCATGAACCCTTTAATGCAACAATTCCACTGCCATGAATTTCTCCTGCATTTTTACTCACACAAGTGGAAATGACGGATGTACAAGGAAAATCTTTGTAGCTTTGCCTATAGTAACAAGAAATTAGAGATAACCCAAATTCCTATTGATAGGGGACTGGTTAAATCAACTGTGTGTGCGTGCAGAGAATAGAATACTATGCAACTATGAATAATAACTAGGTAGCTCTCTATGTATTGATTTGGGAGTATTTCTGTGACAGAATAATGAGAAATAAAAAAACAAGGTTCAGAATCATGTCCTTTAGGTAGTACAAACTTTTTCTTTAAGAAGGAAAACATCTACGTGTGTTGAACAGTTCTGAATCCACAAACTAGGTTACAGCTGTTACCTCTGAGCTGGAGAACTTTGTGGCTGTAGAACAAAGAAGGAAGGAGATTTTCCTTCCATGATGTGTCTTAATTTTGTGCATGAACATTAATTACAACAAAACAATTTTTTAAAAATACTAGTATACGTCATGGAAACTTGAAAAACCAGCCTGGTAAGAAAGCAGAGTAGGTTCACCATTTGAGATTTCTGATTATGGCTTAAGTCAAACTAAGTCAACTCAATTGAATGACTTTTCTAGTAGATGTAGAATTAGCGTACTAGTAGGCTAGAAGTTGGTTTTAACCTAGGTTCAGTTATTGCCTGGAATATTACTTATCTATTGCTGTGTAACAAATTACCCCAAAGTGAGTGGCTTGAAAGAATGGGCATTTATGATCTCAAATTTCTGTGGTCAGTAGACTGGGCATGGCTTAGCTGGATTCTGCTCAGGGTGTCACAAGTCTCATCTGGAGGCTCTCCTGGAAATAATCCACTTCTAAACTCACTCAGGTTGTTGAGAGAATCCATTTCCTTGTTCTGTATGTCTGAGGGTCTGGCTTTTTGCTGGCTGTCAGGTGAGGCTGCCCTCAGGTCATGGAGGTCACCTACAGTTCCAGGAGACCACCCATAGTTCCTTGCATGGGGGCTTTTCCTACATAGCCCTTACTTCAGCAAGCCAGCAAGGAGAGTCTCTCACTCAAGTATGGAAAATGGAGTCTTATGTAAGGTAGGAAGGAAGATATATCCTTTATAAATATATCTAAATTGAAAAAAAATCACTAACAGAGTATGCATCACACTCTATAGACACCATCTGTTTTCAAGAATGTCTGACCTTCCTCCCCATCCACACAGATATTGTGAGGGGAGGGCTGGTTCTGCTCACTCTTGGACTCCCAGGAGCCCAGGACGGCACCAGGATGGCACACAGAAGAGCACGTGCTTGGGAAATTTGAATGCATAGTCATATTGGACCACTTCTCCAAGATGACCCGCAATTACCCTTGCTTCCTGATATTCATGCTCTTGGATAGACTCTTCCCACATTGAACAAGGCTGACCTGTGTAACCAATGGGATGTTCCACCTTGCTCTCTCCAGTCACTCACTCTGGGGAAAGCCAGCCGCCCTGTTGTGAGGACACTCAAACAGCTCTATGAAGAGGTTCACGTGGTGAGAACCCGAGGCCTCCAGTCAACAGCCTTGTAAGTGTGCCATCTTGGAAACAGATCCTCCAGCCCCAGTCAAGCTTTCAGATGATGGCAGACTAGGCTGATAGCAGCTATGCCATAGTCTGCAACTATGTCTTGGGGATACATATGCACATCACCTTGGTTTTACATTGCTGAGTAAGGATATGTTTTCTCAGCCAAGGAACAGGCTCAGAAAGTGAGGGACTTGTTCAGGACACACACCAAGTTAAAAGAGCTGGGACCCTAACCCATTGTCTCCTCGTTCCTAGGCCTGGAAGACCCCGCTTGGGCATGGCCAGACTGAATAGGGGGCCAGACCCAGGCCCTGGTCCTTTATTCTTGTGGATTCTGGACAGTACAGAATGCTGGTTGGCAGGTCTGTCCCTGACCCTCCTGTCCCCCGCCCAAGAGGACCAGTCTGGATTCAGACATCCAGGCTCAGGAGGAAGTACTCTAAGGGCTTCCTCTTTTCTCAGCCTCTGGGGACACTTGGGGAAGCCAGGGGAAGGGTTGTGAAACCAACGGTCTCCCATCCCCCCTGAGGAGGACCCATCAGCTGGAGGCAGCCGAACAGCTGGGACCAGAAAAACAACTTCGTAGGCATCTCCAGCAACCCCCACCCTTCTTGTCTGTCCTGCCCCTGAGCAAGAAGTTAACTGCTTCTAGGAGGGTACCTGGGATAGGTAAGCTTCAAAGATACCCATTGGCCAGTCTCCCCAACACCCACATGATAAAGCACCAGCTCCTTGATCAGCTGCTGCCACCTTCTCCAACTTCTTCCCCTGTCCTTGGCTGAGGTTTCTACACCAACAACTTGGAACTGTAATTCCTAAAACAGGCCAGTCTGATCCTCCCTCCGGGCCTTTATCAGCCTGTCCTTTCTGCTTGGAATGCCCTTGGTCCTGCTCTTCACCTAGAGTCATTTAAGTTTTAACTCAGATATCATTTCTTCTAAGAAGTCCTCTTCAGTGCATCCCAGGCTGGATTCAATACCCCTCCTGCTTGGCCCTGAGCTCTCACAGGCCTCTCTCTCTATTGCAGCATCTCAGGATGCTACCTTCTGTATCTCAGTTATTGGTTTAAGCATTTGTCTCCCTGATTGGATTGGAAGTTGTTTTCAGGCCAAGACCATGTTTTCCATTTTTGTGCTCTCAGCCCCTTGCATGAATGAAAGACTGGATCCCAGTGCTACCACTCACTGGCTATTCATAATTTTGGGCATCGATTTCCGTGTTTGTAAAATGAGCATATAAATAAAACCTACCTGGAACTTGCAAAAATGTACAGGAGACGGACAACAAGCAGGTTAAGATATAAGTATATACTATAATGCCTGATGTTGACAAGTTCTCCAGAAAATAATAAGGCAGGGCAAGGAACTAGAAAAGGTTGGAGGATGGAAAAACTTTCTAAAAAGGGGGCTCAGGGAAGTGCTAAGGTCTTTTAGGAGTTCCTCCAGGGCTGGTCTTCTCGAATTTTCGTTTGCCTCTCCTAGAAAATGGGGCCTGCAGTGACCTTGTGCCAGGGAGGGTGGCTGTGAAAATGAACACTGGCGGTGAATGACCGTGGTTCTCCCACACAAACACACAAACACTTCGTGGTCCTGTTTTGAATACAGAACAATAAGCAGTGGTCCCAAAGAATTTTATGTATGAAATGCAAATGCCTTTGGAAATAAGCATTGAGAGAGCCCGCATCTGACCCACTGTGAAGTGAAGCCTGCATTGTTTCCTACCTCCTACCTCCCTCTGGGACTGAGCCCAAAGTTATGTCCTCCACTTGGGGTCTCTACGCTCCTCAATCTGCAGGGCACATCTGCTGCAATTTGCGTTGAGATTATGAGAACAGCCTTTGAGGCACACTGGAGGCAAATGGCCTGGGTTACCGGGAGGCACTGAGATCTGGGTTGGGATCCCAGCTCTGCCAATAACTGGCTGTTATGACCTTGGGCAAGGGTCTTAGAGGAGATAATGTGAGGACACAATAGCAAGAGCTTTATATTCATTAATTCAATGACTCAGTAACGTAGGTGCTCTTGTCATTCCACTTTGCAGATGTGGAAATGGAGCACAGAGGGGTTGAGCGACAAAGTCATAGCAACTGAGAGGCAGGCAGTCCAGCTTCTGAGCCTTCGCATCTATCATTCCCCCACCCTCTTTACCAGGAAGTCTCTGATTTTGTTTTTTAAACTGATTTTAGTTTATTTTTAAATAACTAATATATTCAGGTGTGTTTCAATTTGCTAATGCTGCTGGAATGCAATATACCAAAAATGGATTGGCTTTTATTAGAGGGGATTATTAAGCTACAAGTTGCAATTCTAAGGCTGTGAAAATGTCCAAATTAAGGCACCAACAAAAGGATACCTTCCCAGAGGAAAGGCAGCATCCAGGATTTTTCTGTGACATGGGAAGGCACCTGGCAACATCTGCTGGCCCTTTGCTCCCGGGTTTCGTTGCTTTCACTCCTGGTTCCAGTGGCCTCCTTTCTGAGATACTTCCGTCCGTCTCCAAGCATTTGATCTCTCTGCTCTTTGTGCTGGCTCTTTTAAGGACTCCAGTAAACTAATCAATATCTTGAATGGGCGGGGTCGCATCTCCATCTAATCAGAAGACCACACCTACAATTGGGTATCAACATCTCCATGGAAACAACTTAATCAAAGGGTAACCCATCCAAACAACAGGTCTGCACCCACAAGATCGGGTTATGATTAAAAGAACGTGGCTTTTCTGGAGTACATAGTTTCAAACCAGCACAGGACGGTTCAAAACTCAGAGTACAAAGAGTACAGAAGTTATACTGTGTCAAATAAGTCTCCTTCTCTCCCCTGTCCCCCAGCTCTGCAGTTCCCCTCCCTGGAAGAAACGTTTCTGACTTGGCCCCAGCATACTGGCAAATACCTACACATTTGTTCAACTGATCTACACAAATAGTAGCATACAATATAAGCTGCTATGCACGCTGCCTTTTCTTTTTTGGCACTTAATATATTTTGGTACTTGTTCCCTAATCAGTACATAGGTTAAAAGGAAAAAAGGCAGTATGCATAGCCTTTTACATACTTAAAAAAAAAAAGCAGCTGTATTGAGTTGCAGTTTACATACAGGACAGTGCCCCCATTTAATGTGTGCAATGCAATGGTGTTTTTTAGTATATTCAGAGTTGTGCAGCCATCACCGCAATCAATTTTAGATCATTTTCATTACCCAGAAAAGAAACCTGAAACTGTTCGCTGTCATTCCCTGTTTCCTTCCCAACCCTAGGGAGGCACTAATCAATCTGCTTTCTAACTTGCTTATTCTGGACATTTCAAATAAATGGAATTATACAATAGGTGGACTTTAATGAGTGGCTTCTTTCACTTAGCACGATGTTTTCAAGACTCATCCATGATGAGTTTTGGGGGTTGGGGTGGGGGAGGGGTGCATTGTTCAGGAATCGAACTCGGGTCTCCTGTATGGAAGGGGAGCATTCTGCCTCTGAAGCACCTGTTCACCCACTCATCCATGGTGAATTTTTGTTGCCAAATATTATCCCATTGTTCCTCAGTTGATGGGCGCTGGAGTTTTTTCAGTTTTTTTGTTTTTTTTTTTTTGGCTATTATCACTAATGCTTATATGAACATACTTTACAAGTTTTTGTGTGGACATATATTTCATTTCTCTTGGGTACATATCTAGCAGAATTGATTGGTCATATGGTAAGTATTTTAAACCTTTTGAGGAACAGCCAGACTGTTTTTGAAAGTGGCTGCACTTTCCCACCAGCAATGCATGAGGGTTCTATTTTCTCCACATCCTCATCAACACTTATTATTTGCTTTTTAAAATTATAACCATCTCAGTGGATGTGAAGTTGTATCTCATTGCGGTTTTAACTTGCTGTGCTGGTTTGAGACTGTTATGTACCACAGAAAAAACTTGTTTTCCTAATCCAGTTTTGTGGGGACAGACCTATGTTGGGTGGGACGTTTTGATTAGGTTGTTTCCACGGAGATGTGACCCAGTAGACCTTTTGATTATGTGGAAATGCAGGCCCTCCCATTCAAGGTGGGTCTTGATTAGTTTACTGGAGTCCTGAAAAGAGCCCACACAGAAAGCAGAGAGATGAAAGCAAGACGCAGACGTTTGGAGATACTAAGTTAAGAGCTGAAACCCAGAGTTTTCCCTGGAGAAGCTAAGTGAGGACCCACAGACGCTTAGAGAGGGCCATTTGAAACCAGAAACCAGGAAAGGACAGCAGAAGTTGCCATGTGCCTTTCCATGTGACAGAAGAACCAGACGCCATTGCCTTTCCTCTAAGACGGTATCCTCTCGTTGATGCCTTAATTTGCACATTTTCAGGGCCTTAGAACTGTACCTTGCAACTTAATAAATCCCCTTTATAAAAATTGACCAATTTCTGGTATATTGGATTCTGGCAGCATTTGCAATCTGAAACACTTGAATTTCTCAAATGACTAATGATGTCAACCATATTTTTAGTGCTTATTGGCCATTTGTATATCTTCTTTGGGTGAATGCCTGTTCAGATCCTTGACCACTTTTTAATTAGGTTATTTGTCTTTTTATTGTTGAGTCATAAGTGTTCCTTATACAGTCTGGATACAAATCCCTTATAAAACATGTAATTTGCAAATATTTTCTCCCATTCTATGTGTTGTGTTTTCACTTTCTTGACAGTATGATATGTAGCACGAACTTTTTTTATTTTTTTGAAGTCCAATTTATCTATTTTTTTCTTTTGACACTTGTGTTTAGGAAAGCTTTGCCTAATTCAAGGTCCTGAAGATTTATTTCTACATTTTCTTCTAAGAGTCTTATAGCTTTTGCTCATATATTTAGGTCTACGATCCATTTTGAGTTAATTTTTGTGTGTGGTGTAAGGAAGAGGTCCGACATCATTCTGTTGATGACTTGCTGAAAAGACTATTCTTTCTCTCATTAAATTGTCTAGGTACTCATCGAAAATCACCTGACCTTAAATGTGAGAGTGTAAGCAACCATCACTTTGCCTTGCATGGCTGCCTCAGCCTGATTACTGGGGCCCCTGCTCTCTCCTTGTTCCTCCAGTCCATTTTCCAGCTGCATCTGGAGGGATCCTTTTAAAACATAAGCCAGTTTATCTCATTCCTCTGCTCAGAGCCCTTCAGTTGCTTGTCAATCAAAATATAATAGTCACACCAATGTAAAATGTAATATTACACCAAAATGTAATATTCACACCAATATTCATAGCCCTCATTATCTGACCCTGGTACTTCATCAAGATCATCTATCACTCTCCCTCTAGTCCACTCTGTCCCAGCCCACCTTGTGTTAAACACACCTCAGGACATTTGCACTTACTGTTTCTTCTGTTTGGAAGACACTTCTCCCTCATTTCCATATGGCTCACTTCCCCAGTTCATCCCGTCTCTGCTCACATGCCACCTCCTCAGAGAGGCCTTCCCTTGGCCACCCTGTCTCAAATCACACCTCCTCAGCCCCTCACGACCCCTCCCCTTGCCCTGCTGTGTTCTTCTCCTAGTGCTTATCAACTATAAGATGCATTTCAGCGTCTGTTTATTGTCTGTCTTCCCCACTAGAATGCAACTTCTAAGAGTACAGCATATTGATTTTGTTCCTCACTATATTCTTAGCATCAAAAACAGTGTCCTGCACATAATAGGGCTCCATAAATATCTGTTGAATGAATGAATCACATCACTCCCATTTATAACCACCCAGGCTTCCTATGGATCTTGGAATAAAGTCCATACTTCTCGCCAAGGCCTATGGGGAGGTTGACCTGGCTAACCTCCCTGACCTTTTCTTGGGCCCCCTCACCCTCTGGCCACATGGAAGTTCTTTGAACCTATAAAGTACCTTCCTGACTCAGGACCTTTCCACTGTGTATTAGTCATCAACTGCTGCACAATTAATTACCCCAAAACGCAGGGACTTACAACAAGCATTTATTATTTGTTATCGCACTCAGTGTCAGTGGTCCAGAAACCTGGTCGTAGCTGAGCAGGGTGATTCTGGCTGAGAATCTCTCACGAGGTTGCAGTTAAGATGCTGGCCTTGCCTGCAGGCATCACAAAGCTTGATGGAGGTTGCAGGATCCATTTCCAAGGTGTCTCGCATACATGGATACAAGTTGGTTCTGATTGTTGGAAGGACACTGCATTTCCTTACTATGCTGACCCCTCCACAGGCTGCTTGAGTGTCCTCATAGCATGGCGGCTGGCTTCTCCCAGAGGGAATGTTTCGAGAGAGAGAGCCAGGCAAAAGCTACAATGTCTTCAGTGACCACTCCGTCATTCCCACAATATTCAGTTGGTTTCACAGATCAGCCATGTGCAGTGTGGGAGGGGACCACCCGAGGGCGTGAATACCAGGAGCCATCTGGGAGACAGGTGACCGCACACATGCTGTTCCTATCCCCCCAATTCTTTTCTTTGCTGGTGTACGTTCATCCTTCTGGCCTTTCCTCAAACTGCCTCCTCTGGTAGCTTTCCATACCTTCCCCTGTTGCCACTCTCAAAGACCCTGTACACCCACCCACCCCGTTTTATGGCACTTATTAACAATTCTAGCCATTCTCTTAATCAAGTAACTATTCGCTTCATGCCATCCCTTAAGCTGAAAACTTCATGGTGTCAGCGACTATGGTTGGCTCATTCTCTATTCCACCCCTAACACCCAACTTGAGATCCATCACCCAACAGGTGTTCAAAAAATGTTTGTCATAAATTAATTGTCTGAATGAGAGTATTGGACAGATCAAATGACTTGTTCAAGGCCACACAGCTTGAAGTGAAAGGGGCACTAGAATCTCGGCTAGTTACTCCCTGGTCCAGGGTGAATCCCCTGCCCCAGAACTCACTCAGTTCACCAGCCTGAAGGCACACTCCCCAGCAAAAGTCCAATCCTCGTTCCAGCGGTCTCTTCACCCCATATTCAAGAGAGTCCACTACCCTCAGACAGTATCTTCTTTTTAAGGGCAAATGATCCTTCTTGTAACTTTGGGTTAGAAGGCAGGGTATATCAGAGATGACTTCCAAATTATGCTCAAACCTCTGCCCAAGCAACAGTGTGCAGACTTAAGGAGACAGACATAGATTGTACTAATGAAATTATCTATCACGTTGTACCTACTGTGGGCCAGGCATTGCACTGAGCACTTACATTTAAGTCTCACAATGACCCATTGAAGTAAGTGCTATTATCATCCTCAATTGACAAATGAGGAAACTGAGACTCAAGGAGGTGAATTGATTTGTACAAGATTACACAGCTGATAAATATCGGTGCTAGGATCTGAACCCTAGTCTGACTTCAAAGATGTAGCATTTAGCCTCACTTCTTATGGTCAACTATATTCCCCATGACACTTAACGAATGAACCAACAGACAAAACACTTGCCGTCCCAAAGACTAGTAAGGTAGTGTAGAAGAAAATCTGTAAGTGATTACATGTGCTTTGATGCAAGTATGATTTAAATGGAAAATATTTTTAAATTTTACAGGTTAAAAAGACTAATAATACCAAATATTGGCAGAGATGTAGAGCAACTAAAACTCATACATTGCTAGTAGGTATGTAAAATAGTACAATCACTTTGAAAACCCATTTAGCAGTGAACAAAGTTACGCACACTTGCTATACCATCCAGCAATTACATAAATAATTACCTAGGAGAAATGAAAACACAATCTTGTACATAAATATCCAAAGCAGCATTATCCTTATAACCACAAACTGCAAATAATCCAAATGTTCATCAACAAGTGAGTGGATAAACAAATAGTGGTACAGTAATGTGGAATATTCCTGAGCAGTGAGGAGAAAAAGTTTTTGGAACACTCACCAACATGGGGAATCCCAAAAGCAGTATACGAGTTAAGAAGTCAGATACACAAGGGTCCATACCATATGATTTATTTTTTGTGAGTTTCTAAAAACAGACCAAGCTAATCTATAATGACAGAAAGCAGATCAGTGATTACTTCAAGCCAGATTAAGAGACGTTGCCTACGTTAGGGCGTGAGAACTTTCGGAAGTGATGAAAATGTTCCATATTTTGATTGGTGTGGTGTTACACAGGTACGTATTTTTGTCAAAACTCATCAAATGATACATTTATAATAGTTGTACTTTATTGTATGATGATTATACCACAATAAAATCAATAGGCAATTTGGGAACATATATAAGGATTTTCATTGTAGTATTAATAGCAAAAAACAAAGGGTGGGGGTAGGAATTAGACAACAGGGAAATGTTTCAGCTATCTGTGATCCTTTGCCATCAGAATGGCAAACTTGGGGAAAAGATGTAGCAGATGCTGACAGTGTCCCTCCCGTGTCTTCTCAGTCTTTACCAGGACCTGAATTTCTCTTCCCGAAGTTTCTCTGTGGTGGCTGGGGCCCTTGCTGCCCATACATGGAGCAGGCCACAAATGCAAGGGAATCAACACCCTCCCGGAGCATCCTCTCAGCCTGTGTGTGACAGGAGTTGGTGTATAAATACCCCAGCTCCCTCCTCTCTCGGGTGGGATAACTCTGAATTGCGTATGGTATCCTGTCTCCCAGAGTCCCCCTGAAAGTTTGAGCTCCAGTCGCCCACAATGGTAACTTTCTTGATAACGTCCCATTAATTGATTTCCCTCCTTTCCCTGTCTCATTCACCCTCCCCCTATTGGCGTTTGCATCTCCCATATAAACCACTTTCTCTAGAATCTATGTTTAGGGTCTACATCTAGAGAACTCGAATTAAGACCAGAGGATGATGCCAAGGGTGAATGAAGACAGGGGGAACTGATGGGAGAGAAATTGGAGCAGCGGCCATTCTGCAAGCACCTGGCCTTCTTAGCAAGAGCAAGTTCTCACAAAATTCTCCCACAGGTCCATAAGGGGATGAGTAAGACATCTATGTGTCCATGACTAGGAGAGTGGATAAATAAAATGTGGAGGATGCAAATGATGACTGCACCAAGGCTTCCCTACGGCAACACTGATAGAAATTAATAACAGTGATGGCGTGAAGAAAGTATGAAATTGAGTAAGTAAATTGAAGCAAATGAAACACATGCAAAAAACATTACGTATTTTCCTTAAAGTGCATACATACATTTAAGCACATATACCCAGCACATAAGAGTATGGCCCGTACTGTTTGCGATCCTCAATTGATGCATGTGGCCTAAGGGTACGATGACAGGGGGACTATGGTGTAAACATGCAAAGGACTATTGAGCAGCCACAAGAAGGAATGATTTTTTTAAAATATATTTTTAATGACAAATATTCATACACATACGATGCATACATGGTACACAATCGATGGTTCACAATAGCATCACATAGTTGTGCATTCATCACCATGATCATTGTTTAGAACATTTGCATCACTCCAGAAAAAGAAATAAAAAGAATAAAGAAAAAAACTCATACATCCCTACTTCTTACCCATCTCTCTCATTGACCACTAGTATCTCCATCTACCCAATTTATTTTACCCCTGTCCCCCCTATTATTTATTTATTTTTTATCCATATTTTTTTTGCTCATCTGTCCATACCTTGGTTAAAAGGAGCATCAGACACAAGGTTTTCACAATCACACAGTCACATTGTAAAATTTATGTCTTTATACAATCATCTTAAAGAATCAAGGCTACTGAAACACAACTCAACAGTTTCAGGGACTTCCCTCCAGCCACTTCAATACACCACAAACTAAAAAGGATATCTATATTGTAGAGAGCCGCTTTCCGGGTTTGGCCTAGTGGACACGCCGCAGCCTGCCCTAGAGTTCCCCCCGCCCATCGAGTGAGCCAAGATGGCGCCCGCATCCTGCCTCCGCGTATGACGTACGCGCCCGCCAACCCTGTCTACCAATCACCCTTGTATACGTGGCGTTAGCCCATTGGGTTTGGATTTTGTATATAAAGGCGTTACCCGGACGGGGAGAGGAGACAGCCCGCAGAGAGCCGTGCCTGACGGCCACATAGAGGTTGTCCCCCGCAGGGAGCTCCCTCCCTGTGTGGAAGCTGTAACAGAGTGTAGAAGCTTAACCCCAGTAAAACTTGGCATTCCAAACAACTGTGAGTATCGTGTCCGCGTTTGTTTCTTCAGCGCCTCCCTTACCGGCGGGGAACGGGAAGTTGAGTGAGACGGCGCCGGACAAGTGGTGGCCCGTACGGGGACCCTTTTCCAGCACCGTGCACGGACTCCGGGGGGGCCGGCCTTCGCGCCTGATCACCGTGAAGGGGTGAGTGCTTTTTATTACGTGAGGGTTAGGGCCCGTGGGTTCTCAGGCCGCCCCGGGGAAAGGGCTCGATAGACGTCATCGAGCACGCTTGAAGCTAGCGCCGACTGCAAGAATAGGGCAGTCTGAAAGTTCACCCCTATTATCTCCCTTGAAGACACTGTTGAAGCAGAGAGGCATTTTAGTGTGAAAAAGCTCCCTCCTGCGATTTCTTGAGGATGTAGCCACCTTTGCTCCCTGGTTTAAGCACACCGGAGGTCTTACCTTGTCTTGTTGGATAAAGCTCGGTCACGATATCGATCGGGCGCGTAGGACGGGCTTATGCATGGACCCAATCTTAGTCCCCATATGGGAAACCGTCCGCGCGTGTCTTGAGGCAGAGGCCGCGACGGGCCTCGGTCCGACCCTTGTCTTAGAACAAGCCCGAGAAGCATTACGAGAGTCCCGGTCAGCATCCTCCACGAGCGGCTCGTGTAAGGGCAAGCCACTGGAGCCGGATGCTAGCTCAGATACTTCTGACTCAGAGTCAGAGCATTGTGAGAGCGAAGGACCAGATGAGCCCCCACTGATTGATCTAGAGAAGCCCTCACAGCCCTCTGCCCCACCAGCGCCCACAACCGCGCGAAAGCTTCCGGGGAGGAGTTTTAATGCCTCCGCCTTTGATCCCTGCAGCGGACTCCCCCTAGTGGCCGGCTCGGGTAACCTCCATGACCCTCGGTTACAAAACCCGGAAGGGAACCCGGAATTCCCCGAGTGCTGGTCGGAGGAGGGGCCGCTCTGCCTACCTCCGCCGCCCGCGTACGCAGGCCCCCAAGATCATCCACCGTTGGTTAGCAGAAGGAGGCATTTCTGGAAATGGAATCCCTTTAGCGCACTGAGCGCTAGTCAGCCAGCCGCCATGTACCCAGTCATTATCAATCCCTCCGGTAATAATCAATATGAGGGTTATGATTATAAGGTTCTGAAAGAATTAAGACAGGCTGTTCACCAATACGGCCCAAATGCCCCTTTTACCCTAAACATGGTCGAGAACCTCTCTGCCCTACACCATACGCCTGCAGACATATATCAGCTTGCTCGCGCCTGCTTGCCCCCAGGTCGATATATCGACTGGAAGGCGTGGTTTGAGGAATTAGCAGAAGAGCAGGCAGCAAGAAACGCGGCAGTAAGGCGTGGTGGATGGAATGCCGACATGTTACTGGGCAAGGGCGCCCACGCCCAGAATCAGACAGGGTTCCCCCATGTCCCTCCGATTCTATACACGCACCTATACGCCCGGTCTTACTCATATGGGTTTTAGTCGAAACGTGTCAATTTTCACCTTTAATGAGACCTTTCCGCTTACCGATGATACACTCATTTTCTCTTTTGCCAACCTCTCCATTGCTAACTGTTCCACTCGGTCTAACCAGACTTGTCCTACAGGTTGTGGTCGTGTGCCTTCAGGTGTGCTGCTTGAGTTCCTCAATGCGACCGATCTTTCCCTTTCTTGTCAAGGCTTACTGGAAAAAAACGAGACAAAGCGATGCCTCAATCTTACAGGGTTCCGACCCGTCGTGTGTTCGTGTGCTGAAGACTGGGACGCTCCCGACCCCCTCTTCCCCCCATGTGAGCATGACCTTTTTCAGGTAACCACGATGCAGGAGTTTCAGTGGCACCGGTGCATGTCCTCGCCTCGCCCGCGCCGCCTAGGTGATGACTGGTGGGTTTGGTCCACCGACCCTCACGCCTACTCCATCAAGCCCTTGCTGAACTACTCAGAGGGAGCTCAGTGGGCTGACCTCGTCCAATGTCGTCACGCCTTTACTAACCCCTTCACCTCCAAGGTCCAGATTTGGGCACAACAAATGATTTGTAATCCCCTAGGGGCATGTGTCGACCTGCGGTATCTCAACCTTCTGAATGGCACCATCGCCAACACTTCCACGGACGCAGTTGGGAATGCAACTGAGTGCTCCCTCCTCGACGTAGGGAAACATGATAGTACTAACTGTTCCTTTTCTCTGCACAGGGAGACCTGCGTGCAACCTCCTTTTGCCTTTCTACTCTCCATGAACCCTACCTTTAATTGTTCCCAAACCCCCTGCACTTTGTCAGGATGCTGGAGCGGGTATCCTGTCTTTGCCATTCTGGTTTACCGCCCCAGCTATGTCTGGGTCCCCGTTAATACGTCTGATTGGGTTGGCCCAGTCACTCAAGCTATCTCTACAAAAAACTTTCAATTCTCTAACCCTGTAGTGCCTTCCAGGACTAAAAGGAATGTAAAAAATTGGCTGTTGCGCGCAGGGGGCCTTGCTGCCTCTTTATTCATCCCTGCTGTTGGAGACGCGGTCCTCCACGCCTGGACCTCGGACCAGATCGCCCTGACGATGGAAGCTGTCAACAACTTAGCCAATGCTACCCGAGACGCACTGCGAGCCCAGAGTCAACAAATTGACTTAAACTCTCAGGCGATCTTGCAGCTTCAAACTGAAATAGATGAACTAGGACTTGAAATAGACGGACTCTGGAGGGTGGTCCAGGAGATATGTGGCGCTCGCTGGATTGTCTTTGAACTCTGTGTCGCCCAGGTCAGAGCCAATGTGACCAAAACCTCTGCCAGCGTTAAAGCCTGGCTGCAGAATGCTTGTCTCCCGACATTCCGTAATCTCTCCTAGCAGATAGAAACGAGTCTTGATAAGATAGGGGACATTCAGTTAAAACCCGTTGCGTTTGACCTGTCTAGTCTCGGGGATGTAATCCAGGGTTTGTGGAATGGACTCACCTCCTGGTTCTCATGGCCTAACTTGACCACCTGGGTTCTTTTATTTTTCGGGTTGCTGGTGGGGCTAGTGGTGATCAAATGTCTGCTGGAACGATTGTTCCAGTCTCAACAGCAGCTGCGTGTCTCCACCATGTTAGCTATGTCATCCCATTCGAATACCTGTGTGCATCCCTCCCAGATGGATGGCTCATCTGAATCACCTGGGGCAAAGCTCTTGTCGGCAAGGTTTGTTGCGGACTCCCTGGCCACTACCCGTATATAGCAGACGCCAGAGGCTGTTAATTTTGCGCGCCTAGCCGCCTCGACGGTGGAGCTGCGGTCGCAGTCCTGGCCAGACTGGACTTGGCTCTAGCCATTGCACCGAGGCCTCCGCAGCGTTTTCGTTGCCCTGGCTGTCGCTCTCAATATCCCCGCTTGACCCAGTTGCGAGGCTAAGCACTGCAGGGAGAAGTCACGTGGTTTCCAGTTCACGGACTCTCCGGTCTCTATATGAGGTGAGCATTCTGGTCGGTGCCAGAGGCTCCGTCGTGTGATGACGCGAGCCTAGTCCAGACTCCCCAAAGCACCAAACTATGTTGTGAGCCACTCAGGCCCACGGGAGCACCATCATCAATAGAGACACTGGGTACAAGAATATGGTCTACGGACCATGCCTCTTATAAAAACAAAAAGGGGGAGATGTAGAGAGCCGCTTTCCGGGTTTGGCCTAGTGGACACGCCGCAGCCTGCCCTAGAGTTCCCCCCGCCCATCGAGTGAGCCAAGATGGCGCCCGCATCCTGCCTCCGCGTATGACGTACGCGCCCGCCAACCCTGTCTACCAATCACCCTTGTATACGTGGCGTTAGCCCATTGGGTTTGGATTTTGTATATAAAGGCGTTACCCGGACGGGGAGAGGAGACAGCCCGCAGAGAGCCGTGCCTGACGGCCACATAGAGGTTGTCCCCCGCAGGGAGCTCCCTCCCTGTGTGGAAGCTGTAACAGAGTGTAGAAGCTTAACCCCAGTAAAACTTGGCATTCCAAACAACTGTGAGTATCGTGTCCGCGTTTGTTTCTTCAGCGCCTCCCTTACCGGCGGGGAACGGGAAGTTGAGTGAGACGGCGCCGGACACTATATAATGCATAGGAATAACCTCCAAGATAACCTCTCGACTCTATATGAAATCTCTCAGCCACTGAAATCTTATTTTGTCTCATTTCTCTCTTCCCCCTTTTGGTAAAGAAGATTTTCTCATTTCCATGATGCTGGGCCCTGGCTCATCCCAGGAGTTCTGTTCCACATTGCCAGGGAGATTTACACCCCTGGGAGTCATGTCCCACATAGCGGGGGGAGGGCAGTGAGTTCACCTGCTGAGTTGGCTTAGAGAGAGAGGCCACATCTGAGCAACAAAAGAGGGGTGACTCTTAGGCATAATTTTAAGTAGGCTTAGCCTATCCTTTGCAGGAATAAGTTTCATAGGGGAGAACCCCAAGATTGAGGGCTCAGCCTCAATTCCCCAAATGGGGAAGTTAAATATTTCTTCCTTTCTCCCCAGTCCCCCCAAGGGGACTTTTCAAATACTTCTTTATTCACTGTCCAAATTACTCTGGGATATATCGGGGCATCCCTCTAACCTGGACAAACCAACAAAATCTCATACCCTATTCAAGATTCCATGTACTAATGGTGTTCAAATAAACTGACGATACAAATTAAATCAGGTAATGTGCTACCCAAAAATATAAATTTTGCACTAAATAAAATATCTCTCCCTTTGTTCTCACACAGAAGTTGAAGTTTTAAAATATGGACCATATCATCCTTTACCCTGTAATCTGATTTACCTTAGTCCTATCCAGATCAGCTTCATTCATATCTCTAGTCGAGGCTTGGTCATTTTTTTTCAACTTTTTAAACAGTTCCCCTATGGGGTAATGCTGACTGTCAAAGCTGCAGCACTCCAACTCTGAGTCTCATATGTCACATAAATACCCATTCTGGGAATGACCAGGTTATACACAAATAGCTGAACATCTCAGTATTAGGAAATAACAGTTATAACCCCTGAATATATGTGACTGCTGTGAGAGCTTACAATCTAAGACCCTGTACAATCGGCCCCAACCTGATATCTCATGTTCTTGACTTCAATTCACCAAGTGTACATTATAGTTAGTCCATATGAGTGAGGCACGATAATATTTGTCTTTTTATTTCTGTTATTTCATTCAACACACAGTCCTTAAGCTTCATTCACCTAGTTGCATGCCTCAAAACTTCATTTCTTAGAACTGTTTAAAAATAAACAGAGGGCGGGCCGTGGTGGCTCAGCAGGCAAAGTTCATGCCGAAGACCTTGGTTCGGTTCCTGGTGCCTGCCCATGCAAAAATATAAAAAATAAAAAAATAAACAGAGAGAAACAAGTGCTAGAGAAAATGTGGAGAAAGAGATGTATCTGTGCACGGTCGGTAGGGAAACTGAGAGGTGCAGCCTCTTGGAGGGCAGTGGTGGTTCCACAGGAGGCCGGGGGTGGGGTTGCCATCTGATCCTGAAATCCTGAGTACCTGGAGGAACTGAGAGTGGACATTTGCACACTGGTGTTTATGGCAGCAGTATGACTCACAATGGATAGAGGTGGCCTAAGGGAACAACGACTGAGTGATCAAAGAGGAAACTCTAGTGTATACATTACAACAGACCACATGGACTCTTGAATAGGGTGTAAGATTTTTTTGGTTTGTCCCTGTCAATGAGAGGGAGGGGTAAGGGCTATTGGATGTATGAGTATTTTCTTTTTTCTTTCTTTTTCGGGAGTGATAGAAATGCTCTGGGAATGATTGTGGTGATGAATACATAACTATGTGATGATATTGTAAGCCATTGGTTGCATACCATATATGGGCTGTATGTGTGTGAAGACTTTTCAATTAAAAAAAAAAACAGTAGGGGACCTTGTCTTTCTTAGTCATGATTGACGCCTCCACTCCTGGGACATTTGACAATGTCTAGAGACATCTCCATCTGTGCCCCAGTGCCCCCCACAGTGCCCCACACAATATTGCTGATGAACGAAAGGATGGATGAGATGCTGGTGATATGCATTGGCTGGTGGCAACAGGATTAGAGAGAGACAGTAGGATTCTGGTACATTTTGGACATCTGACCAGGTGAATTTAGGATGGCAGTCCCTCTCTTTTCTAGGGGAGGGGGTAGGTGCTCTGCTCTTACCTGGAGCTGAGCGCACACCATCCAGCACGTCCTCCACGGGCACTCCAGCCCCCCTTCTCACCCCTTCCACTCGGAAAGCTCTCTGAACTCAGAAATCCGCAGGAACAAGCCAGGGCAGTTTGGGCCAGCAGGGAAGTTTGCATGGCATTTGAAAAGAGCCAGGCCTGGGCAGGGGAAATCGCCGGCCGCGGAGCGCAGAGGATCGTCCTACTGGGACTCGTGGCGGGGAGGAGCCCAGGCTGGAAGGTGGCAGGATGCGGCGACCTAGAGGTGACCCGGGTCACGGGGTCCCCAGGCACCAAGTTCAAAGTCTGAGCCCCGGGCGAGTGGAGGACGGCGGAGCTGCAGTGCTGTGAGGTGAGGGGACTTGGGAATTAGGGTGGGATCTTAAGGAGTGGAACTGGGTTGGATTCCTCCGGCAGGGTGTGGAAGGGACGGGTGAGATGGCGTGGAATGCTTGGGGTGGCCAGGTTAGAGTCCTGCAGAAGTGAGGCGAGGGGAGTAAGGAGCCCAAGTCTTTGAGGAGGGGAGTTAGAATCCCTTGATAGGTGGGGTTAGCGTCCCTGAGAGCCGAGCTAGAATCTCTGGGTGGCGGGTGAGAATCCGGGGGGAACCCATTAAAATCCTTCAGGAACGAGGTTCGGATCACTCAGGAGCGAATATACTACATCTTGAGGTCGGTGTCAGACTCCTTTGAAGAGAGGTGTTAGAACACTTCCTCGTTCTTGGGGCAGGATTGGAAGCCTGCAGGGGGTGAGATTAAAATCCTTCAAACGCGAGGGCAGTTAGGGTCCTGGGAGGAGGGGGTGCGGGTGAGGGTCTCGGGAGGGTGCGCTGGAGCCCCTGGGAGAGGCGCTTAGAATCCTCCCCCACCGGCTTCAACTCGTTCGGAGGGGGAGGCGCCGACTGTGTCACGGGCGAGGTTAGGGTGTCGGGAGGAGGGGTGGGGGTTAGGATCTTTGGGGGTCACGTTAAAATCACTAAGGGGCGGGGTTAGGGTCCTTCTGGCCAAGGTCAGGAGGCTCGGGTGGGCGGGATTCAAAGCCCCCAGGCGGCGGGCTTAGGATGCTGGGAGCAGTGGGGGGAGGTCAGCATCCCCGGGGCGCGGCTACCTCCTTCGGGGGCGGGGGCAGGAGCGGGGGGGCGGGGTCAGCACCGCCCGGGGCGAGGCCAAGGCCCCCCGACGGCCTGCGGGCACCACCGCGTCGCGCTTCCGGCCCCGGAGCGCAGCCGAGGTCTCCAGGCGCGTGGGAGGGGACCCGGCGGGGTCAGCACGAGAAGACCCGGGGCCACCGAAGCCCCTCGGAGCGCTGTCCTCATCTCCCTCCGGGTGCAGACGCCCGGGGACCCGGGGGCCGCTGAGCTGGGGGGGCGTTCGAGCTGCGAGGACCCCGGCTGCCCGCGACAGGAGGAGCCGGCGCCCAGGTGAGAGCCGCGGCGGGGGTGGAAGGGCGGCGGGTGAGCTCTGCCCGGCCCCCCACACCCAGGTCCTGGCGGCGCCCGGGGTCGTGAGCAGGGCCGGCGGAGGGTGCAGCCCCGGGCAGGGGAGCGTGGGTGGGAAGCGCGACGTGCTGGGGGAGGTGCAAGGCGAGGGTGCCCAGCCGAGGGGCGCAACTGCCGCGGCCCAGCTGAGACGCCGGGAAAGTCCGACGGGAGGGAAGCTCGGCCCCGCCTGGGACTTTGTGTTCAACTTGCTTGTCCTGGTTCCCCTTATGCAATTAAAAAAAAAAAAAAAAACGAGAAGAAAGGCATGGGGCTTCACGGAGCTCCCGGGAGGGGAAGGCCCGCACGGTTCCCGGCGGGGGTGGGGGTGGGGGACGTGCCCGGGCGGAGGTATCCCCGCCCCAGGCCGGCGGGGACAGGGGGCAGCTGGGCAGAGGCGTGACGTGCGAGTCACACCCAGGCGGGGCTGCAGCTGGGCGCCCTCGCTGCGCTGCCTCCCTCTGCTCAGCTCTCAGGGGTTCTGGGTCAAACCCCAAAACCTCGGGAGCAGAGCACAGGATGTCCGTGCCCTCACTTTCCCCCTTGTGACCTTGGACAACGCGCCTTCCTTCTCTGAATCCCAGTTTTCCCATCTGAAAATGGGGCTATTATGCCTTCCCCCAAAAGCTGCACCTGCTAGAGGGCGCAGGAGGCCATGCACCCGAGGTTACTGCCTCGCAAAATGAGACGGTTTCGCCGCAGGCTTGGCTAAGTCAGGGGCTCCTGAGGGCAAGTTGCCTGTTGGACCTGGAGCAGGGGATTTGGCCTTTTTGTGATTTGGGCCAGTTTCCACAACTGTGGAATGGGGATAATAATAATAATAATACTCGGGAAAGCAATTAGAGACTGCCTGACGGGTAGACATTCTTAATACACGTCAGCTATTGTAAAGACTAAGGTCTAACCCAGTGGTTCTGAAACTTTAGGGGTGTACATCAGCATGCCTGGGGGGCTTGTCAAACAGCCAATCCCAGAGTTTGTGCTTCAGAAAGTCTGGAGAACTCAGAGAGTGTGCAGTCTCAGGTGTCGCCGCCGCCGCCGCCGCCGCCGCCGCCGCCGCCGCCGCCGCCGCCGCCGCCGCCGCCGCCGCTGCTGCTGCTGCTGCTGCTGCTGCTGCTGCTGCTGCTGCTGCTGGTCCAGGGACCTCACTTTGAGAACCACTGGCCTAACCTGTGGGAGGCTCTGAGAGCAAGGCCCCATCAGAGAGCAGTTCCCTTATCCTGTGACGGTCCCTTCGCTCTCCTCTACTGGGGGAGAGGAGGGTAGAGGTTTTTTTTTTAATGACATAAAAGTGAAGAGGATAATATACTAAATATTCCTAGGAACCCACCATATAGAATGAACAAATGTTAGCACTGTGCCAGTGCTTCAGATTTTTCAAAAATAAAATTACCGCAAGAGATAAAATCGAAGCCGCATCACCTTGTATCTCTCCCTGTCCTGTTTGTCTCCCCAGAGACAACCACTGTCATAAATTACAGCCCTTCCAATCCTTGTTTTCATAATTTACTACATATTTGTATATCCATAAAAACTACATAGAATTGCTTTCTGTGTTTTTGTTGGGTTTTTGTTTGTTTGTTTTGTTTTAACATGGGCAGGCACCGGGAATCGAACCCGGGTCTCCAGAGTGGTAGTAAGAACTCTGCCACTGAGCCACTGTTGCCCACCTGCTTTCTATGTTTTAAAGACTACATAAATACTATCTATCTGTACAATTCATCTTCAATTTCCTTTTTTTTTTCTCATCACTAAGTCAGGCTCTATCCATGATGAAAAATTTTACTTAAAAAAAAAAACAACAAACACTGTCTTTCTAAAGCACTGTTAGGCTTACAGAAAAATTGCACAGAATGAGCAGAGTTTTCGTACCCCTCCCACACACATAGTTTCCCCTAATTTTAACATGCTGCATTATTGTGGGCACATTTGCTACACTTGATGGACCCACATTGCGTTCTTAGTAACTGAAGTCTGTAGTTACATTAGGGCTCACTCTTTGTGCTGTACAGTTCTGTGGGTCTTGACAAATGTGTGATGTCATGTACCCACCTTTATGTGTCATATAGAATATGCGTTCACTGACCGAAAAATGCCCGTGTTCCAACTATTCCTTTAACTGTGAGTAACAGCCCAGCGGGTGACCTCCTGGTATTGCTTTTCAATCCCCTGTTGATGGACATCCAGGTAGTTCCCAGGAGTTCACTTCAACAAACAATGCTGCAGGGGCCGTCCTGGACTGGCGGCCGTAGGCACTTGTCCTGGTATTTCTTGAGGAAAATGCCCAGAGGCTGGATGGCTTCCCAGAGGAGGCATCTGTCTCGCTTCCCTTTCCTTGGAGAGGAAGACTGAGCCCTGGAAGGGTCACCCAGGAAGGCTGGGGCAGAGAAGAGAAAAGAAGACGGCTTTGCTGACCTCCCAGAACTCACGTTCGGTATTGCACAGAGCAAGTGTCTTCGTCCACCTGTTCACTGTGCCTGGCACTTAGTAGGTGTGCAAAAAATGGAAGTCTGGATCTTGACCTCATCCCAGCCTGGATGCTCCCAAACTTACCCCAGGGGGTGAATAGAAGGGTGTTTTCATTCAGAGACCAGCCAGAGCTGGGACTTGAACTCTTCTAGAAAGTAAACTCCGTGAGGGCGCAGGGTACAGATGTATCTGTCTTATAAGCCACTGTATCTCTAACACAAAATATATTGGAAGGACAAATGTAACAAATGAATGTTGAACAACTTCTTCCCTCTCCTGCCTGAGATATTACAGGCTATAGGTGTATTTCAGTTGGCCCCACACAATGATCTTTTGGTATTTCTTGCTAAAATTTAAAGTCAGGAAAGCTCACATAAATCTGGATTTCTGTCTCCTGAAAAGTTGAAAGGACTGTGTGTCTCCTTGGTGCCTCTGCTTTTCCCTCGTGGCGACACTGGTGTAGCTGAAGAGGGGCTGCCAAGTGGATGAGGCCTGAGCTGCCCAGCGGGCATTGTGCTTTCCTGGCCTGCTTCCCTCATGTGCATGACCCTTCTGACTCCTAGAGCCATTTGAGTTTTCAAGTCCCACCCTCCAATTGTGATAAGTCCCCCCTTTCTTATAGATAAGAAATGTGAGGCCCAGAAGGGATAAGTAACTTTCTCAAAGTCACACAGCAAATTAGTGGCACAATCTCTCAGCCTCCATCTTTCTTTTTCTTTTTTTAAAAAATATTTTTTATTGTGAACTATAACGTATATACAGAAAAGTAATGCATTTCAAAGTGCCGTATGACAAGTAATTATAGAGTGAATTTCAAAGTATAGTTTGGGATACATTTCTACTATTATAGGTATTTCCTTCTGGCTGTTCTAAGACACAAGAAACTAAAAAGAAATATCTATGTAATGATTCAATAGTCATAATCCTTTGCTAAATCCTAACTTCTCTGTTACAACTCCTCCCTCTCATTTGACCATTCTCTCAATATTTAGGGATATTTGGGCAATGACCACTTGACCTCCATATTGGTGAGGGGTGTCAACATGATGGGGTAAGGGAATGCAATTGATTGATGTTCTGGGAGAGGTTGGTACCTCTAAGTTTCAGGGCTTATCTGGCATAGGAACAATCTGGAGGTTTCAAGTTTCTGAACAATAAACTTAATAAGTAAAGTTTTATAGAGTCCTGGGTTTCCTTTAGGGTTTTCAGAAATACTTTTGGTTGGGACTTGGCATCCCATTCAGAGCCTCCATCTTTCTAAACTAACCCATACAATACTTTGGTCCCCACCCCATTTCTCCAGTTCCCTTCACCTCTCCCTCCACCCCAGGAGGGGGAGTTTTAATGTAATTTTGGGGGCATGGGTAGTGATGCAGAAGGAACCCTTGCTCAAAGGTAAAATGTGTCCTTGCTCTTCGCCAGTGGCTGTGGTCACACATGCCACACCCTCTGCGTGGTGCTGCGCCGGGGCTGGCACTCCAAATTCTACCCTCAAAGCACCCACCTGAGCTCCCACCATCACCTTGAAGTCCTTCAGCCCAGAAGACATTGATGCAGCCAAGGAGCGCCACACCCTCATCTCTGTGTAGACAGAGCACCGGGGGCTGAGTTTGAGTGCAGACTCTGCCTGGTGATGCGCTGGGCAAATCCCTTCACTCTTGTAGTCTGAAAAAATGGGAATAAGATGAGTGCTACCTCATGCTTCCAGCAGCACCGTTCCTTTTATGTTAACACACACACACACACACACATATACAAAACAGCGCCCCCTGTGTTTTCTTTGGGTATATATGTCTTAGTGTGGGTTTCCCCAGAAGCGGACCCTAGGCAGAGTTTCAAGTGCAAATACTTTATTTGGGAGCTGATCCCAGCAAACCCTGGTGAGGGAGTGAGACAGTGAGACGGAGAGCCGAAGGCAGTCACTGAAGTTGTATTATCAGCCAAGTTACTGCTGTGGACAACAGTCCTGTAGAGGCGCTCTAGGAGCCAACATGGAAGAGGTGAGGGAATTGGAACATTTGACCACCGCCCTCTGCCAGTCGTTGGTTGAGGGCTGGCTCCTAGAGGGATGATAGTTCTCTAGTGCTTCCAGCTTGCCAAGCCCAGTGGCCACAGTGAAATCTCGTGGTCAAGAGGTGCAGATGTTGGCACTCGGAAGTCCAGCTGGTGTGTCCCAAAATGCAAAAGGGCAGAGTGATGGGGGAGGGGCACCAACGTTATCATTCAGTATCTACATGTAATGCAGAGGCCAAGGCCCGAGAGACCACACAACAAATGTTGGCAGAGGTTATTTGAAGGTGGGGGGAAGTGAGTTGAGGGGGTGGTGGGGTAATCCAGGGGAAATCTTAGATTTATCTGAAATATTTTCATTTTTAGAGGAGAATGACCTAGTGATTTACTTGGGGGTTGAAAGGTAATTTTACAAACAAAACATGTGCCCTCCAAAAGAATAAAAGAAACTGACACCTGGAGGTCTGTCAGCTATTAAAAGGAGAACTGTGAAAGGGTCACTAGCATAAGTGATTATGGCCCTGAGGGTTCCATATGTGAAAGGCAGGTTTGGGGGCAACTGACCTTGAAGTATCATGAGAGGTTAGAGCGAAACCTGCTCCTGGGGTGAATTGGCTGCCATGCCCTGTCTGAAGAGGACAATTCCCCTCAAATTCTGCCAAGGAAAGATGAGACCTAGTTCTGTTTCTCTCCAAGCAGAAATGAACATGCAATTAGACCTTCTCAACTTAAATGCACATTTATATTTATGGCTCAGATGGGGAAAACAGGGGCATCGTGGAAGCTAAAGGGGACTTCATCCAATTTTTGAAGAAGAATTTATTGAGCACTTACTATGTCCCACTTTTAGGCCCTGGAGATACAGCAGTGAACAAAGATGAAGTCCTTTCCCTCATGGGTCTTACATTTTAGTGAGGCAACAGAGAAGAAACAAATCAGTGTGTAATACAGTAGGTATATTAGTCAAGGTCCTTCGAGGAACAGACCCAAGAGGGAATAAATGTGCAAGAAATGTAGTAAGGAAATGTCTGTGAGAGAATATGAGAAGAAAACCAGGAACAGCTAGGAGGGCTATGAGATGTCAAGGCAAGTCTTTCTCTAAATGAGGAAGGGAGGGAAATGTTTTAGTTTCATGGCTGCTAAAACAAATGCCATACAATGAGTTGGCTTAACGACAGAAATTTATTGGCTCACCGTTTCAGAGCCTAGAAGGCTTGGCTGCTGGTAATCGTTGGGATTCCTTGGTTTTCCATCCCATGGCGATGCACATGGCAGCAGCTTCTCTTTTCTCGTCTGGATCCCATTGACATACGGGTTCTGGCTTCTCCTTTCATGTTCTATTTTTTTTGCTCAAAAGGACTTCAGCCATATTGGATTAAGGTTCACTTCAATCAGTTTGGGCATATTTAACTAATAACATCTTCAGACGTCCTACTTACCACAGGACCAGGGGTTAGGACCTGAACATACGATTTGTGAGGGATGTGATTTAGTCCCCAGTAGGAAGGAAGGGAATAAGGAAGAAGGAGGGAAGGAAAGAAGAAAGGGAAGGCAGAAGCATCTTACACTGCAGTGCAACTCTAAGGAAGTTTGGCAAGGCTTTTGGGAAACCCTCGAGCCAAAGTTGCCCATCAGAAGCTCCCCAGGCACAAGCCTGCCTGCTACACTCAGTCATTGGCCTGGAAAAGCCGTGGGAACAGTGATGAGGTCAAATCGCAGAAGAGAGGGCCACTGATGAATTATACCGTCTGCAGCTGGAGAGCTGAAAGGTGTGACCTCGTGGCCACCACATTAGGTAGTAGGTAGAGCCATGGAGAATGTAACTGGAAGGAAGAGGAATTTATGAGATTTGGGGTGTCGTAGTCCGGATGGTGATGGAAAGCCTCTTGGAGGTGATTTCTGCAACCTGGATGCAGTGGAGGTGACTTTCTGGGTGAAGAACATTCCAGGCCTGGAGGTGAAAGTGTGGTTGATGCAGTGAGGAGGCAGGGAGGCTGTGCGGCTGGCTGGAGTGGAGGGATTAAGGGAGGGTTGGTAGGAGCCAGGCCAGGGAGAATGCAGGGAGCTCAGACCATGGGGACCTTGCCAGCCATGGAGAAGACTTTGGCTTCTACTCCAAATGAGATGGGAGTCCCAGGAGGCTTTAGGTGACAGGATGTGGCCTGACTTGCATTTTGAAAGGCTCACTTATCTGTAAGAGGTAGAATGGGGAGTCAGCTGTCTGACTCCAAACCCCATCATCTATTTTCCAAACTGCCCTGCCTCCCTTAGAGATGCAGTTATTCTGAGGAGGTTCACAATTGCCCTTGAATCTTGGAATTGACCAAGGGAACTGGGCGTAGCATTGAACATGATAAGAATGTCATCCATGGTTTGAACAAGTAATTGGAACACATGTGCCTCAGAGCCAAAGTCCCAGTGAGGCTGACAAAGGCCCTGGATGCTAGAGCGTTGCTGTGTCCACTGCAGGATCCTGGGCTCAAGACTCACCCTCTCTGGGGCCGTTGCTCCACCTGTGTCATGAAGGTGTTGTTCCACGCCCCTTCCTATCTTGAAAGTCAAGGGTTCATGCTCTATCAGGAAGAGACTGAAGTTCAAAAAGGGGGAGAGATGAGGCATCAGGGGTGAATTGGCCACCATTGGGGGAAGGCTTTTCCCCCCACCCCCATGGCTGAGTTATTCTGGGAAGGGAAAGTTCCTCTAACTAGGCAGCCTCAAGGCCTGGGCCCCAGCAATCTGCCTTCCTGTTTGGGTTCCTCATCTCTCCTCTTCCCCTTACCCCCTGCAGCCTCTGAGGCTGTTCCCAGTGGAGGACGAGGAAGGAGAGCTGGGTTCCACTTCTACCTGCCCCTGACCAGCTGCAGAACTCTGTCTCTCCCATGGGCCTCCATTTCCCCATCTGAAAAACACATCCATAATCCTGCTCCTACTGACTTCAGCAAAGTATGGTGAGGTCTACAGAGGGCTGAGCACAATGTATTCATCCTGCAAATGTGTATGGAGGACTGGCTATGGGCCAGGCCCTCTTAGATCCGACCTCAATGCCCTCAGCTTCATAAGGTCCATATTCAACCCATCCTCACCTACTCTGGTGGGTCGAGTGCCTAACTTCCCTTCTATCAAAACCAGCTGTTAGATATGCATTAAAAACAAATTAATTAATAGGGAGAACAAATGTTAAAATAAATTGAGTAGAGGGAAATACTAGTGGCCAAGGAGAGGGAGGGGTAAAGGGTATGGGATGTGTGAGTTTTTTCTTTCTTCTTATTTCTTTTCCTGGAGTGATGTAAATGTTCTGAGAAATGATCATGGTGATGAATATACAACTATGTGATGATATTGTGAGCCACTGATTGCACACCAAGTATGGAATGTTCATACTTTAAGAATGTCCGCATTGTGTGTCAATTGGTTTTATTAATAAAAATTTTTAAATAATAAAATTTAAAAAATAAAAATTAAAAAAAAAACAGCTGTCAGGGAAGACTTTGCTATCAGCCCTTTATACTTGAGGATAAACTACAGTCCCTTGTAAGAATTTCCTCTTCCCAGGAGGATTTGCATTCTGAACTGAGCTCTGACTGTGACCAGAAAAGCTTTTTTCCTGGACCTATGGGACACAAGGAGGAGGTAGAGATAGGTCTGGGTTTCTTGAGAAGGTGGGGAAAGGAGGCAAGGAGGATTGCCCAGGCAGTATTTCTCATGGCTGAGCTGGTGCTGCATGAGAAACAGCTTCCTTGCTAGTGTGTTGCCTAAGTGACTGTTCTAGTTTGCTAGCTGCTGGAATGCAACACACCAGAGATGGATTGGCTTTTAATAAAAGGGGATTTATTTTGTCAGTTCTTCAGAGGAAAGGCAGCTAACTTTCAACTGAGGTTCTTTCTTACGTGGGAAGGCACAGGATGGTCTCTGCTGGCCTTCTCTCCAGGCCCCTGGGTTCCAACAACTTTCCCCAGGGTGATTCCTTTCTGCCTCTCCAAAGGCCTGGACTGATTTGTTCCTTTTGTGTCCCCCTTTGTCCAGATTGGACATTTATACCAACAGTCTCTTCAAGCACTCCAGGACTTCTCCATCATTCTCTTCACAGTTCCTCCAAAATCTTCCCCTTAGCCATCAAAAAAACTGTTCCAACATATCTGGTATTTGTAAACCACAGCAGCACCCCACTCTCCGGTACCAAATCTGTTCTAGTTTGCTAGCTGCCGGAATGCAACACACCAGAGATGGATTGGCTTTTTTCTTTTTTAAAGCAATTTTATTGAAATATATTCATACACCAAATAACCCATCCAAAGTATACAATCAGTGGCTCACAGTATCACCTTTTAGTTGTGTATTCATCATTACAGCCAATTTTAGAATAATTTCATTACTTCAGTACGAAAATAATGAAAATAAAAAAGAACACCCAAAACATCCCATGCCCCATATTTCCCCCTATTATCAATTTTTTTGTCTTTATTTTCTTACTCATCTGTCCATACACTGGATAAAGAGAGTTTCAGTCACAGGGTTTTCACAACCACACAGTCACATGATAAACGTTATATAGTTATACAGTCATCATCAAGAATCCAGACTACTGATTATAGTTCAACAGTTTCCGGTATTTCCTTCTAACTATTCTAATATACTAGAAACTAAAAAGGAGTATCTATATAATGCATAAGAATAGCATCCAGAATGAGCTCTTGACTCTATTTGAAATCTCTTAGCCACTGAAACTTTATTTTGTTTTATTTCTCTTTCCCCTTTTGGTCAAGAAGGTTTTCTCAATCCCACGATATCAGGGCCGGGGTCACCCCTGGGAGTCACGTCCAACATAGCGGGGGGGTGAGGGTAGTGAGTTTATTGGCAGAGTTGGCTTAGAGAGAGAGGCCACAACTGAGTAATGAAAGAGGTTCTTTGGGGATTATAAGTAACCTTAACTTCTTTGCAGCAGTAAGTTTCATAAGGGCAAGCCCCAAGATCTAGGGCTTGGCTTGTTAAATTGGTAGTCCCTAATGCTCATGAGACTATCAGGAATTTTCCTGGTGGGGAAGTTTACTGTTTCCACATTTTTCCCAGGAAAAGTCTCCCTCAAGAAGTTTGCAAGTACTTCTTTATTTTCTGCCCAGATTATTCTGAGATGTATCAGGGTATTACATTAACCTGTACAGACTAACAAGAACTCATTCCTTATTCAAGGTTCCACATAATTAGGTTGTTTGAATAAACTGACCATACAGGTTAAATTAGATAGTGTGCTACAGAAAATGTACATTTTGTATTAAATAAATATCCCTTCTTTTGGTGTCACACAGAAGTTGAAGTTTTAAAGCACAGTCAATGTCTTCCTTTCCCCTGCATTCTGATTTACCTTAGTCCTAATCAGATCAGCTTCATTCATATCTCTAATTGAAGTCTGATCTCTTTTTCAGCTTCACAGTTGGTCTTTGGAATAATGCTGACTTTCAGACCTGCAGAGCTCTAGCTCTGAGTCTCAGGTGTCACACAAATATCCAAAGTTCCAGGGGACTTCCAGGTTATACACAAAGAGCTCAGCATCTCAGAATTTAGAAATAACAGTTAAAACTCAGGAATAAATGTGACTGCTGTAAGAACTTACAATCTAGGAACTTTTGCAATGAGACTTGTTTAAGCATTATATACTCCTTAATCGTTGTTTGCCAATCGTTGTTTGCTCTCAAATTCAATTATCAGAATTTGCACATTATAGTTAATCCATATTAGTGAAGCCTTACAATATTTGTCTTTCATTTCTGGCTTATTTCATTCAACATACTCTCCATAAAGTCCATATACCACAGTTCACCCTCCCATTCACAGTTGATGTTCTTTGACAGATTGGCTTTTAATAAAAGGGGATTTATTTTGTTAGTTCTTCAGAGGAAAGGCAGCTAACTTTCAACTGAGGTTCTTTCTTATGTGGGAAGGCACAAGATGGTCTCTGCTGGCCTTCTCTCCAGGCCCCTGGGTTCCAACAACTTTCCCCCGGGTGACTTCTTTCTGCATCTCCAAAGGCCTGGGCTGAGCTGTGAGTGCTGAGATGAGATATGCTGAGCTGCTTGGGCTGTGCTATGTTGAGTCTCTCATTTAAGCACCAGCCAATTAAGTCCAACATCATTCATTACAGCAGGCACGCCTCCTAGCCAACTGCAGATGTAATGAGCAACAGATGAGGTTCACATGCCATTGGCTCATGTCCACAGCAGCAGAACTAGGTGCCTTCACCTGGCCAAGTTGACACCTGAATCTTACTACCACAGTGACCTATCAAAAGGCAGGTCAGAGGACTCAGGGGGGTGAACAGTGAGAACATCACCTAACTAAGCACTTACCATGTCCGAACATTCTCTCTGTTTGACTCTCTAGGCCTCATCTTGCTTAATGGTCTAATTGACCCTGTGAATAAGGTTTCATCATCCCCATGTCATATAAAAGGAAGATGGGTTTCAATACATTTCACTAAAGTGCTTGAGACCTCTCAGTTAGTAGGCAACTGATGTGGGATTTGAATTCAGGTCTGATAAAGAAGTCTGGGTTTATCCCTTCTATCACAGGGCACTGGATGAGGGGATAAATGGGAGAGAAGCAAGAAGAGTTTAATATATGGGTCCCATCATGGTGATATTGTAACCCTAGCAAAAGATGCATGACACCGGATGGTGACTTGGGGTGCTAATGGTGGGGTTTCAGACAACGGGGAGCAGGTTGAGAAGACAGCCTCAGACAAAGCAGGGATTTCTCAGTCTCTGGGAAGGCATCACTCAAAAGGAAGAGAAAGAAGGGCTTCATGTGAACCTCCTCCTCTCAGAAGTTGGTGGACTTCCTTTAACAGATAATTAAGGCTCTAAGTGAATTATGTATTAAGGGTAGCATTTCAGGCACTGGAGAGATATTTGCAGGCATCAGCCTTTACAGCACCTGTGAAACCAAACCGTGTTACAGAGTCACCCACAAATCAGGGGAATAAGTTCTCCCAGCCCCAGGCCCTCCTTTGCCAACTAGGCAAAATTTAATTCCTTCCTCCTCAATCCGTTAAGTCCTTCATCCTGCAAAGGAGCAATTGGTCCAGAGCAGTAGTTCTTAACCATGGGCTGTGTCATCAACATGACCACTGAGCAGCAATTACAGACTGGGTGCTTCACTTATACCTTTATAAGCATTATCTCATTTAATTCTTAACCAGCCCATGCACTAACATTCATAAGCCCACTTCATGGATGAGAAAACTGAAGCACGGAAAGGTTTAAGAACTTGCTTAAGGTCTCAGGGCCAGTGAAAAGGGAAGCCAGGACATGAACGCGAGCAGTCTGATGCAGAGCTGTGCAGCATGAGGCTACAGGCATGAGATGTACCCATGGATGCTCAAGCTGGGAGGACCACAGGGAATGCAGTGGACAGGACTCCTTCAAGCAAAAGAGGGAGGTTATTAGACAATTCACAGGCCCATCAGCTTCAGGCAGGGCTGGACCCAGGAGCAAGAGAATCAGCATTTCTCTATTTCTTGGCTCTGCTTTCAGCTCCCACAAGCTTCTTTCCAGCCAAAGGCCCACAGTTGACTCTCTTTGGCCAGGATTGAGCCCTATACCTGTCTCTGCTTCTATTTCTGCAATTCTGGTTGGCTAGACTTGGTCACGGACCCAACCTGCAGCAACGGGTTGGAGTCAACTCTACCCCAACCCATGAACTGAGAATGGGGGATGGGGGGTAGGCAGATGGGGTTCCCAAAGGAAAATTGTATCTTCATGTTTGAAGAAATTGAGGCATGGAGAGAGGTTTGGATTTGTCCAAGTTCACAGAGCAATCTTATGGCAGAAGTGGGACCAGAATCCAAGGCTCCTCACCTCCAGCCCTTGCAAGCCTTGCAACCCCCCAGGAAACCATCTCCCACCCACTCTCTGGTATGCTCTGGGCCATTCCCCTTGGGCTTTATTCTGAAAGCATGGGACTCCCTCTGAGGTTTCTGCAGCTAGTGTGGTGACTGTTGAAAGCAACCAGGTCAAGCAAGCCAACTTTTCTTATTTCCTTCTCACACAGTACCCGCTAGAGGCCGAGGGGGCGAGGAGTAGGTTTCAGGTTCCAGGATTTGGCAGTGACCTGAGGAAGTGTCTTTGCGAGGGATCAGCAGTTCTGAGCTAGTGTGTGGCCAGGCGGACTACTTCTGCTCTTAGAGCCTGGAGTTGAGCCATGCTAGACAAGAAACATATGCATGCAGAGGTTTTTAAGTCTTTCACATCCCTTTTCACCTGGGACTTCAAACTAAGCTTGAGGAACAAGCATCTTCTATTTTACAGGGAGGGAAATGAAGCTCCAAGAGGAGAAGTGACTAGCCTAAGGTCACACAGCCAGTGAGCGGCAGAACCAGGACCTAAACCCAGGAATTCTATCTGCAATTGCAGCCATCATTCTGCTATATTGGTGGGTCTCATATTTAAGGGTTCATAAGACTATCTCATAGAATCATTAGAAATGCAAATTCTAGGTCCTCACGCCCAGAGACTCTGGTTCATTTGGTCCAGAGATTAGCCCAGGGCTATACAAGAATCAGTGAAGAGCCTTTGGGCTCAAGTGGCAGAAACTCAACTCAAACTGACATAGGTAAAATTGAGAATTTATCTGCTCATTGACCCCAGAACTCTTGGGATTGAAAAGCTTCAAGCATACCTGGATCCATCATGAGGAATCACTTTGTCTTGGTTGCTCAGCGCTGCTGTTGTCTGTGGTGGCTTCACTCTAAGACAGCCTCTCCTTTCATGTCAGGGTGGCTCCCAGGAGCTCCAGCTTCCTCCATCTCAAACAAAGAAAGTGCCTTTTTCCAGCAAAATCCCAGGACAGACTCATGGCCTCAGCCAGAATAGCAGGCCCATAGCTGAGCCAATCACTGTGGCCAGGGGCCACGGAGTCTCCGACTGGCCAGGCCTGCGTTAGATTGCCCCAAGATTGAAGGCGAGGGTTGGGTAAGCCCCACCAAACCTCATGCACTGAGTGGGACAAGGTTTCCCAAGGGAAAATCCAAGTGCTGGTATCAGAAGAGGAATGGATTTGGAACCGGTGAGAGCAACAGGTGTTCAACGAGAAGCAACAGTGATTCTTAGCTAGAATGTGAATGGGATTCACCCAGCGACCTTGTCAGAATGCACTTCTGCTTTGGGAGGTGGGGTCAGAGGTTCTGCATTTCTAACAAGCTCCACTTTGACACTGACACTGGCCGGTCCTCACGCGTGCCATGTTCTAGGTGGCCAGGCTCTCAGCTGCCTTTCTCACCTCACTCCAAGCTACTCCCTCACAAGGCATCTGCAGAGAAGCCCTGGGCTATTTAAACCTCTACTGACATCCTCCGTTGTGGTTCCCAAACCTTTCAGATCATCCTGTCTATTTGTATAGTTATATAAAAACTGAGCTTCCTGGGCCCCTTCCTGACGTACTGAGTGGTGGGACACTACAGTCAGTGTATTTGAAGCCCCGCGGGACATGCTCGGAGTATTTGGGAACCACTTACCAGCCTGCCAAATCAAGGATAGAGAATTTGTCTATTATACCCTCCTGGTGATGTCTGTAAAAGGATCCACATAATAAATTCTCTTTTGAATTTAGTGCTCAAAAAGTATTTGGTTTTGTCAACAAACTGCCATGTTTCCTGGGATCTTATCATGAGAATTTACAAGTTTCCATTTTTATCTTGGCTACTAGGAAGCTCAGGGATAAATCTAATACCCAAGGCCAGTAGCAACTGTACCCTAGACTTCTGGTTCAATAATCTTTCATTTCTAAATAATGTAAAGTAAACCTTTTTCAGTTTTGAACATCTCTGCATATATTAGCTCCCTTAGATCCTTTTTAGAATTCAATTCTTTTCTGGAACATTCTTGGCTTTCCCCCAGTTTTCATATATCAAAATCCTCCCACTTCTTCAAAACCCAACTCGTTATCCTGCTGCTCCATTGTTGTTATAAACAGATTCATTTTTCTATGAAAATACTAACATACATATATATATATTTATTTCATGAAAAACACTTTGCTTTTTTCACTCAGTGAGTATATAAGCAAACTTCCCACGCCCCCGAGTATCTTGGCCACTCCCTAAAAACTTCTTTGTATGTGGCTTTGGAATGTAATTCTTTATATCCGGCCTTCCCTTCTCAGCTGGGAAGCACCCTGGAGCAGGAACCACACCCTGACACTTGCCTTTTCCACTGCCTAGATCCCAGCTCTGAGTGTGCATTCATTCACTAAACCTGCGTTTCACTCCTGCCACGTGCCAGGCTGGGCTAAGCACCGAAGGACACAAATATGGGCACACCCCTACCTTAGCTGTGCTGTGATGATGGGAACGTTCTGGAGCGGCATGATAAGGTGGATCTGCTTCTCTTGGTTGAAAAAGACTGTCACATTTTACACAAATTTGATTCCTACCTGTGTATTACTTTAAAAAGTCACACTTTGCGCAAAAATGGAAGTCGAATGGGCACTCCCTATTTTTAAGCATTAACTTCTCCAGCGATGCTGCATATCCAGGGTAGCAGGCCAAAGGACTCTCAATCCGGGCTTGCATTATGCCACGGTCAGCGCCACGTGGGCTGGTCAGCAGGACATAGGGAAGCGTGCGATTTCCGTAGCGCTGGCTCTGAACCAGGCATGAGTCTTTTCTCCGCTCACTCAGGGCCCACAGCAGCCCGTGGGCAGAACCCCACCAGCCTTTCTCAGAGGTGGCCTTGGAGCGCGAATGAATGAGTGCAAGCCCTCCCGAGATCCATCCGGCAAGAACCCTCGTCATCTCCACTGTGTCAAGTGCCTAATGCTTCACAGATGCTGGCCGCGCGCAGCTGCAGGCACCCGGTGGAGAGACCTGCCCTACATCTCACGACATCCTTACGTCTCTCACAGAACGCATGATATGTGATAGAATTTGTCGTACCAAACCACACAGTCTGCTGTCTTAGTTCATATTTATCAAAATCAAAGAGAGGGGTTGGTTTCCATTTTAAATGCATATACCATGGCAAAGCAGCGATTCATTGGATAACGTCTCAAATGAAGGAAACGGCGCTCCAGGAATCCGAATCCATTCCTTCCTGTACTTACAAATGGCAAATGGAGCAGAAACTGCTCAAGTCATTCATTGATTGTTCCCAATTCCCACCAGGAGAGACAAAAACATCCTTGTAGATAAAGGGTATCTTTCTTTCTTTCTTTTTAAGTAATTCCCCTAAGCCTAGAAATTTGGTGTGTATGTGTGGGGGGGGGTTAAACCACAAACACATGTTTATTTTAATAAGTTGAGTATAACAGTTGTAATTGCTTTAGAAGAAAACTGGAATTGTGCAGAGATATGGGAAACAATCACTTCTGTATGCGGTTGCTCAACAGTCCCTGCTCTACCCAGCAACCCAGGGGCTGATTTAAAGCTCACCTTGAATCCTGCCTAAAACTTCCCATGGTTTCCCCTTATCATCAGAATCAAATTCCAAGTCCTCGCCGGCCCTATAAGATGGGGTGAACTCATCATGTGCCATTTTCTCCCCTGCCCACCAGCTCCAGCCACACCGAGCTCCTGTCAGTGCCTCAACCGCTCCAAGCCTGTTCCAGCCTCAGGGTGTTTGTCTTGCTGTTCCCTCCGGCTGAAACACTCTTCCCCCAGATTGCCGCACCTGGCTCCTTCCCCAATGGCCTTGCTGAAAGGAACCCACGTGGTGGTCTCCTATCACATCCCCTCTTTTACAGTCCTCCCACTGCTCACCCACTAAATGAACCTTGTCATTTGTTTGTTTACCTGTTTATTGTCTGTGTCTCCCCCCCATTTCCAATGGGAGGCCCGTGAGAGCACAGGCTTCCTTATCTAGTTCGTGGCTTAGAGCAGTGCTCCATAAATGTTTTCTGGGTAAACATTTATAAGTTATGAAAGAATGGCCACATAAATCTACAAGAGAGAGAAAAACTGGAGTGAAGGAAGACAGGGAGGGAGGGAAGGAGGAATCAATTCATAAAGGGGCCCATTAAAAGCCAATTTTAAAAAGACACCAGGAAGGTGCTGCTTTGACTGTTATTTAGATTGTTTGGTCTCATCTTTGTCATTTAATGTAACACGATCATTTAGTACACACGAGTAGTTTTGCTTGGCTGAGGGTCTGCTTTGAGCCTGGCACTGGACTGTTTCCCCAAACAGTGCTTTCTTGCTTCATCCTCACAGCCTGCCCTTCCAGGCAGGTATTGTTACCATCCCCATTTGGCTGATGAGGACCTGAGCCTGGGGTGGGCGCTGGGGGGCAGAGTGAGAAGAGAGGCGCTGGTGGGACCAGGGGCTGAGGCCTGGCTCCGGCTCTCTGACCCCACCGCCAGCTCGGCTCCAGGGCTCTGCCTGCTGGGTTTCTACTATGCTCTGGGTAAGCTCCTGGCCGCCCTGAGCCTCGGCACCCATGACAGCGACGGCGAGTCAGCTCCAGGCTGGGCACTGCGGCTGGGGCCAAGGGGAGGACCGGAGGTGGCGAGGCAGGCAGGGGGCACGGGGAGGCAGCCGAGGGCTGGGTGCCCCGTGGGGCTCCGGGCGGCGCAGCTCACCAGCCTGCTCTCTGCTGCAGGATGGGGTGCGTGAAGTCCAAGTTCCTCCGGGACAGAGGCAAGGTCTCCAAAGCCGAGCAGGCCACCAGCCAGCAAAGCGCCGTGTACGTGCCGGACCCCACGTCCAGCCAGCGGGTGAGTGTGGCGACCAGCGAGTCCCTGCTCTGATGCTGCCGGCACCGCCCCAATGGCCTCCTGCTGCCCCGAGCGTCAGCAGGGTGTTTGGGGGTGAACTGGAGTCGTGCCCCCCGCCCCCCCGCTCCAGGATACAATGTTGGGGGCAAGGAAACCACTCCCACGTGGCCCCACGGCCCAGGCCCTGGGCTCCACTGACCAGGTCCGAGTGGGCACCGGCAGTGCTGGGAGTCACAAAAGAGCAGGTGGCTCAGAAGAGCAAGAGTGGTGGCGGTCCTGGTGGCCCTGGTTTCATGGCTATAACTGTCGTAGGAATTCTGTTCGCTGTAGTAACGGCAAGAGTCAGAGGGAGCCTAGCAGAAACAGCAGCAGCAGGAACAACCATGCAAGAAATAGATAATAGAAGCAGGAAGACTGATAGGGGGGTTGGCTGATTTCCTTTATGCTTGCACAGAGCTTACTATGAAGCAAGCATTGTCCTAAGTGCTTGGCAATCCTTAACACCTTTACTTGTCAGAAAACCCCTGTCATAGGTAACAACTGTAATGTACCCATTTCCCAGATGAGGGGCAGGGAGGAGGATTAAGGGGTGGAAGCAGGATTCCAACTCAGACAGTACAAGCTTCAAGAGTGACAGAGGTAGGAGGCAGATGTGAAAGTGGGAATGGTGGAGGTGGTGGCAGTGGTGGCAGCACAGGTGGTGGTGATGGTGGCAATGGTGGTGGTGGTGGTGACAGTGATGGTGGTAATGGTGACAGTGGTGGCGGTGGCAATGGTGGCGGTGATGGCAACAGCGGTGGTGGTGGTGGTGGTGATGGCAGCAATGGTGGTGGTGCTGGAAGCAGCGGTGGTGGTGGAGGTGGTGGTGGTGATGGTGATGGTGATGGTAGAGGTGGAGACAGTGGCATTGGTGTGGTGGTGGTGGCGGTGGTGATGGTGATGGTGGTGGTTGAGATAATGGTGGTTGTGACAGTGGCATTGGTGGTGGTGATGGTGATGGCGGCGGTGGTGATGGTGATGGTGGTGGTTGAGATAATGGTGGTTGTGACAGTGGCATTGGTGGTGGTGATGGTGATGGCGGCGGTGGTGATGGTGATGGTGGTGGTTGAGATAATGGTGGTTGTGACAGTGGCATTGGTGGTGGTGATGGTGATGGCGGCGGTGGAGGCAGTGGCAGTGGTGTGGTGGTGGTGGTGGCGGTGGTGGTGGTGATGGGGGTGGTGGTGGTGGCAGTGGTGGTGGAGGC